>NC_052351.1:57666844-57741841 GCF_009727055.1 Benincasa hispida
GCGGTATAATAACGTGCATTTCTGCCCGTTATCAGTAGACCCATTCAACTTTGCCACATTAAAATGGACCATCATGTTAAACACACATATTCACGAACAGAGGTGCCTTCTTCCATTTGGAGTTGAATATATATTTAAGCGCCTCATGATAAGATGTTCAGACGGTTGTCCAAACATCCCCCGTAGGGACTCCATGATCTCACGCGATGAGAACATAAGCTAATGTTTCTTGGCCAAGACTTCAGAAAGACTTACCAAGATGTAGGCTCAGGCCTTCTCATTCGCCCGTGTCGTATCGATTGTATGCCTCTCAAACATTTTAAGCGGCATTTGGAGCTGGAATAGGAGGTCAGGGACTCCGTAAGACGACCCATGAGATCCTGCATGATTAGAAACCGTCATGATCATATGTTTCCATTGTCGAAAAATTGTCGCCAATTAATTTTTCGGTGCTAAGCAAAGCTAACGTGTTGTTTCCATTTTGAAAAAGATATTTTTTGAAAATACGAACAAAAATTTTATTAGATTTGCCAAACCACATTCAACCAATTAGTTTTTGCAACAATAGTTTTATTCAGTACCCTAAGTGAAAAACTTCTATTATGCAATGATGCCCCAGCTGAGCAGGACAAACGTCACCGATGGGGTGATCAGATGCCCTTTCGCTGGGATGAGACATTCTCAACCATTAGGCAGAACCAACTCTTAAGAACTGAACCTAACAGCCACCATTTTTCGGTCAAAACTGTTTAACCTTTAACAAGTTCGCGTAAGTGTGACCCCTCGCTTTCGATCCAAAGTCCGCGCCTTTAATGAGCCCACTGTAGGGAAGAAGCAATTAGAATGAAAGACTAAGTTACCTTATCCTCTTACAGGAGATCAAATGAAATGCCACAAGACTGCCATTCTTAGGGGGACACTCCCAGGGTGCCACGAGGCGATGCGCACAACCCAACGAGGGAGACGAGGGATACCGAGGGATATGCTGTCGCACTTCCCACTCCCACTTACTATGAACACTCTCCCCATCCACTTGATATTGACATACCCAAACACATCCATTACGGGTACACGCCAAAGTGTGCCATGAAGCCGAGGATAGATCTCACGTGTTGGACTATTTAGGAGAACCGTGAAAGGTTTAAATAAAGCATCTATACCCTAAGTACTCCCATTGAATGTTCTACCCTAGGTCATTCATAACCTAGATAATCTAAACTACTGATTTTAGTCTAAGTTCGTCTTTTTTAAATTCCGCTCATAAACAACGTTTGTCTATGAAATATGAATAAGTTCAAGTAGTCACATTTGAACACTTTAATGGACTGTCCTTAACTTGCATGCATGCATCAAATCTATCTAATTCACTTTTCCAGGTAAGTTCCCAGGTAAGGGTGTTATGTTTATCCATCAACTTAAATACCCCAGCCTAGACAGAACCCGCGTTATACAAAAGGTCCCTATAGATAGATTTGGTATACTTTAACCTCTTATTAGTCAATTTTAATCCTATTAAACTGATTAAAAGATTAAATCCTTAGGTTGCTAATCATATTACAATCGTGCTCTTAGCCTATTTGATCCAAGTTTTAAACATTTTTAAAACATGAATTAAACCTAAGTCACAGCATGCATATCTTTCTTATTGCTTTAGTTATAATTTCTTCCTTAACTTTTAAAAAGAAAACAACTAAAAAATCATTCCGCACAATAAGGTGTTTATAACATTTATAAAAGTAACCTATGTGTCATGCTTCATGGCAATGTCCGTTCATACTTTATACATATACGCTTATAAGCCAAGGGAAACATGCTTTCATTTACCCTTATACTATAAACAAATTATAATAAAAGATGATGGCATGTTCATTGCTTGTTATGCATGAATAAATATTAACTCTTATATTATATGATGCATGAGGCATACTCTTAACATAATTTAAATTCTTGCTTCCTAAATTATTAACACTTACAATAAAGAGATGATGTATGACCAATGCATAAATCTAAGGTGGATTACTGTATGGCATACCAATACATAATATAAAAATCATTACATCGTGATATATTTAAACTTGCATACCATATGACATATAAAAAACCATTACATCGCTATATTAAACTAAGGATTAATGGACCGGGATTGAGCCTTTTACCAAAAAAAGGAATGAATAACCCTATCTAATTACATTTTCACCGAGTGAACTAGTTCAAGGCGAACCGGGAACTTTGAAAAGATATAAAACAATGTGGGAATGCGATGGTAAAAACATGCAAAATCGTGTCCAAAAGCATTAGGTTGAGAACATTGCGATCGCATGCGCCCATTGCATTAAAGTAGATAATTTACTTATTTTGGTAGGAAAATCCGTTGGCGCAAAGTAAATTGCGATCCAAGGAATTCGGCGCCCAAGCGCATTAGAAGATTGCGATCGCAAAGCTATGCGATCATGTGCGCTCGATCATATGAAAGTATAATAAATAATGATGGGACGGAAAGCTGACAATGGTCGAATCCGAATTTAGTTGACAAGACGTTAACGACACACTGTAGCAAATACATTCAACTTGTCGGTGACCATTAATTGGTGGATCAGAAAGAAGAATTAATGACCGCCCATCATTGCAATCATTTGAGAGAAAAGTTCACTTTGGGCTCTATAAATACAAAAGGCCACCATCGTTAAAGGGTCTGCACAGTTCGAATTCTAGACAGTCACCATATACATAGAAGTTAGAATATACAATTATATTAGTCTGTAGTGTTCATATACTTAGAGGCGGAGGCGAGCGGAGAGAAGAAGATGCCGAGAGATCACTGCTGGAGAGCCCGAAAAACTACTGGGAGGTGCTATGAATGGAGAGAGAGCTGACACTTGCGAAAGCAGGAACATTCTTTTCGATAGAGTGATGACATGCAGAAATGCATGTCATCTTAGGCCTTTTACTTAGAATTATGAAGGCTGTTAAGCAGAATATGCGGCAATTATGCTAGGAATTCATGAGAAAATGAGCTTGCATCGTTCAGTATCATGAATCTCGTCTAACCCATTATTATGCGTTATTATGCGTTCAATGTTCTATTTTTGTAGCTATTGCAGGAAGTGGACGTAAATGCAGAAACTAGACCAACGCATACATGACTGCATGCGGAGAAACTCTCCATCGCAAAGATGTTGCGGTAATCAGACGCATGCGCCTATCGCATGGGAGTTGCTCTCATCAAATGATTTCGGTCATCGTGTAGAATTGAGATATTAAGTGAATGTGGTCACTACATGATTGTGGCTACATGATAACGCATGGTAAAGGGATCAACGCAAGGTTGGTGGAATGAACGCATTAATGCATCTACGTCGAGAAAATCAAAAGATGATGTTGACATTTCACCTACCACGCCGTTGGCAACAGAGGTTCAAAAAGAACTAAACGCACCAAATGTCAGAATCAAAGATGTCCATTAATGTTGTCGACGATCCAGGCTCTATATAAAGAATCCGATGAGTAGAATTTCTACTTGTCCACGATTTTCGCCCAAGGTTGAATCCAAGGTTTTCGCCTGAGGTTCGCCTAGTGATGCGTTATTTTATGATGTGGAATTATGGAGGAAATGCTATGATGAACATGCATTGAGCACTCAAGTTTTCTCAGTGGAAACCAAGTGTAAACCCCACTGAATTCCTGGAAAGTTCAGGGTCGAACTCAGGGACTTGTGAAAATGGGTTACAGTGGTAATTTTTAGAAAACTTTGTTGTAACCGGTAACTCAATTAATTGTTGGTTTGTTTGTTGATTGAGGTAATGAAAAATAAACAAATGGGGCAGATTTGAGAAAAGTCTGATTATGTGATAGATGCACTGAGTATGCGGATGAATGGGTTGAGAAGGTCTTTAGCTAGTGTTACTTGGGAATGCGTCAAACTATGCGATCATGCTACAACCATGCACAGCAAGTCATTTCCCAATGCAAATGCGATGCTCCTAAGTCTAGAACACATGTGTTGAATGAAAAAGTGTTGATAGAGCTTATTCCTAAGTCTCTACTCTTTTCCTATGCAATGATGCAAGATTCACAAAGGCAAGGTGACCGCATGCAACTATATCATATCTCTAGGATGCATGCGATGCGTTAATAGCAAACAGTGCTTATTCCTAAGCTCCTATCTCTTGATTATGTATTCTAATCTGACTCTCCCGAGCATAGATTTTGATCTGACCTTCCCAAGCCTAGATCCTATCCTTCGACTACCCTCCGAGTATCTCTAATGGACGAATGAAGCATACATAATAAAAGATAATCGCATAGAATGAAGATCCCCAATTGTGCTAGCTATGTGATTCTCAACCCATTCAACAGATTTAGCTACTCATGCGTAAATAACAGAGAGTGAAAAGATATAGAGAAGTAAATTCCATTTCTATAAATGAGTTTTAATACAAAATAACAATGGAAGATAAAGGTAGAGAGCCTGGTAACAATCCTTTGCTACCCAAGGCTTTTACACTGGCAACACTATTCGGTTCAAAAGATATTCCTGCTTCCGCAGAAGTCGACCCTCTCTCTGATCTTGAAGCTTCCAGTGCTCTCCCAAGCTTACCGGAATAATCTGTCGGCAAAACCTCCTTCTCTCGCGTCCGCCTTAAAATAAAAGAAAATCTAAGAACAAGGCTAAATTATGAACAAAACTTGTGAACTCAGAACTTTCGAATTGGTGAACCCGTTAACTGGTGGAACCACTTTTCTGAAGGATGCCTCTGATATTTTTAGAGCTTCTGGGTGAAGGCGGCTTCTCTCTTATGATTGCACAGGTGAGATGGCTTTAATTCCCTGATTGATGCGCCAAATATTTGTCATCGAAAAGCTGAATGTACTTGTTATTGTTAGCGACTGTCAGCTTAATTCGGATTCGATCTTTATAAGCTTTCTGTCCCATCGTGATTAATTATGCCTTTCACTCAGATGCGCCCACCAAGTTGCGCCGACTCTATGCGGCAATCCTTCTTGAGCAGATGTTTGCAAACACAAATCACCGCAAAGCCTTGTGGCAATACTGCGCTCAACAAATGATTTCCTGTGATCGCTCTTTCCACCTTGCATCAACGCATATTCTTCATAAAAATACAAAAATCAACTGTTTCTATGTGATGAACGCATGCGTCTGCAATGTTGTAAACTTAATGCTTTTGGACGCAATTTAACATATTTTATCAGCGCAAGCTAACATTGTTTAAGAACTTAGCACTATGATAACGTGCATTTCTGCCCGTTATCATACCCCCAAATTTAAACAATGCTTATCCTCAAGCATAAGCTAAATATTTCTTTTAGCAAGTCGACTGCAATGTTCTTTTCCTTGATTTCTCAAGGATACTTCATTCAACTCCTATACACCAAAATTTCCTTGAGTCTTATTCAAGTCTCTTCTTAAAATATTTCTAAGACTTAGGGATCGCAAGCTTAACCTTCAAAAGGACTTTACTCGATTCTGGGACATCGCATGATTTATTTCAAAAACAAAACTTTTCCACCGGGGTATCAAATGATTTTTATCCTTGCATATTTCTTGACATTAAATTTTTTTTAACATTGCACTGATCCAAATGCCTTGCCTTCGTTTTGGCTTTCCCCCACATGTGTCATGCGGACATCCAACCACGAGCAATGCACACTTTCTCAGACTAAACTCATACCTACTTGGCAGCAGAGTTGCGGTCATTTATTTATGCGTTGATTCTGGCGACTTACCGTCGTTTTGGCTTGCCCCCACATGTGTCATGCGGACATCCAACTACGGGTAAGTGCCCTTCACAACTTAACTCTTATCAACATCGGTTTTCCCATTGCGTTGATAGTGGAGTTGTTATTCTTAAAATTTTCCTCTTTGCTTCTTTCTTTTTTTTTTTTTTGCAAAATAGCAAGGTCGAAAATAAATACCTCACCTTCAAATTTAAAATGCGGCAATGTCCTCATTGCCAAAAGATTGAAATAAGTCATGCGATGTTCTTAGAAAGTTTCGTAAGGAGAGTTTGAAAGAAAGCTAGCAAACCCCTAACTTCTAGAAATATTTCATGAGGTGACTATCTTAAAGTTAAGTTGACTCTAGTATATATGAAAGAAATAGAAGCATGTTGTTCATCATTGAAATCATAATTGGCAAAGAAACTACATGCGGTAATGATAACGGGCAAAAATACACGTAATCATAGTGCTAAGTTCTTAAACAATGTTGGTTTGCGTTGATAAAATATGTTAGATTGCGTCCAAAAAGCATCAAATTCATAATATTACGGTCGCATGCGTTCATCGCATAGAAACAGTTAATTTTCGTGTTTTTATGCAGAATATGCGTTGACGTATGGCGAAAAGAGTGATCAAAAGTTCCGAGTTCACAAGTTCTGTTCATAGTTTAGCCTTGTTCTTAGAATGTTTTCTATTTTAAGGTGGACGCGAGAGAAGAAGGTTGTGTCGGTAGATCGTTCCGATAAGCTTGGGAGAGCGTCAGAAGCTTCAAGATCAAAGAGAGGGCCGACTCCTACAGAAGCAGGAATATCTTTTGAATCGAATAGAGTTACCAATGTAAAAGCCTTGGGCAGCAAGGGATTGATACCAGGCTCTCTACCTTTAACTTCCATTGTTATTTTGTATTCGAACTCATTTATAAAAATGGAATTTACTTCTCTATATTTGTTCACTCTCTGTTATTTACGCATGAGTACCTAAATCTGTTGAATGGGTTGAGAAGCACTTAGCTAGCATAATTGGAGATCTTCATTCCATGCGATTATCTTGTATTATGTATGCTTCATTCGTCCATTAGAGATACTCGGGAGGGTAGTCCAAGGATAGGATCTAGGCTTGGGAAGGTCAGATTAGAATCTAGACTCGAAAGAGTCATATTAGAACGCATAATCAAGAGATAAGAGCTTAGGAATAAGCACTGTTTGCTATTAATGCATCGCATGCATCCTAGAAATAGGATATGATTGTGTGCGGTCACCTTGCCTTGATGCATCTTGCATCATCGCATAGGAAAAGAGTAGAGACTGAGGAATAAACTCTATGGACATTTTTGCATTCAACACATATGTTCTAGACTTAGGAGCATCGCATTTGCATTGGAAAATGACTTGCTGTGCATGGTTGTAGCATTATCGCATAGTTTGACGCATTCCCATGTAACGCTAGCTAAAAACCTTCTAAACCTGTTCATCCGCATACTCAGTGCATCTATCACACAATCAGACTTTTCTCAAATCCGCCGCATTTATTTATTTTTCATTACCACAATCAACAAACAAACCAACAATTACTTAAGTTACCAGTTACCGTAAAGTTTTCTAAAATTTACTACCGCAACCTGTTTTCCCAAGTCCCTGAGTTCGACCCTGGACTTACCAGGAACTCAGTGGGTTTACACTTGGATTCCACTGAGAAATCTTGAGTGCTCAACGCATTTTCATCATCGCATTTCATCCATAATTTCACTTCAAAAAATAACGCATCAGGTAACTTACTAAATTTATCAATATTAAAGTGAAGGAAGAATACAACCCCCAAATTTTCGTTGTCGCCCGCATTATGTATTGATGCATCCTTCTTTGCGGCGATCTATCTTCTTTGGATTTCAGTGACGGAATAAGATAAGTTGCTTCGTCGTGTGGCGCTTCCACAATCTTGTGCCTCGATCGTTTGCAAGAAAAACAGTGATAGGGTCAAATAATTTTAAACAAAACAAAATTCTTTTACCGAGATATCCCTTTTTTTTTTAGAATAAGAAAGGTGTTGGTAACAAAAAGGTAATTGCAATAATAAATAACGAGATGATAAAAGTTTATTAAGTATTTAATGCAGGAAATAGATATTCAAAAGGATTGCGTTCCTGATGAGGTTGAGTTATATCGTAACTCAGGGACTACTTATTCTAGGCTGGTCTTTTCACATCCATGGTGGCTTTTCTCTCTTTTCTCTGTTTTCTGGGATCTTGACTACCTTAATCTGGAGCTTTTCCCCATGAATGTTCATTACGATCTCCCCTTTGCACACATCAATTTGAGCGCGACCGGTCGAAAGGAAAGGTCGACCCAATATGATGGACGCATCTTCGTCTGCTTTATAATCCAAAATGAGGAAGTCTGCCGGCAAGATGAATTTATCGATTGAGATTGCGACATTTTTCAACTCTTCTTCAGGATATATTCGGGATCTTTCCACAAGCAGGAGCATCTCTATCGTGGGCGTGAGTGTGCCAATACTCAATCGTTGGAAGATTGATAATGGCATTATGTTTATGCTCACCCTAAGATCGCATATCGCTTGGCCACTGTAGACCTCTCAAGTGGAGCATGGTATCGTAAAGATTCCTGGGTCGCCCATTTTTGGTGGGATCCTAACATTTTGCGTTGTGACCATTGTTGCGATCTTTTCTTCATCATTTTGTTCCTCTTTCAATCTTTGCGGAGCTATTGGTGGTTGAACTTCTTCTGTCTCAAGGTCTGAAGGCTTGAGGATGGATGCAACTTCGAGGTTCAATTTTCTCGGGCTTTTCCGAATTATAAGTCAACAGGTTCTCGGTTTTCACCGCATTCAAATTGGTTGCAATCCCCTACTTTCGCAGTCATGTTGTCGCTTAGCAAGGAGACTGCTAAGCATTGTTCCTTTTTCGTTACCCCCAGCATTACAGGAGCTCAGTTGAGCTCGACAACGCTCCTTGCGGTCTATTTTTCAGCTCGCCTGCAATTTTTCCTAGTTCAATTTCTAGATTTCGAATGGATGTTGCTTGATTCTAAAGCACTTATTCGTTTTTCTCAATGTACTGCTTCAACAAGCTCTCTAAGGACGAAGATTGCGGTGTTTGCGAGCTGCTAGCTTGACTATGCGTCGGACCGTTGTTTTGCGAGAAAAATCCGGGTGGCCTCCTTTTTGTGCCACAGGTTGAAAGGTTTGTTGTTGATTTTTCCATACAAAATTTGGGTGCTTTCTCCACCCGGGGTTATATGTTTTGGAATAGGGGTTATTCTTTATAAAGCACACTGATTGCGGGTTTGTTGGGCATTCTTCCATCGAATGAGCATCTTCGCAAATGACACAACTTGTGGTCATTTGAGAAATTGCGTTGACCGGCTCTTTCTTCGCTCCCATGTTATTAATTGCGATGCATTGTATCAAACTCATCATCGCAGTCATTTGATTTTGTAGGGATGCGATGGCCCCGTTGTTTGCGTCATTATCTTTAATTCTTAATCTTTGATCGCTTTCCCGCCATTCCTCGTGGTTTTTGAAAATGCGATCAAGTATACTCTTTGCCTCTTCATATGTTTTGTCTAGCAAACCACTAGCGGCTGCCGCATTGGCAGCGGTCTGCGAAGAGGGATTCAGTCCTTTGTAAAAAATCTCCATTTGCAGGCAGTCTGGTAAGCCATTATGTGGACAGTCTCTTACCAGCCACTTGAACCTCGCCTAGGCATCGCTAAGCGATTCGTCATCTTCTTGTTCAAAATTTGTTATTAATTTCCTTCTCCTAGCATTCTCGGTTGGTGGGAAATACTTCTTCATAAAATTTTCCACCACCTGTTCCCACGGAGTTATCTCCCCCGGTTCGAGAGAATATTCCCATTTTCTTGCCTGATCACATAAGGAGAATGGGAAAAGGGTGAGTCGAACTTCCTCAGTTGAGATATCCGGGAACACAAAAGTGTTGCAGATTTCTATGAAGCTCCGGAGGTGAGTGTGTGGGTCTTCGCCACACCTCCCTCCAAACTGGCCAACAGCCCTGATCATCTGCAACATTACTGGCTTCATTTCAAACCTTGATCCATCTAACGCTGGTCTCATGATTCCTGGGGAGAAATCATAGAGGTTGGGCGACGCATAGTCTCGAATGGGTCTATTGCGGTCATTCGCAAAAGGATGGGGTTGGCCATAATATTGTTCCCGTTTGCGGCCCTTGTCTCCAGTTGTTCCGCCATTCTTGGTGTTCTCTCTTGTTGTTAGCGGTTGTCTCTTAATCTACGTCGAATTTTTTTCTCAATCTCCAGGTCATAATTCGTCAGAGAATGAGAGTCTGCAAAGAAATCAGAAAAATTACCATTAGCAAAATATTTTTCCGAAGTCCCCGGCAACGGTGCCAAAAACTTGATGTGCAATTATGGAGGAAATGTGATGATGAAAATGCGTTGAGCACTCAAGTTTTCTCAATGGAATCCACGTGTAAACCCCACTGAGTTCCTGGTAAGTCCAGGGTCGAACTCAGGGACTTGTGAAAAGAGGTTGCAGTGGTAATTTTTAGAAAACTTTTTGTGGTAACCGGTAACTCAATTAATTGTTGGTTTATTTATTGATTATAGTAATGAAAAATAAACAAATGCAATGGATTTGAGAAAATTCTGATTGTGTGATAGATGCACTGAGTATGTGGATGAACGGGTTGAGAAGGTCTTTAGCTAGCGTTACTTGGGAATGCGTCAGACCATGCGATCATGCTACAACCATGCACAGTAAGTCATTTTCCAATGCAAATGCGATGCTCCTAAGTCTAGAATGCATGTGTTGAATGCAAAAGTGTCCATAGAGCTTATTCCTAAGTCTCTACTCTTTTCCTATGCGATGATGCAAGATGTACAAAGGCAAGGTGACCGCACACAATCATATCCTATCTCTAGGATGCATGCAATGCGTTAATAGCAAACAGTGCTTATTCCTAAGCTCATTTCTCTTGATTATGCATTCTGATCTGACTCTCTCGAGCCTAGATTCTGATCTGACCTTCCGAAGCCTAGGTTCTGTCCTTAGACTACCCTCTCGAGTATCTCTAATGGACGAATGAAGCATACATAATACAAGATAATCGCATAGAATGAAGATCATCAATTGTGCTAACTATGTGCTTCTCAACCCATTCAATAGGTTTAACTACTCATGTGAAAATAACAGAGAGTGAACGGATATAGAGAAGAAAATTCCATTTCTATAAATGAGTTTGAATACAAAATAATAATGGAAGATAAAGGTAGAGAGCCTGGTAGCAATCCCTTGCTGCCCAAGGCTTTTACATTGGCAACTTTATTCGGTTCAAAAGATATTCCTGCTTCCGCAGAAGTCGACCCTCTCTCTGATCTTGAAGCTTCCAGTGCTCTCCCAAGCTTACCGGAATAATCTGTCGGCAAAACCTCCTTCTCTCGCGTCCGCCTTAAAATAAAAGAAAATCTAAGAATAAGGCTAAACTATGAACGAAACTTGTGAACTCGGAACTTTTGAATTGGTGAACTCGTTAATTAGTGGAACCTTTTTTCTGAAGAATGTCTCTGGTATTTATAGAGCTTTGGGGTGAAGGCGGATTCTCTCTTATGATTGCACAGATGGGATGGCTTTAATTCCCTGATTGATGCGTCGAATATTTGTCACTGAAAAGCTGATTGTACTTGTTATCGTTAGCGGCTATCAGCTTAATTCGGATTCGACCTTCATCAGTTTTCTGTCCCATCGTGATTAATTATGTCTTTCACTCAGATACGCCCACAAAGTTGTGTCGACTCTATGCGGCAATCCTTCTTGAACAGATGTTTGCGAACACAAATCACCGTAAAGCCTTGCGGCAATGCTGTGCTCGACCAATGATTTCCTATGACCGCTCTTTCCTCCTTGCGTCAACATATATTCTGCATAAAAATACAAAAATCAACTGTTTCTATGCGATGAACGCATGCGACCGAAATGTTGTAAAGTTAATGCTTTTAGACGCAATTTAACATATTTTATCAGCGCAAGCCAACATTGTTTAAGAACTTAGCACTATGATAACGTGCATTTCTACCCGTTATCACCTAGGGTGAATCCTTTTGATACAGGAAAATGCGTGAGAAGACACTTGAGAGTTCTTCACCTCCTTCCTGCATTCTAAGTGACGACCAAAGCCCTCGATCAAAGATAAATCTCGAGAGAGTCAGCTCCACCGCCCATCCATGGCACCACCGGCAGCTTTGCTGCACATCCGCTGGAAGTAAGTCGTCTCTTCCAGCCGGTCATTTCATTTTCTCTTCTTTTCTTACATTGTATTAAATACATTTTATGGTTAAGGAATTAATACATTATGTTTTCAATGCATTTCTGTGTTCCTTCGATTCCATCTCCACCCTCTTTACTTAACATCTTTAACTTTCATCGCATACTTAGTCATATAGATTAGAGATATGAATCATGTTGCAAACCACCGAGTGGTGTGCGTTGTGTGAGTGTGTGAGAAAACCTTATTTGCTTAGTGTGAAGATATAGCAATGCCTGTCTATAGGCGGACGGGTTGCTTGTCTATGAGTAAAGTCAGCAACAACTAACTGTCTGAGAGGGTAAGTGGTTGGTCGCATTAAGCAATATAAGTCATTGTTCACTAAAGATAGGAATAATCTTATGTCAGCAAAGTTCATGCGGTTACCTTGTCTTATGTATGCGCCCATCACACCTTTAGAGCTACTCGAGAGAGAGTCTAAAGTATGAACCTAAGACTCGAGAGAGCTAGGTTAGAATCGATGCTCGAGAGGCCTAGATTAGGTTTGCAAAAGCAAGAATGGAGACTTAGGAATAAGCTCGGTTTGTTATTACACAGTGTATGCACCATACAGAGAGGACAATGGTTGCGTCTAGGAAGTAGGATATGGTGGCTGTATGCGGTCATCTTGACATTTATGCATACACACCGCATATGTCCTAGATTTAGGCTTTTATTGTATGTAGCATGATCGCATGGCTTGCGTTGACTAAAGTTGCCCTTGCGGTCACACTTAAGTATTGCAATGAAATCATCTCTACATTTTATCTACTTTCCCATTCATTTGTTTCATGTCAAAAGTTTTCGTGTATATATCTCTCATTCATATTCTCATTGCATTGTTTGTTAGTTAGGAGTAGGAGTAGTGTTAGCTTAGAAACCTTCCCATCCATTCTTTTATTCAACCGCCACATGCACATTACCGCATTTATTTTGCTACAAGTCCCTGAGTTCGACCTTGGATCACCGAGAAACTTGCGTTTGCGTTATACTTGGCGTAAGCGCAAGAAAACTTGTGACATGACACATGGCCATCGCATACATTTATTAACGCATAGTCATTCCAACGCATGACCATCGACACATGACTATCAACACATACCTAAAGAACATGCATCGCATATTGCGTCCAAGGGATTTTAGTTGTCGAGTAAATTGACATCTAATTTCTCTTAATCACAAAGTAGATTAAAACACAGTGTAAAAGGCTCGGGAAGCAAAGCATTGCTACTGGGCTTCCTATTCCTACTTTCCATTGTCGTTTTGTATTCTGATTTATTTATAAAATGGAATTTGCATCTTTACATCTGTTCAATCTCTTCACATTGCGCATGAGTAACTAAATTTCCGAATGGGTTGAAAAGCACTTAGCTAGCATGACCTAAGATCTTCACTTTATGTGATCATCTTGTCTTATGTATGCGTCATTCATCTTTTAGAGATACTTGAGAGAGTAGTCTAAAGAAAGAACCTGGACTTGAGAGAGTCAGGTTAGAATCTAGACTTGAGAGAATCAGATTAGAATCGCATAAGCAAGAGATAGAAACTTAGAGACAAGTTTGGTTTGCTATTATGCATTTCATGCACCCTAGAAATAGGATATGGTAGTATGCGGTCACCTTGTTTATGTGTGTACCGTTCATCATCGCATAGACAATAATAGAGGCTTAGACATAAGTCCTATCAACATCATCGTATACATACCTAGAATTAAGAACTATGGCATTTGTATTGAGAGATGACATGTTGTTGTGTATGTGTAGCATGATCGCATAACGTGAACGCAATCTTAGGAAGTGTTAGCTAAATCCCTTTTCAACCCGTTCCCCGCATACTCATTGAAACTTTCACTATCATCAACTCTTCACTCAATTTCGCCGCATAGGATTCATACATAAAACAGTACACCGACCAAAATTATTTTTTTTTGTCACCGAAAAGGAATCAAAATTTACCATAGTATATTGTCTCAGTAGTCCCTGTGTTCGACCCTGGACTTACCAGAAAACCTAGTAAGGTTTATACTTGGATTTTACTACGAAAACTTGCATGTGCAACGCATAGTTCATCACCACAATTTCATACCATTATTTCATCACATTCACAATGCATCATCTACCATCGATGAGGCCAGCCAGGTTAGCATAATTCTGCATTCAAATCCGGAGAGCTTCCTACACTTTATTAGTAACGTGATTCTTAACAAAGTGAAATATAACCTTATAACTCTTCTCAACGAGTTGCAGACCTACCAATCTTTACTAAAAAGTAAGGAGATGAAGAAGGGTGAGGCAAATGTTGTTTCATCCTCTAGGACATTCCATAGAGGTTCGACCTCAGGAACAAATTCTGCACCTTCTACTTTTAACTCTGCAAATGGGAAGAAGAAGAAAGGTGGTAAGGGAAAAGGGAAGGCACCTGCTAGCCCACCGCTTGTCGCCTCAAGGAGGCATCCATCGATTGAAAAGGGAAAGTATTTCCACTGCAATCATGATGGATATTGGAAGAGGAACTATCCTCGCTGGTTGAAAGAGAGGAAGGCCGCCAAGACTAAGGCCAAGGCAGAGAAAAGTAAATATGATTTACTTGTACTTGAAACTTGTTTAGTGGAGAATGATGATTCTGTCTAGATAATTGATTCGAGTGCCACTAATCACGTTTGTTCTTCTTTTCAAGGGATTAGATCCTGGTGACTGCTAAAGGCTGGTGAGATGACGATGCGAGTAGGCACCGGGCACGTCGTCTCAGCTGTGGCAGTGGGAGGGCTCCAATTAGCTTTACAGAGTAGGTTTCTAGTTTTGAATGATGTATATATTGTTCCCGAATTTAAGAGGAACCTCATTTCTGTAAAGTGTTTATTGCAACGTAAATACACTATTTCTTTCAATGTGGATAAAGCATTTATTCATAAAAATGGTGTTATTATTTGTACAACAAATTTGGAATCTAATTATATGTGCTAAGGCCATTAGCCATTAATTCCCTCAATAACATAGAATTGTTTAAAGCTACCATAACTCAAACAAAACCTCGACGTATTTCTCCAAAAGAAAATTCCCCTCTTTGGCATCTTCGTTTAGGGCACATCAATCTCAATAGGATTGAGAGATTGATGAAGAATGGACTTCTAAATGAGTTAGAAGAAAATTCTTTACCAGTGTGCGAGTCTTACCTTGAGGGTAAGTTGACTAAATGACCTTTTATTGGAAAAGGTTATAGAGCCAAGGAGCCTCTTGAGTTAGTACATTCTGATCTTTGTGGTCCTATGAATATGCCCGCCCGAGGTGCCTATGAGTATTTTTTCAGTTTTACTGATGATTACTCCAAGTACGGGTATATTTATCTTATGCAATGGAAGTTTGAATCTTTTGAAAAGTTTAAAGAGTTCAAGGCTAAAGTTGAAAACGCATTGGATAGACGAATTAAAACATTTTGATCGGATCGAGGTAGAGAGTTTTTGGACTCGAGATTCCAGGACTATTTGATAGAACATGGAATCGTTTTCCAACTCTCAGCACGGGGTAGACCTCAGCAAAATGGTGTAGCAGAGAGGAGAATTAGAACCTTGTTGGACATGGTTCGTTCGATGATGAGCTATGCTTCCTTACTGAACTCGTTTTGGGGTTTCACAGTGGAGATTGTGGTATATATACTCAATAATGTTCCCTCAAAGAGTGTTGCGAGAACACTTCTAGAGTTGTGGAACGAGTGTAAAGCTAGTTTACGTCACTTCTGCATTTGGGGTTGCCCTACATACGTGCTTGAGGCTAATCCCAAGAAGTTGGAATCACGGTCGAGGTTATGTCTCTTTGTAGGCTACCCCAAAGGTACACGAGGGGGTTATTTTTATGATCCGACGAAAAATAGGGTGTTTGTTTCAACAAACGCTACTTTCCTGGAGGAGGATCATATAAGGGAGCACAGTTCACGAAGTAAAGTCCTGTTGCGTGAGTTTTCTATTAAAACTACTGAAACTTCAATAAGAGTTGTTGAAAAGTCTGCTACATCAGTAAGAGTTGTTGATGGGAGTTCATCTAGTAGGTCGGTTCCACCTCAAGAGTTGAGGGAACTTCAACATAGTAGGAGGGTTGTGAACCTACCCGTTCGCTATCTGGGTTTCACGAAATCCTTACTATGGTAGTAGATGGCGACGTTGAGGATCCGTTGCCTATCAGAAGGCAATGAAGGATATTGACTGGGATGAATGGGTCAAGGCCATGGACCTCGAGATGGAGTCGATGTACTTCAACTCAGTATGGGATCTTGTTGATTAGCCTGATCAGGTAAGACCTATAGGTTGTAAATGGATCTATAAGTGCAAACGGGGCACTGATGGGAAGGTACAAACCTTCAAGGCTTGACTTGTGGGAAATGGTTATACCCATGTAGAGGGAGTCGACTATGAAGAGACTTTCTCGCCTGTTGCCATGTTAAAGTCGATCCGCATCCTTCTGTCCATTGCAGCTTATTATAATTATGAGATCTGGCAAATGGACGTCAAGACGGCCTTTCTGAATGGCAATCTTGAGGAGACTCTTTTATATGGTGCAACCCGACGGATTCATAGCCCAAGATCAAGAGCAAAAGGTTTGCAAGCTGAATAGGTCCATTTACGGGCTGAAACAGTTGTCTAGATCTTGGAATATACGGTCTGATACTACGATCAAGTCGTATGGCTTTGACCAAAATTTTGATGAATCTTGTGTCTACAAGAAGGTCATCAATGCTTCAGTAGTCTTCTTAGTGTTGTACGTAGATGATATACTACTCATTGGAAATAATGTAGGTCTACTGACTGCAGTTAAGAACTGGCTACTGACCCAATTCTAAATGAATGATTTGGGAGAGGCTTAGTTTGTTTTAGGTATAAAGATCTTTCGGAATCGTAAGAACAAAGTGCTAGCATTGTCTCAGACATTGTATATTGACAAGATCTTGCTCAGGTACTCGATGCAGGACTCCAAGAGGGGCCTATTTCTGTTCAGGCATGGAATCACTTTGTCTAAGGACATGTGTCCCAAGATGCCTCAAAAGGTTGAGGAGATGAGACGGGTCCCATATGCGTCTGCCGTTGGTAGTTTGATGTACGCAATTCTCTGTACTCATCTAGACATCTCCAACGCTGTGGGCATAGTCAGTAGGTATCAGTCCAACCTAGGCCAAGGTCACTGGACCATAGTGAAGAACATCCTCAAGTATCTTAGGAGAACGAGGGACTACATGCTTGTGTATGGATCTAGGGATTTGATCCTTACTGTATACATGGATTCTAACTTTCAGACTGATAAGGACTATCACAAGTCCACATCAGGGTCAGTCTTTACTTTTAACGGAGGAGTTGTAGTGTGGCGAAGCACTAAGCAGGGGTGCATCTTCGATTCCACTATGAAGGCAGAGTACGTAGCAGCTTGCGAAGTTACTAAAGAGGCCATCTGGCTCAGAAAGTTCTTGACATAACTGGAAGTTGTTCCAGATATGTCTAGGCCCATTACCCTCTATTGTGATAATAGTGGGGCAGTGGTGAACTCCAAAGAGCCGAGAAGTCACATGTGCGACAAACACATAGAGCGGAAGTATCATCTGATCCGTGAGATAGGGGACGTGATCGTCACGAAGATCGCTTTGGAGCCCAATGTTCCTGAACCGTTTAGAAGGCTCTCACGCTACAGTGTTTGAGGGTCACCTTCAGAGCATGGGTTTCACAGGATTTCCCGCGACTAGACTAAGGCAAGTGGGAGATTTTCTTATACTGGGATTTTATGCCCTAGTTTTTTGTTTTGTACTAGTTTTATGTATACATCCCACTCCACTTAGGAAAAGTGGAAGATTGTTTGGGTGATGCCCTAAAGTCTCGTTGTCCTATAGTTTGTAAACTGTTTGTACGAACGCTTGTGTTGTATAAATATATGATATTTACTTCACATCTTGATTTTTCTCAGTTGTATGTTTTATTTGCTTTACCACAAACCAATAAACATAAAATCTCTGGTTATCTATATGTAACTTAAGCATGTATGTGGTGACATACAAGTGGATCATGTCTTGAGTGATAACCAAAATGGTCTGTAGTATATGGATATTAGAAGGGAAACCTTATCCTAGTAACGCTACAGATGCGGCCCGCTTTGTGGAATGGTCACAAGTGTTGTGACTTGTCACGGATAGTCTGATCCTGATCATTCGTGTAGGGAACATGCGAGCAGGGTCATCCTATACAAAGAGTTTATGTAAGATCTGACCACAAAATGTTAACGTCACGTTATATAACACCGTTTATGACAGAGACTTCACTTCACTATGATGACAAAAGGTAACATGACCTCAATTCTGAATGAATTGGGAACTCCTGCCATTGAGTACGGTCTTTTGATTTGTATGGGTGCGAGTGGCCAAGTCACTGATTTAAACCTACAATTTTGGAGATTCGTCTGATTTGGGATCTGGGAACTCAGCTACACAAGATGGAATTCACTCCTTCCCCGAAGTAGGGGCAAGTAGATAGATAACTCCCCTAAGGGCTGATTCCAGGGCTTGAACAATGTCGCACCACATACCTTCTCTTAGCCCGAGAGGTGTTCACACATAGTTGGGCTATGTTGTATTGTTCATTAGAGGAATCAATGGTACTTAAGGAGTGAAATGTAACTACAGGGACAAAACGAAAAATTGGCTCAGTTGTACTTACGAGCATCTGTGAAGGGTCATCATACTCATGATTGGTTATATCTGATGGACAAAGAACTATATCTGTGGTAAGAAGAGTTCAACTGTTGGTCTTTAGTTGAATGTCTGGCAGTTAATGGATGGTAGATCTCGTGGCTAAAGAGTTTAGTCAGCTATTCACGGACCATTGGAGCTTCGAGCCACAAGTCCATTAGGTCCCCTGGGTAGCTTGGATAAAGTCGAGAATCATTATTTGGGTCAGTTTGAAATGTTCAAATTGACAAGAGAGAGTTCGATTATATATGATATAATTGGCTAAATGTATGAGATACATTATTTTGGAGGAAATTAGATATAAATATGATTTATATCAAGTGGAGGAGAAATTACTATAGTAGATATGTGATATCAAACTATAGGGTAAGAATATAATATGATTATATTCTTTAATTATTAAATTGGTTAATTATGAGATAATTGACTGTTTTATTCTCCTCAATCGTGCATTAGTGGGAGCAGCTACATTCGGTTATGGTAACCGATGAATAAAATGAAAATTGTTTTCATTTGGCAAAAAGTTCGAAAATTCACAATCAGTGTGGAAACATAAACGATCGTCTACCTTGAGAGTCTATATGATAGTATCTCATCGTCTAAAAAATCGCACACCAGCGCCTAAACTATGGCACGCCTTTCCCTAAACAATCAGTTAGCTTTCCTAAATGATCGTGTAGCGTGCCGCGTTTTCTAAACGATCTTCTACCTTTTATTAAACGATTGCTTAGTAAAAGCTACACGATCGTGTAGCTTCATCTAAACGATAAACATCCCTGCTATACGATAGCTCTTTCTCTCCCACTTGCTTATCGTCTACACAATTTTTTATTTCTCCTACCTCTACCGAATTCACCAAAGACCACACTTTGGATTCTCACTCTGAGAATACCAAAGGCTCCAACTGGTGGTGTCGTCCCCATTGTTCACTTGTTCGTGCTTGTTCAAGTTGCTGCCATTTGTGTAGACGATCGTGCTGCTATAGCCGACCGATTTGTTGGGCGATAGAGTTTGCGTAGAGGTTCTTCCGCTGCTTCTGGGTTCGACGTTTGAAGAGAGTCTTCAACTGATATGAGAACTCTTTCTCTTTTGTTTTATTGTTCGAAGCATGCCATTAATTAGTGTTAATTTTCATAACTGTCTGTTGGAATGTATTTGTTGTATATTGGTCACAATGAACTCAGAAAGATCTGAATGCGCTCATGGATGCTTTACGTTAAGAGTTCCATCAATGTGTTAGAAAACCCTCATTTCAGAAGACTTTGTTGATCCTTTTTGTGATTCAAATTACTCTATTTATTATAAATAGTAATGAAAATTGAAAATGATTGTAGATGATATTCCTTTATTAGTTTATTTTTTTTATTTTTTTATTTTTTGCATTTGATTATTCATCTTTTTGTTGAGTTTCAAGGGGAGCAAATTTTGATTTTGGGATTTTATATTATAACTTGAAGTTTTGGTTTATGTTTGATTATTGGTGAGAAAATGGCGTAATAATTGGATAAATGGGAGAAAATAAGTGTATCTATAGGAAAAAAATGGGTGCACCTATATAAGTTGTTAAAATTGGAGTTTTTTTCTAACTTAAGACAACTTCAAAGAAGGATGAGTTGCATAAATGGTATTCAAGCCCAAAATAATAGAATATGTAGTACAAAGATAAAATAATTGCATAAATAGAACAAAAAAAAAAGGTAAAAGACTAAAAAGCCCACCCAACCACAATTTTGGGCGTTGCTTCTCGATTTTATCAAATTGAAATCTGTTACTGATACCTGCTATTAGTGGTAGTTTTCAATTTGAGAATGTGCTATCAGTTGTTATCACTGATAGCTGCTATTAGTTCTTATTGGTAATGTTGCATCAATTGCTATCATTGATAGCTTCTATCAGTGATAACTTTTAACTTGAGAAATGTGCAATCAGTTGCTATCCTAAACATTGCCTAAATCCACCACCATTTATGCTGCAATGCTTATCTTTTAGTATAGTTGCTACTTTGTTAAAATAAATTCTTAATTTCAAGTTATTGGTATCTTAAGAGAAGATATTTATATTATTTAGAAATTCAAATATGAAATTGATAGATAAGGTTACTGTAATAAATTCTTCAACATGTTGTTCAAAAATTAACTTTATCAGGTTGTCCAAACATTGAACACTAGAGACCAGTTATAGAAGCTATCACTGATAGCATGATATCCTTTTTCATTTTCTTAATGTCATCGGTTTAAATGCTATCTGATCCCGCCGTCCAATCGAAATCTCCGTTGTGCGATTAGAACCCTAACGGAAGCACGTCGAAGTCCACCGCCCAGTTCGATTTTCTCACAACCCACAAAAACGGAAGCTCTTAGAGCTCCACTCCACGCGTGATCTCGTGAATTCGATCTTCATGAGCTTGCATTCCCTTTTGAATCCCATGAACACCATCGATTTGGGGTTCTGTTGATCATGCCACTCGAAGGTCGATTTTCATGGTGTCCTTGAGCTCTAACTTTTGGGGATTTTTTTGAAGGAAGAAGCCCTATAGAAATCATTCATCTCAAAAAATCCAGCATGAAGCCACAGCATTATGTCGGTACTGTTGGGATTGGTATCCTAATTCTCCCGGAGTCTGTAGTTTGTAAACTGTACACATTGTTATGACTAAAATAAGAGTTATTTTATTTGGCATTTACTCATATCCAATAAACAAAGCTTCATTGTTATTGTATGTAAACTTAAGCATGTATATGAGATATACAAGTGGATCATGCCTTATGTGATAACCTAAAAAGGTCTATAGTATAAGAATTAAGGAGGGATACCTGATCCTGGTGACACTATGAATACGACCCGCTTTGTAGAGGTTTGCAAGTGTTGTAAACTACTACAGATGGTTGATTCTGATGATTCATGTGGAGACATGTGAGCAGGGGTGTCTTATATAAATAGTTTATATAAGACCGGACCACGAGATGACTAGTCTCTTTATATAACGCCATTGATACTTGAGACTTACATCTCACCTTAACGACCATAGGTGACATGACTTCAATCCTAAGTGTTCTGGGAACTCCTGCCTTTGAGGGCGGTCCTTTGATTAGTATGGGTGAGAGTGGCCAGATTGCCAACTCAACATACCTACCTTTTTAGAGATTTGTCTGATTTGGGAGTTGGAAACTCAGTTACACAAGATGAAATTCACTCCTTTTCTTTATAGATTGCTCCCTTAAGGGCTGATTCTGGGTTTTGAACATAGTGGCCACAGCTTCTCTTTGGAAGAGAGGACTCAATCATAGTAGGACTATGACTTATATTCATTAGTGAGATCAGTGGTACTTAAGGAGTTAGATGTAACTACAGGGACATAACGGTTATTGGCTCAACTATACTTACGAGGGTTATCGCACTGTTGATTGGTTGATATAGACACAAAATATATTTGTAGTAAAGAGAGTGCAACTATCGATCTTTAGTAGAGTGCCCGACAGTTAACGGATAGTGAATCCCATGAGTAAAGAGTTTAATCAGTTATTCACATACTGGGAGCTTCAATCTACAGGTTCATAAGGTCTTTTTGGTAGCTCAATAGATTCTAGTTGAGAATCAGTTCTTGGTGTTGATTTGAAATATTCAAATTGACAGGAGGAAATTCGATTATATATGATATGATCAGTGTGACGTATGAGAAACATCAAGTGGATGATTAATGTAAATGAGATTTACATTAAGTACCATGAAATAGAAAAACGGCTATGGTTTATATGTTTTATGAGATGAAATATTAAAACTATAGGTTATAAATATAACATGGTAAGTTGGTTATCATATATATTTATAATAATATTAATTATTGGATAATTATCTCTTTTTCTCTAATAACCAATTGAGTGGGGGTTATTGGTGGTTTTCATGGTAACCGTGAGATAGAAGAAAAAATGTTTTCCTAAATTTAGTAAGATTTTGCAAGAGTTGCTATTCTCGGAAATACTCACGGGTTGCTGTCAAGTGAGAAATGTTTTCACTAAACGATAGCTAAAAGAGAGACGAAACGATCGTGGAGTGTTACTATGTGATAGTTTATTGAGCTGGTCGTAGCTAGATGATCGTGGGGCTTTTGCTATATGATAGCTTGTCTTCTTCTAAACGTTTGAGCTCTTTTCTATACGATAAACTCTTATCATCTCCCACTTGCTCAATCGTATACACAATTGTTATTTCTTTGGTCTCTTCCTTTAACCAACTCCACACAGAACCCACACTTATGGATTCTCATACCGAGAATACCAAGGTAGTCATTATGGTGGTGTCCTCATTCAACTCGATTGAGTTCGAGGTTTTAAAGGCTATTTGTTAGGTTCGTGATCTTGGAGATCGTTGTGTTCGAGTTTGTTGTTGATCATGCGGTGTTGCGGTCATTGTGTTTGAGCGTTTGTGTGTTGCTATCTTGGAGATTGAATGAGCGTTCGTAATTGAGGGACTTTGAAGCACGAGTCTTCAAAGGTATGTATAATCTTTCCCTTGATTATCATGTAAAGCATGCTGTAATTTCATATTGTGCATGAGCTGTAAGTTTCGTTTCTTGATTGTAATTCTGTATGTTCAATTCCAAATGAAATTTGGAACGATCACTCCACTGCTTATGGAAATCCTCATATCTAATTTCTTTCAGGTACGCCACAGTGGAGGCGTCAATCGGTGGTAGTGACATCAGACTTCCAATCTGACAGAGGCAATGTTGCAGCACTGAAGAGCAAGGAAAAAGCATATATAAGGAAAACGGAAAAAGCAAGGGAGAAAGAAGAGTGAAAAAACGAAGGTGAAGAAGAAGATGGAAACCCATGTAACTAAGGACAGAATTGAAATTTAAAAAAAAAAAATTATAGGTTGACTGGTCCAAATCTGTCATATTTATAAATATTTTAAAATTGTACTATATTTTTAGAATGTTTCCAAAATTGTATTATCTCGTATAAATTTCCTTCAAAGAAATTGACTATACTTATAACGATAAGAGTATTTTAATTTTTTTTTTTAAAAGGTTATGAGTATTAATGCTACTTCTGAAAGTTTTGGGATATTTTTTAAATGAGTTACTAATGGTTTTCATCCATATACTCGGGATAAGGGTATTTTAATTTCTTTTTTTTAATTAGTTTTAAGGGTTTTATCTAAATTTTTGAAAGTTCAAGGATATTTTTAAAAGAAAGTATTAGCGATTTTCATCCAAAACTAATAGAACGGATATTTAAAAGTTTAAAAGTATTATTGCAACTTTTGAAAATTCATGGATATCTTTGACACAAAGTACAAAGTTCAAGAGTATTTTCTATAATTATGCCTAGAATTTATTGATATGTGTAGCATTTAAATCAGTTTAATTTTTGTTTACAAATTTTCATTTCTTTGCACAAAGACTAGTTAGAAATCAAATTGAAATATTATTAACAAATTAGAACCCAATTAGTAACGCAAAGGAACATTAGAAATTAAATTCAAACTTTGGACCAATCATTTCATTTTTGAAACTTCAAGGATCAAATCTCAAATATAAAAAATGTTAATTTTGAAAACTCTAGAGAATAAAAACAAGTTTGAATTAATTAATCTCAAGATCTGAAGTGTGAATTAAACAATTTAATTTTACTTTAGTATTCAGTAAGGGGTATGAAGTGTTGCTTTTTGATCCTAAATCCCAAAATAATTAATTCATATGTTGATGATAACAAATCTGTTTTTATTTATTAACAATTTGAGTATTTTAAAGTGTCCATTGCATAGAGTTTAGAACAACGACTCCAATGCAATTTGTATCACTTAAATTGGACCTCTAATGAAGAAAATATGACTAAAACAAACTTCACAGAAAAATCCCAAATTGATGACATGACATAATTTTTCTCATAAAAGTAGACTAATTGAAAGATCTCACTTGAAACAATAAAGGTGTGACACATAGTGGGCTTTTGACTTTTGTATTGTTTTTAAAAAAGAAAATGAATTTAAAAGGAAAATGAATACAATATTACTTTATGTTTCTATCTAGTGGCTAGTTTTAGACACATGGTAGGTTTTTGCTTTTGGTAGGATTTAAAAAAAAAAAGAAAAAAATTAAAAATAAAAAAATTAATATTATATTTTGTTTGTGTCTAATGGATAGTTTAGTTTAAAATCTCTACCCTTGATTTTTGTTTTCTAGGATCCAATGGTCCAAATTAAATGTTGTCTTCAACTTATTTTCTTCTACAAATCGTAAGAACAAATTTCTATTTCCAATCCTCTATAACTCATTAAGCCACCATTGTTACTCTCCTTCCAAGCTTCAATTTTTTTTTTTCTTTTCATTTCTTCTTGAGAGAGATATTTTACATTGTGAGGATTGATTTATAGAGTGCTAAATTTATAAATCTACTCTTCAAGAGAGTTTTTTCTCATATTGTTCTTCATTTCCAAATTCATTCTAAGGGTTGTTCTTGATCCGTAAAAAGAGTGGTATAGCGGTTTGATCCTCAACCGTGGAAAGGATCAGATTTGCTATTGTACAAAAAAAGAAGTTGTACCAGTTCGACACAAGCCGTGGAAATAGTCAAGTTCGTAGTGACATACCTAAGAGGAGCTTGGGAATTGAATGTAGGCCAGTTAGTGTCGAACCACTATAAAATTTTCGGTGTCAATTTCTCTATCCCTCTCCTATTTAATTTTGTAATTAATTTATTAATATATTTCATTGCTATAGTTTATTCTTGAATTTGTTTCTGCCAATTTATTTATCCTTTTGAATTAAATGTATTTGAATAAAATTTTTGTTTAATTGCTATTTAACAAAAGTTTGTTAATTTGTTTAATTTGGCCCCATTAGAAAAAAGTTTGAATTAGTTTTAAATAAACCCTATTCATCCCTCTAGAGTTGACATACCGATCCTACATGAAGGTATGAACTTATCGAGGGTTCTTACGATAAAATAATATTAATATTTGCCAATCAATACAACATATACTATTTGATAGTATTAATAGCAAGATTGGGTATCCATAGGTGTTTATGATGCATACAATGCTCACAGTTATATAGATTAATTCGATTAAAGTACAGAGCAAACTTTCAAAGAGTGATTTCTTTGTGAGGACCAAGGTCGAACTAAGCTAGCAGTGATGCTTCACTTCAGTTTTAATAGATTTAAAACTCAGAATTCATATATGGTTGTGAAATGAAAATTGCAGAAAATCCAAAGTTCAGTGGAGAAAGAGTTTGGTTAAAATGCATGGTGGAAGAAGCACAATGTGGATGTAATAAAGATGTTCTGATGAGAGAAATGGGATTAGGATGAATACCATCAATCCTTCCATATATTAAGGTTTTGGTTCATGTTTTTAACCACAAACACAATCTCAATCTCTCGGTGAGTAAGCCATATTCATCATATTTTTATGATGCATGCTTTAGGTGACAGAGTTAACAACGTGTATGCGGAAGTAATTTGGATCTTAAGCATTCTAACTACATTAATTTTGAGATTAAAGCATGCATGTTCATATAAAAAAACTAGGGCTTGAGATACAACCTTTGTAGAACTCAAATTACAACAACTCTTTTTCACGAATTTGATCACGAACTCTTCATAGATTACCACTAGAGTCTTTCCCGTTATTCTCCACCTTAGAACGGATCTTAGGATCCAATTTGTCAAGAAATTGAAGGAAATTTTGAGATTGAAAGAGTTTTTGGTGTCAAAATGTGGAGAGAACTTTTCTCTTCAAATTGCAAATTTTACTGAAAAATTCGAGCCAAATTTTCTTCTATTTAAAGAAGAAAATAATGCAAATAAGTTACATCTAAAATTGACACCTAATCAAACAAAAGTGAGTGGAATTAAAGGTGTTTGATTAGTGGGAATTGTGGGACCATTCCACTAACCTTATTTTCATTTTGAAATTGAATTTCCAAAATTGAATTTTTAAATGAAAATTATTTTAAATAAAATAAATAAAATATTTTAATTTATTTTAAAATAATTTTAAATAAAATTAATTCAAATAATTAATTTTAAAAAATTAATTNTTAATTTTAAAAAATTAATTAACCAATTTAATTAATAAATAAATTAAATTAATATCAAATATTAAGTTAATAACCAATACCAATCCCGAACATGAATCCCTATTCATGTATAATATTTAAATCATGTTTAAATATTTTCAACTCTCTAATTTTGTTTAATTCAACAATTAAACGATACATTAATTATATCGTATATAATTAATACTTTATTCCCTAATTCGAATTTAAACATTTCAAATTCTCTATCACAATGTCCTAAGGTTTGTCCGATATGAGCTAGCAGGGGGATCTAATAGACCTACGGATCATGAGATTCAACGATCCGAGATTAATCAACTCAACTCGTTAACCTAATTAACTAACATTCGTTAACTACCGGGGCACTCCACTAAAGTCCAGTAGCTGCACTCTCCTGCATTTAGATATATTTCTGTCTACTTGATATAACCATGATTAGTAAATCGATCTTTCATAGTGTTCATAATTACAGCTGGGTCAAAAATTACCGTTTTACCTCCGTAATTACATCTTGCTCCTTAAGTCCCATTAACCCTTTAATGAACAATTGGTTTGAGGTCCAACCACCAAATCGAGTCCTTCTCAGGTCAATGAGAGAGTGGGCCCCTTGTTTAAGGCCCGGAGTCAGCATTTAAGAGAACAATCTATCTACTACCCCTAGAATCAGGTAAAAGTGAGTTCCATCTTGTAGGACCATGTCTCCAACTATCTACCCGATCTTACCCCTAAAATGGGAGACTTATTGATTCGGCGATGTTGAGCCACTCTTACCCATGCAGATTAAAAGATAATCCCAAATAAATAAGAGTTCATAGTTAGCTCGGATTAAGATTCAGTTACCTAGGTCATTGAATTGAAATAGTTAGTCTTATCAGTAAACAACGTTATAAAATAAAAATGACTATTTTGTGGTTTGGTCTTATGCAAACTCATTGCATAGGATTCCTCCACTTGCAAGTCTCCACATGAACGATTCAGGATCACATCGTATGTATCAAATACAAAGTGGGTCATCCAACCTAATCACTATACTATAGACTGTTTTGCATATTATTCGAACTTGATACACTTTTATGTCTCCACATAAAATTCAAGTATTCATGCTATAGCTAGGGTTTCTTAGTTTAATAGATTTAGGGTTAAAAGGTGCAATTTAATTTACTTATTTAATAGCATTTTTACAGAATAACCTCATTAACTACTTCATTGTCAAATAAAATATGTTTAATGTTTACAAACCACGAGTTTTAAGATATACAATCCAACATTAGATTACTTGAACCAAGGGTTATTTTTACCTCTAAAGATATTACCTACTTTACCTAATGAAATCCATAATCACTTACCCTCTCAAGTAGTTAACTATCACTACTTGATTCCATTAGGTAGATGGAATCAAGATTGAAAATATACACACATTAAGTAAAATGAACCTCAACCAAAGTTATGTTTGCTAGAATGATGATATACTCACCTTAACCCACTTGAGATTTAGCTACTCATGACTAAAGAAGAAATAAAAGTGGAGAAGATGAAGGAGATGAAGTTCATGATATATTAATGAATAAAATAGTAACTACAAATTGTTTAAATGACAAGTTGGAATGAAGATATAAAGTGGGTGGTGGATGAGGAATGATAGAATAAGCTACCAGTGACAATTTTTTTACTTCCCGTCGACAGATCCTTCTTCTACCGTATGGTTGTTATGGAAGGGAAGAAGATAACTCTCTCGAGCTCTCTGGAATTGTCTCGATGATCTTTAGTTCCCGGTATGTGTGTTATGATATCTCCTTTTCTCTCTTTTAGGGCCACTACTTATACAGTTGGATGCAAGGAAGATTCTTTACCATATAAAATGACAACAGACATGTCAGACAACTTTTGTATGTTGCTCTTTTTAGTTGTCGGTGGTCTCCTGCTATGTAAGTTATTAGTAGGGAAGCACGAAGATTAGTTTTATGAAGCCAATTCTTTAGTTAAAGTGATAAATAGAGGGTTTTTGTGTAGTTGGAGTTTAAGTATGTGAAGTAAAGTAAATAAAGTAAAGTGATTGTTCTTTGGATGCAACCTAACTAGATGGTTTTAGATAAGGAAAGTGGAATCACCCAATTGTAAATTTTCTCCTAGGATTTTATCTATGCTTAGCCAACACATTTAATAATGCTAAATTGAAGTCTAGAGCAACAAATCAATTAATACATTCTTTCTTTTTTTTTTTTTTTACATATCTTCTTTTTTTTTTTGGACTCATTTGCTCTCTTCTTTTCTTTTAACTCTTCTCTTTTGACTCTCCTTTTTATTCTCTCTTCCTTTTCTCCCTGGTTAATAATTCTATCTTTCCCCAAAGTCTCACATTATAACCTATCGAATAAGACAACTCTCTAATCGACATGGTGATAAAAGACTTATAGATACAATAAACCCATCCTAATTCATAAAAGAAAAAAACAAGGCTTGACTAGTGCACATGTGAGCAAGGAAAAAAAAAAGGGTTATAAAATGCTCATAGCAAAGCTACATATCAAGCACTTCCTAGGCTATTCTAATCATCCAAAACAAAATACAAAAATTTCAATGAAACTAGCATGCTAAAAAAATGGCCCATCTCTAGATGCAAAGTAGTTAAAAAAAAAAATGGCCTATCTTTAGATGCAAAAGACAAGCAGCTGTAACACACCATCTAAACTGGATGGTGAGAATTATATGCACGCAAAACACATGAAATACATGCATAGGCCCAACATGCAGAAGAACTGAAAAACATGTATGTACCCACCCCCAACCTAAAATCATTTATTTTTCTCAATGTATGTAAAATAATGGAAAGCAAGGACAAAATAGAGGGAAACAAAAAACCTTACCTGAAAATGAAGCACATGTGGGGAAGATTATTCTCCATCGTATAGAACGTGATAATGTGGAGAAGCGAAGGAACTACCCTGCAAAAGAAAACCAAAATCAAGCCAAAAGGCCTAAAACCTAAAAAAAAAAGAAAGAAAAACCTAGAATGAATAGCTTGAATAAAAGAAGCTAACCTAAGAAAGCTAGACTAACAACCTAAACTAGAAAAGACTAAACTTGAAGACACAGAAAACAAACTTACCTATAAAAACTAAAAACCTAGGAAAAGACAACTATAGCAAAAAAGGTCAAACTCAGGGGCTACTCCTCTTTTGACTCAGATGGTCTCCTAAGTTCAGGCTAGGCAGAGAACTCTAAACGGTTTAGGGCGAGATGGGTACAATCTATCCCATAGTGCACATCTCTCTACAACTGCCAAACTTGTCTCTCTAGATACCCAAACTGAAGGAATCGAATTCTTCAGCAGAGTTGCGTAAGTGTGTGTATCATCGAAATTCATTTTGGAAATTATTGAAAAAACATTATAAAAATAGAACAGGATAAATATAAATTTATAGCATGTTTTACAAGGGAAGACATACCTCTGAAGATTCTCCTTGAAAGGGGAGAAAAGGCTTTCCTTTGCACGAACTCTTTAAAGATTTTTTTCAAGAATTCCTTCTTTGAAATCTCATGAACAATCACAAACAAGGATACCACCATTCGAAAACCTTGCTATTCTTCAGATAGAATCAGGATCGTGGGATTCTTTAAAAGGGAAGAATTTACAGAACAACGTTTCTATAAAAATGTGTTAAGGGAGATATTGGTTTTTTTAGAGAGAATTTATACAGAGAACACCAAATAAACAATTACATTTTATGAACTCACTCTGCAAAAAGCTTCCTATCATGTTAAGTGAGAGAGATGGATGGATGAGAAGTTACAACTCCCAACTCCCCATCCATCCATCATCACGTAGAATAACTCCCAATTTTCTAATTTTTAAATAATATATTAAATCTAATTTAATATATAATTAAATAATAATGTTAGTTATTAAAAATTAAGTAATTAATAGTTAAATATGTTCAGAATGTACTAAAACTCGCCGTTCGTAAATATTGTTAACATATTCTATTTATCAATAAAGTATTATTGAGTATTTTATTCAATAAATTGTTATTGATATTGTATTTTATTATAAAAATCCAATAAATGAATTCATGACTATAATATGAATACTTTAACTTCATGTGGCGACATAAAAGAGGGTCAAGTATTAGTATATAGTCAAAATAGTCATAGATGAGATTGGGTACCTCATCCTTGTGACACTATTGGATGTAGCCCATTTTGTATACTGATACAAATGACGTGATCCCAAAATCATTCATGTGGAGACATGTGAGTAGAGGCATCCTATGCAATGAGTTTTGCATAAGACTGGACCTCGAAATAGTCACTTTTCTTTATAACGACCGTTTATTATTAAAACTGACTATTTCAAATTCAATGACTTAGGGTAACTTGATCTTAATCTTGAGCTAACTATGAACTTCTATTTATTCAGGATTATCTTTTGATCTGCATAGGTGAGAGTAGTCCAACAACACTACTCAATAAGCCTCCCATTTTGAGGATAAGACTGGATAGATAGCTGGAGACATAGTTCTGCAAGATAAAATTCACTCCTACCTGACTTAGGGTTAGCAGATAAGTTGTTCTATTAAGCATTGCTTCCTGGTCTTGAACAATGGGGTCCCACCCTCTCATGATCGAGAGAGACATGGTTTATAAGTTGGACTATAAACCAATTGTTCAATGGAGGATTAGTAGAAGCTTAAGAAGCAAGATGTATCTAAGAGGTAAAATGATTTTTTTACCTAGTTGTGAATACGAACAACCTATGAAGGGTCAACTTACTAATCATGGTTAAAGTGAACAGAAATATATCTACATGAGGAGAGTGCAACTATCGAGCTATAGTTGTGTGTCTCGGTAGTTAATGAATATTGATTATTTCAGTCTAAAGAGTTTTTTAGCCAACTAATCTCAAATCATTGGAGCTCATGATCTGTAGGTCCATAAAGTCTCTTTACTAGCTCGTAAATTATATTTTGGATTATTGAATTGAGCCAATTTGAAATGTTCAAATTCGAAATTAGGGTTTTAAATTTGAAGTGTGCAAATTCAATTAGGGTTTTAATGAATTGTATTTGATACAATTAAAACGTTTAATTTTATAGAAATTAAACAAAATTTGGGAGATTAAAATATTTAGATATTGATTTAAATATTGAATTGCATGAATAGGATTCATATATAAATTAAGCGTTTGATTAATTTAATATTTGATATTAAATTATTATTTATTTAATTAATTATTTAAATAAATTGTTTTTTTTTCAATTCTAAAAATCAAAATCAGATTTGATTTTATATTTAATTTTAATCTTAATGAAAAATAGATTAAAATTCAAGAAATTGAAAAGCAAAATTTGAAAAATTCTACTATTGGGTGGAGTTTTCCAATTTTGCATCTTCAAATGGAGTGAATTCCTTCAAGTCAAACACCTAGCCCACTAAGGATTAGCTCCTTAAGGTGTCAACGAGTTGAAGCCGAAGGATTTACATGTCTTTCATGGTTAAATTACTGCAAAATTTGTGGGCATGTAGAGGAGACTTTTTTTTTTTTTTTTTTTAATTTCTAGTCTTCTCTTTAATAACCCTCATCATCCCTTATCAAATTGACCTCAATTTGAGATTCCACCTCTTAATCCAAGTTAGAGGATAATAGAGAAGTTCCTCTTGGTGGTCTACTGAACATTTGAAGATTGATTTCATGTTAAGGAGCAAGGATTTAAAGAGTTACATCAAAGGTAATATTCTTATGAAACCCTATTTTAATGAAAATTTCAATGCATGCCTTAAAACTTAAATGAAGTGTAATTAGAGTGCTTATTGATTATGATTTCTTCCGCTGCATGTTAGTTTACTCTATCAATTGGTTCCAGAGCATGATTTAAGCACTCAATTATCGTTAATTTGAGTTTGATGGGTGAATTTATAAGATTGTATGAAATGGTGACCGATATGGTTGAAATTTAACTTTGGCATTAGTTTTCTCTTCAATTATGAAGTTTAATTTGTAATTGGCTCTTGATTAATGAGCTTGTATGTGTGCTCTAGTGTCTATAATTTTATTGGAGTCATTAGAGTTGAAATTAGGTTGTAATTGAAGATCAAAATAAGCATGGTCGAGTTGCAGACATTTGGAACCAAGCTTCTACTTTGCAGCGTCACGATGCTGCGAGGAGAGCGTTGTAAGGTTATTCATAATCAGCCTGAGACGTTGTAGTGCTGAGATGGAGCGTCACAACGCTATTCATCCTAGCCTAGAAAGGCGCGTGTTTGTGAGCCAGTTTGCATGGGAGGACGTTTGGTTTGATCGACTTGGTCTTCATTCGGTCTGGTTCAGCAACATTTGGTCCGGTTAAGCTTCAATTAGAGCATTTGGAGGCTGGTTCGGTTTGGTTGAGCGGTCCATACCTCTTTTGAAGCTGTTTTGGGTTGTTTTTGTAATAACTAGTTATTTTGCTTGTTTAGGATTCCAAAGTTGAATCATATTGGTGTTGTTTAAGTATTTTATGCATGTGATTTATGTTATATTTATATTAAACATGTTTGTGCTATAGTATGTCATTTAGATTTAAAATCCTACCATAGGAAAGCATGTTGCATGCATAATATTATGTTATAAGTTATAATATATAGTATGCATTTTTAAGGTTTCTTAAAATTAATATAAGTGTTATGTTAATTTTGAATGCTTTTGATGTATGTTATGGATGGATAACATGTCTATTGTTTTATAAATTGTTATAAAACCGTATTAGACATAAAAATCCATAACAAAGATTATCAGCATGCTCATTTAGGTTAACAACTTATTTTAATAGTTAAAATAGGTCATTATCTTATAAAATACTGTTACAAACTCAATCAGTTCATAATCCTATCTAAAACTGGAGGTATTTAAGTTGATGGTTTACATAACACCTCCTACCTGAGGATTATGACTAAAATTTTGAGCGTTGTTATCCGGTTTTATGAGCTTGCGTGAGTGGTGTGAGGTTTAAAATTGGTTTAACACCTAGATATCGTAGGTTTAAATCTAAATATAAACGTTATACTTGGATAAATCATATAGACTTAGGTTGTTTAAAATTAACCTGAATATATCTAAGTAAAAGAATATCCAAACATTTAGAACACTTTAGTGGGAGATTAACAATATATACGATATATCGTTTTTAGCTCTCACATCCCTAAGAGTTTACACCGTGAGATCCATGCTCAATTTCGTGTCGCTTTTACCGCAATTGCTCCATTTAGAAAGTGTTTGCATGGGTCGATAACAAGGTGAATGGGAGAAGTAGTTCATAATAAGTGGGTGAAGAAAATGTGTCAACATAGTTGAAGAATGAAGATATTGGACTTAGAGGAATTCCTTTTTTCTCTTTTCTTGTATTCAATATGTATTTGGGGTATTCAGCCTACAACCTTATATACACAGTATCCATCAATGTGCGTACACAATAATACAAAAGGAATAAAAGAATAGGTACACGTGGCATACTTTGGTTGGTGGAGCTAGAATAATTCTAACTAATTTGCAACAAATTTTGGTGGCTCATATTGTGGTTATATCTTCCATCTTTCCTTTTCCTTTTCTATCATTATTTTCCTCCTTAACATCCCCCCTCAAACTGGAGGGTACTTCAAGTACTCCCAATTTGGATCTGAGTGTGTAGAATTGAGAGTTATTGAATGGTTTGGTAAGGCAATCAGTTAGTTGGTCTCCCGATGGAACATAGCGGATGGCAATCTCTCCTTTTAGGACATGGTCTCGAACAAAGTGGATGTCAACTTCAACATGTTTAGTTATTGAGTGAAATACCAAATTTGCTGCTAACACTTCTGCCCCCAGATTCTCACACCATATAATCGGTCGAGCCTTTGTTTTTAAGGCCATCTTACTGAGTAGTTGTTGAAGCCAGAGAACTTTGGATGTGGCATGGACTAGTGCCTTGTATTCAGACTCTGTACTCGACCGTGCGACTACTGTTTGCTTCTTTGATGACCATGAGACAATATTATTGCCAACAAATGTGTGCTAAGCAGCAACCGACTTTCTGTCATCGAGGTTGGAAGCCCAATCAACATCAGAGTAGGCAGAGACGGTTAAGTTCGGGCTTGGTTGGAAGTAAAGACATAGTGTTTTGTGTCGCTGACATACTGAAGTACTCGCTTAACTGCCTACCAGTGTACATCAGTTGGTGTCTGAAGGAATTGATTGAATTAGTTGACGCCATACGTGATGTCTGGTCTTGTGTATGTTAGGTACTGAAGGGCGTCGATGGTGGTACGATAGATATATGGGTCGGAGACGGGCTACCCATCACTCTTGGATAATTTTCTGCCTTGTACACTCGGTGATGGCATTGGTTTCACATCGGTCATTTGCAGGTTGTCCACATACCTGGATTGGTTCATCAGTAGACCAGACTCTAGGAGTGAACTTGGATGCCTAGGAAGTAGCAAAGTTATCCCAGATCCTTAAGTGCAAACTGAACATCAAGAGTTTCGATTAGTTGCTCCGTTAGTTTGGGATTGTTACCTGTGATGATGATGTCATCGACATAAACAAGTAGAAATATTACTAAAGTCATCATTCGGTAGATAAATATTAAGGTGTCCGAGCGAGATTCATGGAATCCCCACTGTGTTAGGACAGAACTGAGGGCAGTGTTTCATGCTCGTGGAGCTTGTTTTAGGACATAGATGGCCTTATCAAGTTTAGACATGGTTCGGATATTGAGTATTGACATAGCCCCGTGGCTGGCACATGTATACATCCTCTGTGAGCTTACCATTTAAGAATACATTGTTGAAGTCAAGTTGTCTGAGGGACCAGCCTTGTGACATAGCAAAACTAATTACTACTCTGATTGTTGAGGATTTCACTACAGGACTGAATGTCTCAAAAAAGTCCATGCCATGGTGTTGATGAAAGCCCTTTGCAACCAGCCGAGCTTTGTACCGTTGTATTGAACCATCCATATTCTGTTTTAGTAGAAATATTCACTTGTTACCAACTATATTGTACGATGGAGAAGGTGGGAGCAATGTCCATATCTTGTTCTTCACGAGAGCTGAGTATTCCTCATCCATAACTTTCTTCCATTGGGGGGTCGCGAGTGCAGTTGTGATCCGTGTGGGCTCGGTTTGAGACCAGTTAGTTTCTTTGTTTGTCATCCAGGCCTTAGGTTTGAATATGCCAGCCTTAGCTCTGGTTATCATGGGTGAGTGGGGACCTGTGAGGGGCAGGAGGAGATGGCAGTTTGTGGTGAGGTGGCCAAGGATGAGTTTTCCAGGGGATATGGCATAGGTGGTATATTGGAGCTGACATACTGGTCCGGGCTGGTTTGAGTCGGGGGCGATGGTAAGTGTTAGGCAGAACTTGACGATGGGGAGGGATTTGGACTGTGGGATGATGTAGGGTCTCGAGATGATGTGTGGTTTGTGGTGATTTGAGCATGGTCGGAAAAGGACAGAGGTATAGGATTCATTTCTGACTGAGGTAGGCTATTGAGCATTGTTTGGAGGCTTGGGACTAGTGACTCAGCTATCGTGGGGGATATCGCCTGGGCGATCTTGCTAAGTGATGGAGTCTCAGCGATCGTGGGGTCCTTCATCTAGGTATTTTGCTAAGCGATGGAAGCTTAACGATCGTTATGTCTGTCGCCTGGGCGATCGTTCTAAGTGATGAGAGCTTAGCGATCGTGGTGTCTTTTGCCTGGGCGATCGTTCTAAACGATGGGAGTTTAGCGATCGTGGTGTCTGTCGTCTGGGCGATCGTGCTAAGCGATGGAAACTTAGCGATCGTTGTGTCTGTCGCCTGGGCGATCGTTCTAAACGATGGGAGCTTAGTGATCGTGGTGTCTGTCGTNTCTTTCATGGTTAAATTACTGCAAAATTTGTGGGCATGTAGAGGAGACTTTTTTTTTTTTTTTTTTTAATTTCTAGTCTTCTCTTTAATAACCCTCATCATCCCTTATCAAATTGACCTCAATTTGAGATTCCACCTCTTAATCCAAGTTAGAGGATAATAGAGAAGTTCCTCTTGGTGGTCTACTGAACATTTGAAGATTGATTTCATGTTAAGGAGCAAGGATTTAAAGAGTTACATCAAAGGTAATATTCTTATGAAACCCTATTTTAATGAAAATTTCAATGCATGCCTTAAAACTTAAATGAAGTGTAATTAGAGTGCTTATTGATTATGATTTCTTCCGCTGCATGTTAGTTTACTCTATCAATTGGTTCCAGAGCATGATTTAAGCACTCAATTATCGTTAATTTGAGTTTGATGGGTGAATTTATAAGATTGTATGAAATGGTGACCGATATGGTTGAAATTTAACTTTGGCATTAGTTTTCTCTTCAATTATGAAGTTTAATTTGTAATTGGCTCTTGATTAATGAGCTTGTATGTGTGCTCTAGTGTCTATAATTTTATTGGAGTCATTAGAGTTGAAATTAGGTTGTAATTGAAGATCAAAATAAGCATGGTCGAGTTGCAGACATTTGGAACCAAGCTTCTACTTTGCAGCGTCACGATGCTGCGAGGAGAGCGTTGTAAGGTTATTCATAATCAGCCTGAGACGTTGTAGTGCTGAGATGGAGCGTCACAACGCTATTCATCCTAGCCTAGAAAGGCGCGTGTTTGTGAGCCAGTTTGCATGGGAGGACGTTTGGTTTGATCGACTTGGTCTTCATTCGGTCTGGTTCAGCAACATTTGGTCCGGTTAAGCTTCAATTAGAGCATTTGGAGGCTGGTTCGGTTTGGTTGAGCGGTCCATACCTCTTTTGAAGCTGTTTTGGGTTGTTTTTGTAATAACTAGTTATTTTGCTTGTTTAGGATTCCAAAGTTGAATCATATTGGTGTTGTTTAAGTATTTTATGCATGTGATTTATGTTATATTTATATTAAACATGTTTGTGCTATAGTATGTCATTTAGATTTAAAATCCTACCATAGGAAAGCATGTTGCATGCATAATATTATGTTATAAGTTATAATATATAGTATGCATTTTTAAGGTTTCTTAAAATTAATATAAGTGTTATGTTAATTTTGAATGCTTTTGATGTATGTTATGGATGGATAACATGTCTATTGTTTTATAAATTGTTATAAAACCGTATTAGACATAAAAATCCATAACAAAGATTATCAGCATGCTCATTTAGGTTAACAACTTATTTTAATAGTTAAAATAGGTCATTATCTTATAAAATACTGTTACAAACTCAATCAGTTCATAATCCTATCTAAAACTGGAGGTATTTAAGTTGATGGTTTACATAACACCTCCTACCTGAGGATTATGACTAAAATTTTGAGCGTTGTTATCCGGTTTTATGAGCTTGCGTGAGTGGTGTGAGGTTTAAAATTGGTTTAACACCTAGATATCGTAGGTTTAAATCTAAATATAAACGTTATACTTGGATAAATCATATAGACTTAGGTTGTTTAAAATTAACCTGAATATATCTAAGTAAAAGAATATCCAAACATTTAGAACACTTTAGTGGGAGATTAACAATATATACGATATATCGTTTTTAGCTCTCACATCCCTAAGAGTTTACACCGTGAGATCCATGCTCAATTTCGTGTCGCTTTTACCGCAATTGCTCCATTTAGAAAGTGTTTGCATGGGTCGATAACAAGGTGAATGGGAGAAGTAGTTCATAATAAGTGGGTGAAGAAAATGTGTCAACATAGTTGAAGAATGAAGATATTGGACTTAGAGGAATTCCTTTTTTCTCTTTTCTTGTATTCAATATGTATTTGGGGTATTCAGCCTACAACCTTATATACACAGTATCCATCAATGTGCGTACACAATAATACAAAAGGAATAAAAGAATAGGTACACGTGGCATACTTTGGTTGGTGGAGCTAGAATAATTCTAACTAATTTGCAACAAATTTTGGTGGCTCATATTGTGGTTATATCTTCCATCTTTCCTTTTCCTTTTCTATCATTATTTTCCTCCTTAACATCCCCCCTCAAACTGGAGGGTACTTCAAGTACTCCCAATTTGGATCTGAGTGTGTAGAATTGAGAGTTATTGAATGGTTTGGTAAGGCAATCAGTTAGTTGGTCTCCCGATGGAACATAGCGGATGGCAATCTCTCCTTTTAGGACATGGTCTCGAACAAAGTGGATGTCAACTTCAACATGTTTAGTTATTGAGTGAAATACCAAATTTGCTGCTAACACTTCTGCCCCCAGATTCTCACACCATATAATCGGTCGAGCCTTTGTTTTTAAGGCCATCTTACTGAGTAGTTGTTGAAGCCAGAGAACTTTGGATGTGGCATGGACTAGTGCCTTGTATTCAGACTCTGTACTCGACCGTGCGACTACTGTTTGCTTCTTTGATGACCATGAGACAATATTATTGCCAACAAATGTGTGCTAAGCAGCAACCGACTTTCTGTCATCGAGGTTGGAAGCCCAATCAACATCAGAGTAGGCAGAGACGGTTAAGTTCGGGCTTGGTTGGAAGTAAAGACATAGTGTTTTGTGTCGCTGACATACTGAAGTACTCGCTTAACTGCCTACCAGTGTACATCAGTTGGTGTCTGAAGGAATTGATTGAATTAGTTGACGCCATACGTGATGTCTGGTCTTGTGTATGTTAGGTACTGAAGGGCGTCGATGGTGGTACGATAGATATATGGGTCGGAGACGGGCTACCCATCACTCTTGGATAATTTTCTGCCTTGTACACTCGGTGATGGCATTGGTTTCACATCGGTCATTTGCAGGTTGTCCACATACCTGGATTGGTTCATCAGTAGACCAGACTCTAGGAGTGAACTTGGATGCCTAGGAAGTAGCAAAGTTATCCCAGATCCTTAAGTGCAAACTGAACATCAAGAGTTTCGATTAGTTGCTCCGTTAGTTTGGGATTGTTACCTGTGATGATGATGTCATCGACATAAACAAGTAGAAATATTACTAAAGTCATCATTCGGTAGATAAATATTAAGGTGTCCGAGCGAGATTCATGGAATCCCCACTGTGTTAGGACAGAACTGAGGGCAGTGTTTCATGCTCGTGGAGCTTGTTTTAGGACATAGATGGCCTTATCAAGTTTAGACATGGTTCGGATATTGAGTATTGACATAGCCCCGTGGCTGGCACATGTATACATCCTCTGTGAGCTTACCATTTAAGAATACATTGTTGAAGTCAAGTTGTCTGAGGGACCAGCCTTGTGACATAGCAAAACTAATTACTACTCTGATTGTTGAGGATTTCACTACAGGACTGAATGTCTCAAAAAAGTCCATGCCATGGTGTTGATGAAAGCCCTTTGCAACCAGCCGAGCTTTGTACCGTTGTATTGAACCATCCATATTCTGTTTTAGTAGAAATATTCACTTGTTACCAACTATATTGTACGATGGAGAAGGTGGGAGCAATGTCCATATCTTGTTCTTCACGAGAGCTGAGTATTCCTCATCCATAACTTTCTTCCATTGGGGGGTCGCGAGTGCAGTTGTGATCCGTGTGGGCTCGGTTTGAGACCAGTTAGTTTCTTTGTTTGTCATCCAGGCCTTAGGTTTGAATATGCCAGCCTTAGCTCTGGTTATCATGGGTGAGTGGGGACCTGTGAGGGGCAGGAGGAGATGGCAGTTTGTGGTGAGGTGGCCAAGGATGAGTTTTCCAGGGGATATGGCATAGGTGGTATATTGGAGCTGACATACTGGTCCGGGCTGGTTTGAGTCGGGGGCGATGGTAAGTGTTAGGCAGAACTTGACGATGGGGAGGGATTTGGACTGTGGGATGATGTAGGGTCTCGAGATGATGTGTGGTTTGTGGTGATTTGAGCATGGTCGGAAAAGGACAGAGGTATAGGATTCATTTCTGACTGAGGTAGGCTATTGAGCATTGTTTGGAGGCTTGGGACTAGTGACTCAGCTATCGTGGGGGATATCGCCTGGGCGATCTTGCTAAGTGATGGAGTCTCAGCGATCGTGGGGTCCTTCATCTAGGTATTTTGCTAAGCGATGGAAGCTTAACGATCGTTATGTCTGTCGCCTGGGCGATCTTCATAAGTGATGGGAGCTCAGCGATCGTTGTGTCTGTCACCTAGGCGATCGTAGTAAACGATGGGGATGCAAATGGGAATTCGTTCTCATTAAACTTTACATGTCTACTGGTATAGACTTGGCCCGATGGACTTAGGCATCTGTATCCCTTGTGGTGTGAGTTGGGAGCAATGTACACGTATTTCTCTGAGTGTAGTTGAAATTTTTTATTATGGTATGGCCTTAGATATGGAAAGCAAGTACATCCGAATGTCCTGAGATTGAAGAAATCAATGTTAGAGCCAAACATTACATTGACAGGTGATTTACCTTGCAGCACGGTTGTAGGCATGCCATTGATTAGATAAGCTGCTGTGGAGAATGCCTCCCACCAAAAGGACAGAGGCATAGACGCTTGTGAAAGTAGCATGAGTCCAGTTTTGACTATATGCCGATGTTTGCACTCGGCTCAGCCATTTTGTACAAAGGTGTATGGGCACGATTTTCTGATTATGATGTTTTGTGATTCACAGAGGCGATGAATTCTATCATACTCTTTGCCACTGTCCAACTGGAGCATTTTAATCCCCGACTTGAATTGAGTATTGATGAGTTGTATAAAGTGATTGAATGCAGACAGTGTACCACTCTTTTGTCTCATGGGATATATCCATACATATCTGTTGTGGTCATCCAAGAATAGTATATAGTACCGATACCCGTCAGTAGAGTCGATTGGAGCTGGTCCCCATACATCAGTGTGTATTAGTTCAAACTTGTTTGATGCTCGAGATTTAAAATTTGGAAATGGTAGAGCACTTTCTTTTCCTAATTGACATGAGTCACAAAATTCATTTCCTTCAATAGATTTGAAAGATAAATTACATTCTTTAATGATATAGTCTAATGTCTTAGTCGACGGATGTCCTAGTCTTCTGTGCCAGATAGCTCTTGACTCAACTACATTTATCCTAATTTCTGATAGAACAAGTGCAGTTGGTTGATTACTTTTGTACTGAGCAGGTCCTCCTCTCTTTGTTTTGTCTTTTGGTACTTCAACTCCTTTTAGTCTGTATACTCCTTTGTCAAGCTCCCCTTTCAACAGTGTTTTTCCCGTAACCTTTTCCGCTAACAAAATCAACGAGGTGTTGAATATTGAAAGCAATCCGGATGCAAAAGGAAATCGCATCTTGGAGCATCTAACTCCCAGCCATTTAGAAGATGCGTTACAAGTGGTGGCCAAACCTGGAAGCACTTGGCAAATATCAAGAAGTGGAGTAATGATTTTAGCTTCCAGGAACCTCACACGGACGTAAACCTATGGTTATATTTGATCAAGAACCGTATCATGCCTACAACGCATGATGAAACGGTTTCAAAAGAACGTGTCCTGGCCACCTATTGCATCATGCAGTGCATTCCTCTGAACATAGGGAGGATAATCATGGATCAAATCAAGGCCATCAAAGCAAAACCACGAGGTTAACTTTACTTTCCTTGGCTGATCTACGCCCTGTGTGAATGCGGGGGCATCCCTCTGGGGAATGAGTATGAGGAGATCAATGATCTGATGGACATCAAATTAATCAGCCGTCTGTTTCGCGGTTTGCCAAATCAACCTACTCTACCACTCAAGACTACGGCAGTAAGATCTCGATCCTCCCAAAAACTTCCATTGGTCCATATTTCGAGAAATTACAAATTTGGAAAAAAAAAAGGATTGGGTTGCGCCATACATATGAAAGAGTATATAATAATGTTTAGTGAATCAAATACCATGGTCTAATAACGAACCATTCGCCCCCAAAAAAAGGCGCGTCCGGATTATTGAACACAACGATGATGCTTCGAAAAATGAACAATATGAAGTGGAGCATGCGTTTACCGAAGAAGAAGCACGACCAGACTTGAACCTACCCCTCCCAAACTCACCCTTGGCCTCGCAAGAAGAGATTCTTGATCTAAAGCATCACAATAATACCAACCTAGACCAAGAAATCCTTAGTCTTCTTCCTTCCCCCTTACCATCTCCAATTCCAACCTTTATCCCTCCTTCAACTATTTTTGAATCAACTGGGTTAGGGACAAGCAACGCAAGAAATTCAGAAGACCCAGTTGAAAGAGCTGAGGAACCAGCACCGCTGCAACCAAACACTAATCTTGATGAGTTGAAAGCTTTCATTAGCGATCAACACAGACTACTGGTTGCATCCATCGAAACACTTCAGCAACAGAATAGGGTTCTAAGGGACTATATGCGGCAGCAAACAAGAAGAATGCAGGACCAGTTTGTCTTTACAACGCAATATATCAACCAAGTCCTGATTGGGATGTTTGCCTTGCCACCTCTACCCGCCCACCTAATGAACCCTTTGCGCTTCATGGATGAAGACCCCACGGATGAACGTAAGGATGCTGCGCCAGCACAATAAATTTGGGGGTGTTGGTTATTTAGTTTTGTTTATTGACCTTTTATATTAGTTTTTTGTGCTTATGTTATCCCATTACTGGCTTATCAATGAAATGAATGAAATTAGTATCATTTTTCATCCTTGCGTTTGTCTTTAGCATATCTTTTTTCGTTCTTGGCTATTTTTCTTGTCTTGTGCTTTGTTTTACCTCAATGATTAGTAATATACGAAACTTATAAGTCTAGAATAGGCGTTAAGAAAATCAACAAAGTCTGAACTTTTCTAAAAAGTCAAGTACATGCTTTCTTTCTGATGCATGCAAACCCTAAATCAAAACTTCTTTTGAAATTCTCAAAGCCTTTTCAAAATTTTGTCTCTCTTTTAGCAATGAGGATTTAGCTAATCCCCAAAATTTGGGAGTGAGGAAAATCCAAGTTAAGACGCATTTATCAAATAGATTCATCAAAAAGAGGGGAGACAAAATAGAAAGATATAATACACAAACTCCTCTGTCAATACTTTATAAAAGAAAACCTCAAATTGGCATGAGTTAAAATTGGAACATGTACTTAGTCGTAGTTAGATGCTCGCATGACACCCGTAGGGGCAAGCGAAGATAATTCTTCTAGACTAATGCATCCCAAAACTCCGCTATCTGGTTTAAAGAAACTGTATCTTGAAATGCATACATGCTTAGATATGAGTTTAGTTGTGAAGGGCTCTCACTTGTAGTTGCATGCTCGCATGACACCCGTGGGGGCAAGCCAAAACGATAGTGGGATACCTGGAACAATGCATGGGTGATCCAGAATTCATATTTTCTTACCTGCATCTTGTTTTAAAAAGAAAAGCATCTAATGCATTGCTGGTTTAGAAAAAAAAAATGTTTTGAGGAGCGAAAGGAATTGTTGACAAAAGGCTTGCTGTACTTGAAATAAAACATTCTTCCTTTTAGAAAAGAATCAACCTGAATTACATTTTCCAAACACCAGTCTCAAGCTTGTAAGTGAATATGATGAGAGATGAAACTTGCACACTTAAGACAATGGAGATAACAAGGAATTATTTGTGGAATGCTCGAGGACAAGCATTGTTCAAATTTGGAGGTGTGATAACTTGTAGAAATACAAGTTATTGTCACTCAAAAGTTGAAACAATTAGGGTCTTTAATGATAAAATCTTATCATTCTCAGAGAAAACGATGGAATTACTCAAACACTATCAAACTCATGCAAAAGAATGTTTATTACTGAAATACTGCAGCACTAACGCATAATATTGCAGGATTTCAACAAAGATTCCAAGTGTCGCAGGCAATGTCAACGCATAAGCATGCATAGGAGGGGTTTCAACACAAGAAAGATTCATTGATTCAAGCTGTCTGTGTCAAATCACCACTTGCAAGCATGAACATCTACAGCTGGCGGTTCTGAAAAGTATCTGAGTGTTAGGCGGCTGTAAAACCCAAACCCTAATTACCTTAAGTAAGCAAGTGTAAGTTATGTGATGTCTTCCAATGAGTTGTAATGAGATTATGTTTTGGTTAGGAGTGATGGAGTAAGAAAGCAAACTAAGGATCAAGAGAACTCTCGGATAGCTATGTAGGAAAGAATGGTCAAATTTTGGCTAAGTATGGAAAACCAAGAGGAGACCATGTTATCCTATGAGATTTAATGTTGAATTGTGTTGTGATGGAGTGGGAAGAAAATGGCTTAATCAAATCTCAGCCAAAAATTTTTATTAGTGGGCTAAGTGGCCCAAGGAGATTTCATGCAAGAAGTTTGGCGGTCGCATAGGAAGAAAGGCCAAATTCATTTAAACGGTTTGGACAGATTACTCGGGCTATTTGTGTAATTCCAGTGGCATTCGAAAGCTCTGTGTGTCTATTTTCTGTGGCTTTCATCTATGCATTCCGGTTAGTTCAGGCCAGTCGAGAAAATCCTCTGTTGCTGGAGGGAAAACTCGTCAGAATAAGGTCGAAGGAGCAAAATAAAGACAAAGGGTTCGTTTCTCGGGTGAATCTAGGTCATCAGTGAAGAATTGAAGCTCCAGGACGAATCACGAAGATTTTTTAGCTAAAAATTTGAGGTAATATTGCTAACTCAGTTATAAACAACTTTTTAAAATGAATCTTTTTAAGATGAGACCTGGAAATCGAGTTATATATTTTTGAAATTTGAACTAAAAATTGTTGAACAAGCAGGCAGTTGCTTGAATTGAGGCCAATGATGAAGTTTTGAATTCCCAGATAAAACGACGAGGAATTTCGAGCTGAAATTTTAAGGTAATGTTGCTAACTTGATTCTAAGAAAGTTTGTAGAAGGAAGTTCCTTGAGATGAGTTCTGGAAATTTAGTTATGAATTGTTGAAATTGAATCTGCAGTTTGATGCTCTAAAATTTTTCTAAGTGTGGGAAGTGTGGGCGATCAAAGGGTGCATTCTTTTGACACTCAATCCCTCCAAATTAGCTAAGTGTCCGACCCTCAAAGTGAATGGTAAGAGGCACAATGTGATGGTTTGGCATGTGAGCTTGATTTATTGAGTAGGCCTAAAAGGAAGGCTAATGTAAACACTAAGTACTATGCTTATATGTGTAGGCTCAACGCCCATTGGAAAAGCCTATCAAGCCTTAAGGAAGCAAACTTGAAGGACCTGTGAGTGACTATAAATGATTTATAAATGGTTTATAAATATTTTAATAATCCATACTTTATTGACAGTTACTTTTATGTTCGTTATTTTACAAGAAGTTCCAAGCAATGCATTTCTCTAAAGTTTATAAACGCATGCTAGTCACAAAGTTTATGAAATATGCTTTGTACAATGGTTGAACGATAGTAATTCTCAAAAGAAGACTCTATGACATGTTTAAGTTACAATTATTTGTATTATGTTTTAAAGTATATGTTCTCTTAATGTTGTTGAGCATGCGTTAGCAAATGATATTCTTATGAAAACTATGTTTTATAAGATCAAGCTTTCAGTAAGCTTGTTTTATGAAAATGTTTTCCAATCAGGTATTTTCAGCTCAATACTGAAATACAAGGAGAAGGTATCTAAGTTGTACTACCCGGTTTCAGTTATGTTATGATTCTGGTACTAGAGTACTTAGAGAAGGTATCAGAATAATTCACTCAGTTCAGTGATAAGCAGTGGTACCATGCCTCAGTTATGATCCTTGATATCAGGATCCAGTTTGCTCTACGTGCACATATGACAGTTAATCACTTCAGTAGGATTGAACCACGAGGGTTCTTTCCTAGTATTGGCTGAAAGGTGCTGAACAAAAGGGTTCTCACCCCAGCCCAAGCTTATGTTTGAGAGATCGAGCAAAAGGGTTTTCTCTTAAACATGATATCCGACGATGAGATTGAACCACGAGGGTTCTTTCCTAGCATTGGCTAAAAGGTGTTGAACAAAAGGGTTCTCATCCCAGCCCATGCTTATGTTTGAGAGATGAACAAAAGGGTTCTCTCTTAAACATGATATCCGACGATGAAATTGAACCACGAGGGTTCTTTCCTAGCATTAGCAAAGAGGTGTTGAACAAAAGGGTTCTCACCTCAGCCCAGGCTTATGTTTGAGAAATTGAACAAAAGGGTTCTCTCTTGAACATGATATCCGATGTTGAGATTGACGGGGGTTCTCTCTCAACCGGGAATCAGTTTAGCTATGTTTTCAGATACAATGGTTTTAAAAGTTTTATGTACACGTTTGCTTGGCATATTTTAGTTCCAGTATTCTGTTTTCTAGCTTTCAGTTTAAGCATGAGATTTATGTTTTTAATAAGTCACTCACTGGACGAATAGCTCATTCTTTCAAATGTTTTTCTTTTCCCAAGTAGTGGTCATCTCCTCAAAGGTTAGCTGACATCCTGTTCTGCCACTCAAGGACTCCAGTTAAAAGTTCAAATTCTAAAGAGCAGTTTTAGGTGTTTATTTTGTAAATGCGTATACATATGTATTGCTCATATTAGGGACTAGTAAAGTATATTGGGACCCACTGAACTCTGTACCTGTTAATATAGTATAGTTATGTTGTTGTTGATCCCTGGTGTTCTGAGGTTATTTTTAAAGTTTCCTTAGTTTGGTGAATGTTGTATATGTATTCCAGGGATCTAAACAGGTTAAGGATGTTAGTTAGACAGTAAGTGCCACAAAAGGGTTGGTAACTACTGTCGTCACATTCACTTCCGGATTAAGAAGGGTAATCTGGGAGGGGGGTGTGACAGGGTATGAAATTTAATGCTGCCCCATCATCAAGTTGGTGAAGAACAATGCCTATAAATAGAAGAAATCCCACCAGATGAGAGGATCTAATTTAGAGACCTAGAACTGTGCTACTGTGACAAGAAGAATACAAGAAGGAAGAGAACCACCCCCACCATCGATCAAAGAGTGGAGAAAGCTTAGCTCGAGAGAGAATTTTCTTCCATTTTTTCTACAAGTTGTTTATACACGAATTTGAGTTGAGCCAAAGAGGACAAGAGATTGTACTCTACGTCCTGACTTCTTTCTTTTCATTTGAATTATAATTCTCTTCATCTCATTTGATTGAGTATTGATCTTGTAAAGACAATCAGTTTCTTTATGAATTCACATATTTGATCTACTTCATTTCGCCACTGTTTATTTCTTGCTTTACGTTAGATGCATCTATAACTTTATGCAAAATCCATTTCTAAATGCCTAAGCCAACTAAATCACTTGGTAAAAGCTACTTTAGCTTGAATTATTCGAGAGAATAAGCAAGCAAGCATTAAGTTAGAAACGTTTGGTACATCTAGAAATAGACGCACTAGTGTTTTATTGCATTCTATGACTAACACATACATCCTAGAGTAGGGAATTGTATGATATTCGCATTGAGAAGTGCTAAATAGAAATTAATCAGAAATCTAACGCATAAACGGAGATAAGCAAGTCATTTCATCCACATCGTATTCTTGTATATGTACATCTCACTTAGATCGACGCATATCCCTTGCACTAAACTCCATTTTCACACAACCACTGTTTTCTACTTGACTTTTTTGTATCTTCTTGCACGCACACAAAAAACTGTGTAAATAACGCATTCCGCATTCACTTAGGATATTTCTACATCAACTACAACGTAAGCTCTGCGTTAGCTTTAATCTAAATCCTTAAGTTCAACCCTGGACTTACCAGGAACTTGAGTTGGATTTATACTTGGATCTGATTCAGGAAAACTTGAACGCATAAAGAGGTGTCACGCGTCCCTTCACACATCACCAACGCATCACTAACGCATCAACGCATCATTCACATTTGCACTTATTTTTTCAATTACCTTATACAATAAACTCCTAAGCTCACATCACGAATTCAACGAACAATTATTAACATAGGTCTAAATGAAATTAATTTTAAACGATTTAAAATTAATTTAACCCATATTTGCATTCAACTCTTTATCATAGATTTTAATTCTAATCACATTAAACTTGTAACACTTATAAAGAATTAATGAAATAATTAAAACCTAAACATGTATCTAATGACATTCTGTAAAAAAAAATTATAATAATTATAATTTTACTAAGGTGGTATGATACTCCATGCACGTTGACCATCCAGAGGATCGCAATGCTTTATTACTAATGTTGCAACGTTGGCTTTTATGCTGCCACAACATTGGGCCACATTGCATGTAGCGTTGCAACGCTACGACTGGAGCGTTGCGACGCTGTAAGGGAGAAAGTTTGCTTTGCCTCACTCGTTCATTCAATTTGCTCTGTTCTTGCTCCAAAATTCTCCAAATCGAAGCCAGAACGACATCACTAACGACATGGACAATTACATACTCAATTACAAGAATTTAAATGCCCAAAACATCGGGCAATTACAACTTTAAATACCTTTAAAGCAATAAATTCTAGGCCAATTTCAAAATGTCCAATGTGTAAAACCTATAATACATTTATAATTTTACTAAGGTGGTATCATGCTCCATGCACGTTGACCATCCAGAGGATCGCAATGCTTTATTACTAACGTTGCAACGCAGGCTTTTATGCTGTCACAACGTTGGGCCACACTGCATGTAGCGTTGCAACGCTATGGCTGGAGCGTTGCGACGCTGTAAGGGAGAAATTTTGCTCTGCTTCACTCGTTCATTCAATTTGCTCTGTTCTTGCTCCAAAATTCTCCAAATCGAAGCCAGAACGACATCACTAACGACATGGACAATTACATACTCGATTACAAGAATTTAAATACCCAAAACATCGGGCAATTACAACTTTAAACACCTTTAAAGCAGTAAATTCTAGGCCAATTTCAAAACGTCCAATGTGTAAAACCTATAACATACATTTCAAATGCAGATCATACACCTCCCAATAACTCTGAACTAATGTTCGAAAAATGAAATTTAGAGACTCAACCTGGCTCTGATACCAATTGAAGGAAATTTGAATACCCACAGTAAAAGCAATTTAATGCATCATTCTCTAAATTCATTTTAGAGAGCATACAAAATTCAGAGTGACGAAAACAATTGATAAACATTATTAAATCAAGCATGCTACTACTGTGAAATTGGAGAAGAGGGATTGAACAATACATACCCTTGAAGATCTATATTTTTGAATTTCCTTTCCATAGTATGAACTTGCTCGATCTCTTCTTGATCTCCCAAACCCGACACCACGAACACACCATACGGAATGAAGACGACACCATCACGAGGTCTTCCTTGTTATTCTCGGGGACGAGAATCGTGCAGAGGTGTGGACTTCTACTTAATTTTGGCAAGAGACAATGAGAGAAATTGAGAGAATTTTCTACCCGAACTCTTCTGCGAAACCCAAAGAGAAGGAAAACCAGAGAGCGAATAATTGTTAACAATAAAATTTTATTGACATTTATAAACTATCGTTGTCAAAATTACTATGACGGGCTATAATTGTCATCAAATAACTCAAAATGGCTTATTGTTGTAGTGTTATGAATATTGATGACAATACTAAAATATCAAAAACTAATATATAATGATATTTTTTTCTTGTCAAGAAGATATGAACCATAATACTTTATTGTCAAGAATATCTTAACCATGACAAATACTTTAGGTCAATAAATGTTCTATCACAACACATTTTTATTGTCACAAAATTTCATAATTATGACACTTTTATATTGTCGGTAAAATACATGTTTTGATAGTTTATTATTTCTTTTGAACCTTATCATTACACATGATTTACATCATCAACTAGTCTTATTTTAACAAAAACAAATAAGTACAAACATAAATAAGAACTTTCATGTATAACAATAAAGTTGATAACGTTTTTACAAAGAAACTAAATACAATCAAACTAATAATCAAACTTCGTAATTTTTTTTTTACTAAGAAACTAAATAAAACAAGGTATTGTCATAAGTAACTATATTACAACAAGTTCTGTCACTAACCAAACGTCAACCACTTACTTTGTAGCTTCACCACTTCAGTTGGTTCATGCAGAGACCTAATAAAAACACAACATTCATTTTAGAGTTCAGCTCAATGTATCAAGGTTAATGATAATCACAATAAATCTATTTAGCTTGTAACTTTTAAGGACTAACAACAACGAAAGAGAATTCTAATTTGACTAACAAGTAAACAAATATCTACAATTGCAACAAAGTGTTTAAATTCAAGAAGCATCAATCATACAAATTTTAGAATGAAGTTATAATGTCAAAAGCATTCACTCACTTCATTATTTCAAGTTTCAAATCAAGACTCATTTGTTTACCACCATTTTGACGGCCTGCAAAAAAGACTACTCGAATCAAAGGAGAAAAGACAAAGAATACTAACATTACTCAAATTAGGCGTGCTTAGAAATAAAATTGCTCAAAACTTTAGAGAACGAATCGCAACCAAGATTTGTCATTTAACACTACAAAAAAAATTTATATATTGATCACTTGCTCTACTAGTGAATTCATTTTAGAAAAAAAAAAAATATTCATTTTAGAATTTAACCCAACACATAAATATAGGCAATGATAACCATGATAACACATCAATATTGATGGTTAAAAATGGGAAGCAATTGGAAAATGACATAAAGCATACATTACCTACAAAATATAAGAAACACTAAGTATAAAGGATCAGTGCACAAATGACAAATTTGTGAATGAACAACAATCAAATGCATTCTACCAAATAACACTTAGCCCCATATGCCAAAATTTTCTCAGTGAGGTTTATAAGACTATAGATGAGAGATCATTTCAATCTCTAGATGTTTAGTAAGCAAAACAAATTCACCTCTATCAAAATCACAACTAAACACAAAGTAGCAACCAAGCACATGAATAGCGATGAAGGTTGTTAAATCTCAACAAAAAACCAAGTTTTAAAGGTCAAATAAAAGGAGAGAGAACTTTTAAGTGGCCATTGAATATGGAAATTCATGGAGTTCACCTGCTCACTATGACCTTGAAGAAAGTAAACAACCTGACTACCAACAGCCGACAAAGAAACAAGAGGACCCGCACACACATGCCAAAGCTTGGAATTCAGGACCCTCCTCTCGTCTGCAAAATTGATGTCAATTTTTATTTCCTTAGAGCGAAACAATACTTCACAAGAATAATTATCAACAACAACTCTTCAAAGTAATTTTGGAACCACTTTTAACACAGAAATTTATCAAGGAATGTTTCCCGAAGGTGGGATCAATGTGGGCTCAAAATTTCTCACCAATAGTCCCCTGCTTTTAATTACTAGACCCAAAACATTTATACTGAACTCGATCCATTGTCTTGTAATTTCAGTATATTCAAAGAAGAAAACATATCGATTCACCATTTACAAATAAAATTCTCATAACTAAAACAACAAGCCAGCAAACCAACCCCACTAAAACAAGAACAAACATTCTCTTCTCCTTAAAGTCCTCATAATTAAAACAAAAGTTAACTCCAAACAAGTATTTTGCAACGAACCACAATAGATGATGAACAGTAGAATTAAAATTGTCGCGGAAGAACTCAATCCATCAAACAAGAAGAAAAAAATAACCAGAAACAATCATTTTCACCCCAATATAGAAACAAATATGAAAAGGAAGACAAAGGGACCCATATCCACCATTAGAACACTCCAAAAACATGGAGAAACTAACCCATTAAAAGAAGGAAAAAGGAAAACAGAGAGAAGGAGAAGAAGAACCCACCCTCAAAACCAGCTCCCATGTCGATCTGACAAATCGAAGACTAAAATGCTAAAGACAAACATGAACGAACAATGGCTGTAAAACAAACAGAAATCGAAGACTTTGGCGGAGAATGGATGAATTTTCTGGGTTGAAGACACGAACGGACAGATCCCTAAAAACGAAAATTAAGGCAGAGAATGGACGGATGAGGGCGCTGCGAACGGACGGCCGTTAAAGACAGGAGACGGCGCACGGACGACCGGTGTTGCAAACGGCCAGAGCTGAAGAGGGTCAACGGCAGACTACTCAACCACAAAAGCGGACGACGACGAACGCGAAGAAGGGGTTTGGGGTTGTCGAACGCGAGTTTAGGTTTAAGAGTTGCTCACATATTTTTATTTTATTTTAAAAAGAAAACAATTAACTTTATTCAGTGACACTTAACAACGGTCAATTAACTTTATTCAGTGACACTTAACAACGGTCATAAATTAGTGACATTTGGATTAGAATTGGGAATTTCCGATTTGATTGGAGATGGAGTCAAACTGGGGACTCAAAATGGGTCCCAAACCAGGGATGGGAATCCTCGTCCCGTCCCGTTCCGTCTCCAACCCCAACCCAAATATTTTTTGTTTTAATTCTTCTAGTGTATATATATATATATATAAAGCTACTTTTTTTTTTTACTTTTTTTAATTTCATTTCACAATATAATTAATTTGTAACTTTTTATTAAATTATAAAATAAAGAAATAAATGTTTTTTTATTATTAATTTAAATAAATAAAACACTAATAATACCAACTTGTTACCTAACAAGTGTACATTTTCAATATAAATACAAAAATTATTGATTTTAAATAAAAAATAAAAATAAAAAATAATAGATAGAGAATTTTTCCCCATGGGACCTGATTCCCAAAAAGGGATTCCCTAGCCCCGACCTAACTCTTCAAAATGGGGAATGAGGTAGGGACAAGGATTAAAAATCCTCATGGGGACGGGGATAGGGAGTGTATCCCCGGCCTCGCCCCGCCCTATTGCCAACCCCATCATGGATAAACGACAATCCAAAAACCTTTGCCTTTTCCCTCCAAAAATGCGCATTTTGACATTTACAACATATTTTTATTCTTTCCTATCAATTTGGATATAATGTGTCATGGTAGCCCATTTTTCTTGTAGTGAATTATAGACTTATGTTTACAATTGTAGATTTAAAACGTGAGTTGAATCTCGTTAAAGTAGAGAAAGACTCCATGTGTAAGTCTATTAGAATGCTGAACTCGGGAACTGAAACTCGAGACAAAATATTGTCAAAAGGAAAAGCAACCAGTGACAATGCTGGACTTGAATTCTCAAAAAGAGGAATCAAGACAATCAGATGTCCAAATGCAAGGGAAGATAGAAGATTGAATTTGTAAGAGCTTAGCATCCTGAGTCATATGGCTTGCCAAAAGCTTCCACTAGCAATTTAAGCAGAAGAAACAATCAACAATTCAAGCAAAAGTAGATATGTCATCACTGTGGAAAAAAGGGGTCAAAATGACCTTTCTGTTTCCAGTTGTATGGAACTCCATATAGACTTCTAAATGTGCTTGAAACTTCTCCTCCTACAAGAAATAGGTTCCAAAGTAATCCTCATATGAAACAAGTGTAGAGAATCAAAGGTGATGTTGTTCTAACTTATTCCAGGTCCTCTGCTAAAGGGGATTGGTTTTTCGATAGTGGTAGTTCGAGGCATATGACTGTGAAAAGAGTTATATTTCATATCTAAAATCAGTAAACTCAAGACGTGTTACCTTTGGAGATAGACCTACTTGTAAATTTGTTGGAAAGAGTAAACTTAACTTTCCTGGTCTCCTCTCCCTCAATGATGTGATGTTAGTTGAAGATCTCACGGCTATTCTTATCAGTATCAACCAATTGTGTGATCAAGGGCTGAATGTCAACTTTATACCAAAGACATATGCATTGTCATGATAGGTACTCGTTCTTATGATAACTGTTATTTATGGTCTCTTAATGACTCTTCTCAGGTTTTCCACCTATCTCGTCAAGAAGAGACAAGTCTATGGCATAAACGTTTGGGCCATATGAGCATGAAGACTATTCAAAAGGCTGTGTCGAAAAGCCCTATAACTAGCCTCCTAGCATTGCAAGCTGCTAATGAAACTATTTATGGTGATTGTAAAGCAGGTAAATAGATTCATGTGCCTCATAAATAGGTATCTCATACTAGCTCAAATCACATTCTTGAATTACTTCATTTGGACCTTATGGGTCTTATGCAAACTGAAAGCCTTAGTGGAAAAAGGTATGTACTTGCTTGTATTGATGATTTCACGACATATACTTGGGTGCGCTTTCTACATGAAAAAATTGGAACTTTTATTGTTTTTAAGCACTATGTGATCAAGTTCAAAAAAAGAATTTGAATGTTATTCGAATTAGAATTGATCACAGTCGAGAATTTGAAAATTCTCAATTCAATGAGTTTTGCATGTCTGTTGGTATTCATCATGAATTCTCAGCCCCGATTACTCCTCAGCAAAACAGGGTGTAGGATGGAAAAATTGTACTCTCCAAGAGATGGCTTAAGCCATGCTTCATGCTAAAAATCTGTCTTTTCACTTATGGACTAAAGAAATGAATACCGTATGTCACATACACAATTGTGTTGTTCTGTGTCCAGGATCCTCTTGCAAGAATTATCAAATATGAAGGGAGAGGAAACCTAATGCCAAATATTCCCATATTTGTAGCGAGTGTTACATCTTGATGGACAGGGACACCAGGAGAAAATGGGATTCCAAATCCGATGAAGGCATATTTCTAGGTTACTCTACAAATAGTAGGGCCTATCATGTGTTCAATAAATGCACACGATGTGTTATGGAATCTATAAATGTTATGATTAATGATGTTTTTTATGGTTCAGCTACTATCCTTGAGGAAGAAGAAAATAACATGTTACCTGTTGTTAGTTTAAATGTACCGGACAAGTTTTCTAACTAATGCTCTAAAAGCCAAAATGAGATTAGCAAAGATGTCACTGAAGAACATGAAGTCAGTGAGAAAAAACCCTCAAGTAGGGTTCGTAAAAATCCTGCCACTAATATAATCGAAAGTTTAGAAGAATGGATCTCCACCAAGAGAAAATATAAAGTTAACTATCTTGAAATGATAAGTAACATCTGTTTTACCTCCCTTATTGAACCAAAGAATGTCAAAGAAGCGTTTGGTGATGAGTGTTGGGTGAATGCCATACAAGAAGAACTTAGTCAATTTGTGAAGAATGATATGTGTGGACTCTTGTTCCTCGTTCAAAAAATGCTAATGTTATAGGGACAAAGTGGATTTTCAAAAACAAATCTGATGAGAATGGAAATGTCACATGGACTAAAGCTCGGTTAGTTGCTCAGAGGTTACTCACATTAAAGGAGTAGATTTTGATGAACCATTTGTCCCTGCTGCAAGGCTTGAAGCTATTAGACTTCTTTTGAGTATCTTACATATTGAAATTCAAATTGCTTCAGATGGATGTCAAGAGTGTCTTCTTAAATTGGTATTTGAATGAAGAAGTATATGTTAAGCAGCCAAAAGGGTTTATTGATCCCCTTCACCCTAAGTATATGTACAAACTAAAAAAGGTTCTATATGGTCTTAAACAGGCATCTAGAGCTTGGTATTAACATTTGACTCGGTTTCTTACTGAGAGTAGCTATAGTAGAGGAGGAGTTCATACAACTCTATTTGTAAAAAAATCTGACAAGAATTTTGTTATTAGTTAGATCTATGTTGATGATATTATTTTTGGTGGGATGCCTCAGAACATGGTTGACCTATTTGTAGAACAAATGAAGAAAGAGTTTGTAATGAGTATGGTAGGTGAATTGACCTACTTTCTTGGATTTCAGATCAAACCACTTAATGAAGACATTTATCTCTCAGAGTAAATATGTTAGAAACATTGTGAAAAAATATGGGCTTAAAAAGGAAAAAGTTAAATGCAATCTAGTTCCCACATTCTAAGTTGTCTAAAGATGCAGATGGAAATAATGTCGATGAAAGCCTATACAGAAGTATCATTAGAAGTTTACCATATCTCACTTTCAGTAGACCTGATATTGCTTTTGTCATTGGAGTTCTTGCTCTGTATCAATCTTTTTCCAAATCTAGTAATCTCCTTAGTACAAAGTGTTGTGATTGAGGCCCTAAAGTCTCGTGTTCTGTAGTTTGTAAATAGTTTGTACGAACGCTTGTGTTGTATAATATATGATATTTTAATTCACATCTTTTTTTTGCTTAGTTGCATGTTTTATTTTCTTTACCACATACCAATAAACTTAAAATCCCTAGTTATCTGTATGTAACTCAAGCATGTATATGGTGACATACAAGTGGACCATGTCTTGAGTGATAACCAAAATGGTCTGTAATATATGAATATAGGAGAGAAACCTTAGATGTGACCCGCTTTGTAGAATGGTCACAAGTGTTGTGACTTGTCACAGATGGTCTGATCCCGATCATTCGTGTTGGGGACATGCTAGCGGGGGCGTCCTATACAAAGAGTTTGTATAAGACCTAACCACGAAGTGTTAACGTCTTGTTACATAACATTGTTCATGACAAAGACTTCACATCACTAGAATGACCATAGATAACATGATCTCAATCCTGAGTGAGTTGGGAACTCCTACCATTGAGGGCAATCCTTTGATTTGTATGGCTGCGAGTGGCCAGGTCGTCGATTCAAACCTACCATTTTGGGGATTCGTCTGATTTGGGAGCTGAAACTCAGCTACATAAGATGGAATTCACTCCTTCCCCGAGGCAGGGATAATTAGATAGATAGCTCCCTTAAGGGCTGATTCCAGGGCTTGAATGATGTGGCGCCACACACCTTCTCTTGGCTCGAGAGGTGTTCACACATAGTTGGACTATGTTCTATTCTTTATTAGAGGAATCAGTGATACTTGAGGAGTGAAATATTCCGTCAATCTCTGCTTTTTTAACCCTTTTACTTGACACGAAAAAACTGTCAAGTAAGAGCTTCTTTTCATGTGTCAAGTAAGACCTTATATTACTTGACACGAAAATCGTGTCAAGTAAAGGTTCGCGTGAAAATATCTTAAATATTCCGTCAATCTCTGCTTTTTTAACCCTTTTACTTGACACGAAAAAACTGTCAAGTAAGAGCTTCTTTTCACGTGTCAAGTAAGACCTTATATTACTTGACACGAAAATCGTGTCAAGTAAAGGTTTGCGTGAAAATATCTTAAATATTCCGTCAATATCTGCTTTTTTAACTCTTTTACTAGACATTTTTTTGACCAAAATCATATTATTTGACGTTTTTTCCACAGAAATGTCAAGTAATTAAAAACTACAAGTGTCAAGTAATGTAGATTTTGTAGTAGTGTATACATATTAAATTAGATTTAATATGTGGTTATTTAATTAATATGTCGATTAATTAAATAAGGGGTTATTTAATTAAATGGTATCAAGGGTAAAAAGAGAATTACTTGGAGGTGGGGTAAATCCTTCCCCTTATATAATCATCTTTTTATCCCATTTAGGGCAAGATTTGTTTTTTGAAAAAGTTACCCTAGCCTCCACAAAAATATTTCCTCTCTACAATTCCTCTCTACAATCTCTCTACCTTTTCCTCTTTCAAGGGTTGGAGACCACTCATCCAACTATTGGAATCCTTGAGAATATCAAGGTTGTTCTTGTGGTAGCCTCAGTGATCATTGAGGATACATTCGTGTGAAGATCAAGAGGAATTTTGGGGAGCTCGGGAGTCTACAAAGTTAAGAACGGTTCTTCTCCTTTGTTTCTCCCTTCTTGAAGCATGTTGTTATACATAACGTATGTTGTTTATCGTATTTATGTTCTGTTTAGCTTGCTATTTTGTTTCTTTAAAAATGGAAAAATCGAATGCAAGACGATCCTAATGCTTCCGCTTGGGATTCTATCCCTTCAATATCATGGTTTAACAAGAAATAAAACTGCGTTTCTTTATCTACTGCAAAATCTGAATACATTACAGCAAGCAATAGTTGCACTCAATTGATGTGGATCAAGAAAATCTAAAATAATATGATTTGCCACAGGATGCAATGACTCTTTATTATGACAATCTTAATGCGATCAATATTTCAAAGAATCTAGTTCAACATATTTGAACTAAATATATTGATATTCGAAATCACTTCATTTGGGATCTTGTTAAAAATAAGCAAATTTTGTTTGAATGGACTAAAGATCAACTAGTAGATATTTTTACAAAAGCCCTAGATGCAGCCCAATTTGAGTCTTATAGAGCAAGTTTGGACCTTTGTAAAATTAATTTACAATAATTAATTATTTTGTGTTGTTATTGGCATGTTTGGGCCTTGAGTAACAAGTTCAATATTGAAAGATTTCTGGTGACCCACGATTAATCTAATGATGAGTTTAATTTAAATTTGAAATTAAGTAGGTGGAATTTATTAATTGAGGCGCTAACTTCTCTCAATGTTGGTGTTCATCCTTTTCCCCACGTCTTTCAAACTACCCATGTGCTCTGTTTTGAATATTATATCTTCATGATGGTGAGTACTCAAAAGAAAATTGATGTTCCTGAACAGAAGATGGTTTGCTTCCATCATACTCCCTTCTAGATTACACTCTTAACCTAGAAAGAGATGTGAAGATGCTAAACAACACCTCCCTTGGCGACATTTAACATCCAACTCTCCAACTCAACCTGTATTTAAACCTAAATAGTTTCTCCATGTCATTCATCATATTTAATTATCATTCAACATATTGATTACATGACATTCATAAACACACTTCATAACTTTCTCCATTTCCTATTTTACCAAAAATCAATTTGAACACATTATCCAAAAGTGCATATATACATACAGACTATCAACAAAGTTTATGTTCATCAGAAACATTTTCACAACTACACAACCAAACCTTTACTTCATGTCCTATGTTCCCAAAACTCATGTACATTTAATTCATGGTATGCAGTCTACCAAAACAAGGACTCTAAAAATATGTAAACCTACAATGTAGTGGGAAACTATCGTCGTGTGGTAGTTGACAACTCAGTTTATTCCTGGAACTTGATCGCTACCTGGGGAGAGGGAGAACATAAAACATTGATAACATGAGCTAAAGCCCAGCGAATGGAAATTTAATATGAAAATAGGCTTTTTCATTTTAGAAACATCAGTGAAATTCATTAAAAAAAACATTCAGTAAATCATGAATAAAGTATGTAAGATTCAGTAACATCTCAAACAGTGCTAATCAAAGATTGGCATGATCATATTTCATAAAAAGCACAACATAAAGCATCCATGAGCTATTTACAAAAAACCATACCAACTCTATACCCAAATAATCGGTTATGATGGTAGGTTAATATGGACTAAGACATATGGCTATGCTAGACATACCATACATCGAATATCCCCTGAGGTGGTAAACTAGAACATTGTGATTGAGTAGACGATCAAGTAAGTGGGAGATATGAAGATTGTCTATCGTATAGACGATGTACTCGATCGTTTAGAAGATGAAGCCTATCGTATAGACTTTGTTACTCAATCATGTAGCAATGCGATTAACTTCGTATAGTCAACTTGTAGCTCGATCGTGTAGATTCTTAACCCTATCACTTAGTAAAAACGCTTTTTACTTGATAGCCTTTTCCATAAGATTTTTCGAATAAATCATCTGACTAATTTTGGAAAATAATTTTCCTTTTATCTCACGGTTACCATAAAACTTCCAATAACCTCCCACTCAAAACGATTATTAGAGAAAAAGAATTAATTATCATATAATTAATAGATTATAAATAAATATGATAACCAACTTATCATATTATATTTATAACCTATAGTTTTAATATTTCATCATATGAAACATATAAACCATAGTTGTTTTTCTATTTTATGGTATTTAATATAAATCATATTTATATTAATTCCTCCAAATAATGTATCTAATACATCAAATCAATTATATCACATATAATTGAATTTACTCTTGTTAATTTGAACACTTCAAATCAACCTAAAATATGATTCTCAACTTGAACCCATTGAGCTACTAAGGGGACCTCATGGACCTATAGCTTGAAGCTCCAACAGTACGTGAATAACTGACTAAACTCTTAAGTCACGAGATCCACCATCTGTTAACTGTTGTTCACTACACTAAAGACCGACAAATGCACTCTTCGCACTATAGATAATTTTGGTGTCTATATGACCAATCAACAATGCAATAACTCTTCAAAAATCTCTCGTAAGTACAGTTGGGCAAATTTACCATTTTGCCCTGTAGTTACATCTAACTCCTTAAGTACCACTGATTCCTCTAATAAACAATAAGTCATAGTCCTACTATGACTGAGTCCTCTCTTCCAAAGAGAGGGTGTGGCCACTATGTTCAAGACCCAGAAACAACCTTTAAGGAAGCAATTAATCTACTTACCGCTGCTTTGGGGAAGGAGTGAATTCCGTCTTGTGTAGTTGAGTTCTCAGCTCCCCAATTAGACAAATCCCCAAAAAGGTAGGCTTGTTGAGTTGGCAATCTGGCCACTCTCACCCATACTAATAAAAGATCATCCTCATATCAAAGAGTTCCTAACTCACTCAAGATTAAGGTCATGTCACCTATGGTCATTTTAATGAAATTTAAGTCTCAATTAGCAACATCGTTATATAAAGAGACTAATCATCTCGTGGTCCAGTCTTATACAAACTCTTTGTATAGGATACCCTCGCTCGCATTCTCCAAATGAATGGTCAAGATCAAACCATTTGTAGCACTTTACATCACTTGTAGCATCTATAAAGCGGGTCGTACCCGTAGTGTCACTAGGATAAGGTATCCCTCCTTTATCCTTATACTACAGACCATTTAGGTTATTACTTAAGGCATGATCCACCTGGATGTCTCACATACATGCTTAAGTTACATGAAATAACCATGGATCTTAGTTTATTGAATTTGAGTAAATGCAAATAAAATAACACTTATTTTATTAATAGCAATGTGTGTACTTTTTACAAACTACGAGACCACCGGGAGAATTAGGATACCAATCCCAATAGTACATACTACAAGATGTAACATATAAGATAGCAAACCAAAAAAGCTATAATAGGCCTTTTATAGCTTTTTTTGAATGTCTTGATAGCCCATGTTATTAAAAATCTGGGACTTTTTATAGCGTTTTTTTAGAGCTATAATGAATGCTATAATAGAGTATAAAAATAGACTTATATATGTTGCTATTAAAGCATTTGATAGCATTTTTTTATTAAAGATAATATGTTTATATAACTAAAATAATTATGCTATCTTTAACCTATAATAGCCTTTTTTCAATGCTATAATATAGCATTTATAGTTATAATTGTATGTTATGACAATGTTATTTAATCTTGCTAACAAGAGCATAGCTCAACTGGCATAATGTTCATACTATCAACCTCGTGGTTTGAGGTTCGATTACCCCACCACACACTTTAATTACAATACCTCTTCAAAAAAAATGTTATTTAATCTTTAATAATTACTATTATTATTGTAAAAACCTTTTAATAGCATTTACTTTTTTGCTATATAAATGTTTCTCGAGCTTTCTCTCATGGTTACAAGATATAACTTTTTGCTCAATACTAATTTGTAAATTAATTAGGTTTTGTTAAATTTTACTCCAAGTACTCATCTTTAATTGAAATCCACACATAAGAAATACTTCATAGCACATTAAATACCTAATAACTTTCATTCATAATCTATTAACATTACAAAATAAAGTATTCATAATTTACTAGAATAAAATTGTTGTCCAAACGATACAAGCTAGATAAAGCATTAACTGTAATTACCAACATAAGTTTACTCTCAAAATACACAATTCATTAGGTGTTCAAGATTATATTATCACATAGTCGAGCTGTCATCTGGTTCTATTTTGCTTTGACAATGCATCATTTCATTCATCTACATAAATATATAAATTATATATCAATATATGATTATGTGAATATCAATAATAGTGAATTAAGGAAATAAAGAAAATCTATTGACCATAATGGACAATCTCCAAATATGACAAGTAATGTTGAATATTATTCATAAGTTCACATATCATTCCAAAGTACCCAAGTACAAATAGGAGAATAAAATGGTAATCATAAGACTAACAAAGCTAAACATAATTCAACCAATATTTAACAATCTAGTTAAAATGGTTTGCACACTTTATAAGCATGACTAATACACATAATATTTTTGAGACACTAGTTATACTTCAAATTCACGAGTAATTAGTTCAATTTGATATTGAGTATTTAGGCATTCATTCAACTATATCCTATGTTACTTTGATATGGAACAAGGAGAAAAAGAAGTAAAAAAAATGTTGGATGACATTGACATAAATAAAGGTCTAACTAAACAAAGAAATGGGGATTCAAGTCTAGATTGTCACACCCCCTCCCGAGCTCGCCTCTTGAACTCGAAAGGAGGCGTGAGGACGACAGATACCACTATTTTATGATACCTATTTCCCATTTGAGCCTTTTGCACTCAATAACCTCTAAGCCAAGGATATAAAAAAATAACTTTTTGACTAAACTCATTTTATTACAAACAGTACAACGTTTATACAACTTTCAGGCTTAACTATAAAGTTTACATCAACAACTCTAAATCTGAAAGTGTGGCTGTGGATGTGGCAGACCTTGACTTATCAGCATCCTAGAACTCCTCAATCTCTGCGACCTGGGGGGGGGGGGTGGGAGAAGAAAACAAAATATGGAAAACATGAGCTAAATAGCTTAGTGAGTGGCAGTTTTATATGAAAATAGGTTTGATTTCAGAAATTCACTTTTGGGAAAACAATTCCAGAATCAAACAAGTATCACATAATAGAATGTAACCTCCCAACCTGTTAGTTGGATATCCCTGACATGATCATGTATTTTCCTCGGGTATTCTCCATAAATAACCCACAATGACTAACATGGACACAATCTCAGCACCTTATAACCCGCCGAATGTGCACATGTCGACAATTCCTGCTAGACATGCTTGGGTACGTTGATATTCCCAACTAGATACCCTGACAATCCCAGTCTACAAAGCATTCTAACAGAATCCCGAGTACAAATCCAGTTTCCAAATGCAATTACACACGCATTATGATAACAACACAACAACAATCAAGTTCAAACAAAACACATTTCCTGATCATGCCAATAATTCAATATAACCTATATATATATAATCACATATATACATAGAAATCAATCATACAAACAGTAGAATAACCACTCACCTTGGTTGGGTAGGAACCTTTCTCTCTAGAAGTTCCTTGGTTTCCTCGGGCTCCCTTTTGAACCCTAAATTCCAGATTCAATTTCAAGCTTAGATTACTCATCATTATAAGCCTTATTTTGAGACACTTTCTTCTACAAATAGGTTTAGAAATGTCTTAACTTACTTACCTTAAAATCTCAGCTTAGAACTCCTCGTGGTTGGGCTGGCATGCTTAAATCATTAAGACTGGCTCAAGCTTACCCGAGAGCTCAACCTTTCTATTTTTCTTCACTCTCCAGCATGGTTCCTTTGAGCTTCTTCTTCGATAGTTCTACCTTGACAACTAGACTCTCAGAGCTTTCAGGCAGTTTTAGAATCACTCAAAACGCACGAGTAGTCTGGGAGAACTCCTCATCCCAATTTGATACCACTTCAGGACCTCACTGTCCAACAGCATATCCTCCTCTTGGAACTACTTGATCAATGCATGGTCTTGCTACCGACACATGCTCTTCATGATCAACATATAGCCTCCTCCGAATCTGCCCTCTAACACTCTTCCTAATGTCCTTTGAAGAGGATTTGTGTTATGAATTGAAGAGAAGTCTTGTGGTGGTAGTTATAGGCTTTAGGAACCGATCCTCATCATCTCGTAAGGCCTCCAAAGTATGACATCTCCTACTTAGAAACTTTTGGAGTGTCCGCATCGTTGCTTTGCCACCACCTACTTCCATGTCACTCATCTACTTCCATGCCACTTTCTACTTGCATGAAGTTTGAGTTGTCTTCCTTATGCATAAGTCTTCTTTGCATTAAACTCTATTCGTCCACCTTCTACTAACTCAAGCTCAACCTCTTCTTGGTAATTTAGCCACTTGTCTAGATGAATCCATTAGCCCATAGCTCTCTCATCAATGCATCACTTATGCCACCCTAACCTCAAGGCATTGCATGTCATTGCTTGGCCACATACCCTTCTCCTCGCATGGCTCACCCTTGGCACATGCATTCAACTAGGACTATGACCGTCAAAATCTTCCAATGCATACTACTTACTCTAGCCTTTTCCTATGCACCCACATTCCCTCGGATGTCCTTGGCACATAACTCAACCTTAGCGCATAGTACATCACCATCGCATACCAACACTTGGGTCAAGCTAGGTCTCAACTCAACACCTCATGGTTTGTCTTACCATCACATAGCCTCTTGCTAAAGCATACCTTATGTCTAACGCTAGCATGCCCTTGTTGCTTTGCATCGCCCATAGCCTCTTGCACAAGACCAACACATCTAACCTCACAAGCTTTGTGTGCCACAAGCCCCATCAATGCATAGACACTTCATTATGCGCCCATCATGGCTTGGCCCATCGCATAGCTAATCGTGTAGATCTTGCTCTCATCGCATAGCTCATACCTTACAAGCCCAATGCATGGTTGTCCCTAATGTCTTATAACCTCTACAAACTTAGCCTCATTAGAGCCTTATGTGTTAATCTTCCTAACACCAAACCTTCGGGCAACATGCATCCGTACCTTACAAGTCAACGCATGGTTGTCCCTAATCTCTTATAACTTTTACAAATTTAGCCTCATTAGAGTCTTATGTGTTACTGCTTCCTAACACCAAACACATGGTTTCTTTTTGACTTTATACTTAGCCAAATTTGACTAGTTAAGGCTCAACTCAAAGCTACTCACAGAAAATCTATTCAAACACTTAGAATTTTCCTTCTCTTCAACATAAGATTTAACTTATACTTAGTTCATGTCCTTAATTACTGGCTTAAGTAGGAAAATTGAGATCCGGGTTTCACATAGATGGACGAAAATCAAAAGAAATAAGGGAGAAAACAATGCTTTGTTTCTCACCGTCCTTACCACCATCAAACTCAACTATTACCTTCTTAATCACAGGCTTTAATTACTTGTTTGTCACAAAAATACTACTTCAACAACAATACACGTACATGAAAATCACATAATTTAGACTAAGAGACTATCTTCAAAATCACATTATGGCCGGTAATACAATTTAGAGTCCTTCGGGTTGTGGGCAACATTCAAATGGCGTGCTAGAAACTCCAAACCCTCAAATATAAAGACAAAACATTTTAGATAACCAACTTTAATTTAGAAACAAAATGCAACTCATAAAATATGACAACATGATCATCAAAGAAGCCAACTCATAGACGAATACAATTTAAAGATAAACATCTTATCATGATCAACATGAGCAATAATAAACATACTACAAATGTGGTTCTTGTAGTCAATAAGCCTATAAAGCTCCTCATCTGTAAACTTCACTTGACAATTCAAAAAAAAAAAAAAAAAATTTAAAGAAAACATAAAAATCTATATCGAGGCATAACCAAAATTATAAAAGTAGCAAAAAGTAGAATAAGAAATCAACATCTCAGAAATAAAAAGCAACCCATAAGAAGAACAAAGCTCCTTTAGCTCAAGCTCCTCCCTACATTTCATTTAATACAAATGTAAAAAGGTCATAGGTCTTCAGATGATGAAAGGAAAGCTCAAAGAAAGTGTGCAAAAAATACTAGCTCATAGAAGACGCACATGTAGTTGATTCAATTTTAACTCATAAGTTTAATGCTAAAAACTTAAAGACAAACAAAATTTATAATAAAGGTATATGCCACCATTTTACAGAAGAAGTGGAGTAAAGCAAACAAAACTCTAAAAAATGAAAAACAAGACCAAAAAGTTAAGATGAAAACAAGTCCAAAACATTACACCATATTAGTAAGATCAATGGGTTAACGACTCCAGACAAATCAACTATAGAATTTCATAAATCAGTCAACAAAATCTTCAGATTAATCAGCCCCCAATCACATTTTCTCGACTCTCAGTCAATAGCAGCCTCAACACACCAATACGCTCCTCTAGCAGATATGGAAATTATCACAATCCAATATTCATCTTACCATTGAGAAATCTAACTTCTCGAGATCCTCTATTTTTATATTTAATGCACTGCCATATATGAAGTGGATTCTCTATTAATTTCCTTCTTTGTATCATTCATGTGGTTGTTCAAGCTAGGCACATATGGATTAAACAAACAACAATGAGACGTTAAGATTGCTTCTTCTATTAAGTTTTACCCAATCCTTTTATTTAATCCATACAACTTAACTCAAATACTTGACAACCTTTAAAAAAAATGATTATCTAATGAAATATAAAAGAGACAAGATGAAAAGAGAGACCAACACACAGTCTACGTGGAAACCCTAGAGCAGGGAGAAAAACCACGATATAGATCTTTTTCTTATTTATTAAAATTGATACACTGAATACAGGGGAACATGGCGAATAAATAGATAGTAGAGAACCCTAGGGCTGAAGACAATTACAAAAATACCCCTAGGTTAAAATCCTACTTTCTACACTCCCCCTCAAGTTGGGGCATAAATATCAATAAGACCCAACTTGCTGATACAATAATCAAAGTTTGGCCTAAGTAACCCCTTGGTGAGAACATCTGCCACCTATTGGTTTGAGGGAATATAGGGGTTGCAAATGCTTCCACTATCCAGTCTATCTTTGATGAAGTGTCTGTTAATCTCTACATGTTTGGTTCTGTCATGTTGGATTGGATTATTTGCTATGCTTATTGCTACTTTATTATCACAAAATAATTTTATTGGAAGTTCACTATCTTGGTGAAGATCAGACAATACTTTCTTCAGCCAGATTTCTTCACAGATTCCTAAGCTCATTGCCCTGTATTCAGCCTCAGCTACTTCTAGCAACAACTCCCTATTTCTTACTTCGGCAGGTGACAAGTTTACCCCAGACAAAAATGCAGTATCCAAAGGTTGACTTTCTATCAATAACAGAGTCTGCCCAACCATAATCGGTATATGCTTTGATAGCCCCTTTTTCGGACTTTCTGAACATCAGGCCCTTACCAGGAGTCCCCTTTAAGTACCGAAGAATACGTTCAACCGCAGTCATATGCTCCTCATAGGGAGCTTGCATAAATTGGCTTACCACGCTCACTGCATATGAAATATAAGGTCTTTTATGGGACAGGTAGATCAACTTCCCAACCAATCTCTGATACCTTTCCTTTTTAACAGGAATTTTGTTGTTTGTAACACCAAGTTTTGCATTATACTCCACGGGTGTGTCAACTGGTTTACACCCAGTCATGCCTGTTTCTTTGAGTAAGTCCTGTGTATATTTCTGCTGCGACATTGAAATACCTTCTCTTGATCGGGCCACTTCCACTCCAAGGAAGTATCTCAGCTTACCGAGGTCTTTAATCTCAAACTCTCCGAGGTCTTTAATCTCAAACTCTTCTGCCATTTTTGTTTTAAGCCTCATAATTTCACCCTCATCATCACCAGACAGAACAATATCATGAACATACACTATGAGGATTGCAATCTTCTTGGAGCCTGACCTTTTTGTAAACAGTGTATGATCTGAGTGCCATTGTTTATGCTTTAACAGATGTAATGAACCTGTCAAACTAAGCCCTTGGTGATTGTTTCAACCCATATAACGACTTTCTCAGTCTGCATACCTTGTGCTTAAACTAACTTTCGAACCTAAGAGGGGGGCTCATATAGACTTCCTCTTCAAGTTCTCCATTCAGGAATGCATTCTTAACATCCAACTGGTGAAGTGGCCAATCTTTGTTCACAACAATAGATAACAATACCCGAATAGTATTGAGTTTGGCCACGGGAGAGAATGTTTCAGAGTAATTAACTACGAAGGTCTGAGTGAAGCCTTTAGCAACCAATCTGGCCTTATACCAATCAATCGTCCCGTCTGATTTGTACATTACGGTGAACACCCATTTGCATCCAACTGGCTTGTGCCCTTCAGGTAAAAACACTTGTTTCCAAGTTCCATTTTTCTCAAGAGCCCTCATTTATTCCATAACAGCCATTTTCCATTCAGGACTCTCCATTGCTTCACGAATACTGCTTGGGATCATGATAGTGTCTAAGTTGGTAGTGAGAGCTTTAAATTATGGAGATGGATTACTATATGTCATGTAGTTATGCATAGAATACCTCGTGCATGATCCTCAGTGCTATAGGAAGATCAAGAGAGGCATCATGATTTCCCAACTTTCCAGGTATCTCAGCATGATTGGTCATCTGTATATCAAGAATTCCAGTAATACCTTCCATTTCCTCTCCAATTGCTAGTATATTTTCTCTACTCGTTCTTAGTTGTCTCTTTATCTGCCACATTTTCGGTATTGCCACCTCCTTCATCCTTATCCTCTCTGCATTTGTCAGTCTTCATACATATATCAACATCATTAGTTTCAGGAATATACATACCTGGACCTGATGCAGGGTCTGATTCATGGATCGAAGCCGGCTGTTCAACAGGTGGCACTCCTTCCTTTCTAAGATTCTTCTTATAGTAGGTTATCCATGGAATCTGGTTGGTACGAAGGACCAGACAGGCATTTTCAAGACTGAGAGACGAAATCGGGGTGGATTCTAAAAGAATAGCATAGGAAGACCAGTTAGTCTCTTCACTCAAGCTCTCCTCTTGAAGGGAACTAACGGGAAAGTATTGCTGATCCTCAAGGAAGGTAATGTCCATGGAGACAAAATACTTTCTGGAAGACGGATGATAGCATTTATACCCACGTTGGTGGAGAGGGTACCCAACAAAGATACATTTATCACGTAGAGTGAATTTTGTGCGATTTGGGCCATGGGAGTGGACAAACACGATGCAACCAAAGACCTGGAGAGGAACATCAGAAATCAAGCGAGTATTCGTATAAGATTCTTTGAATAAGTCTGAGGGATTATGAAAGTCAAGGACACAAGAGGGCATGCGATTAATGAGGTAGGAGACAGTAAGAATGGCATCCCCCCACAGGACGGAAGAGTGGCAAACAACATTAAGGACTAGGCGACTTCCACCAGATGACGATTTTTACGCTCGACTACTCCATTCTGTTGGGGAGTATAAGCACACGAGCTCTTGTGGACAATCCTCTTAGATACAAGAAAGTCTCGGAAAAAGGTATTGAAGAATTCTCGCCCATTATCACTTCTCAAAATCCCAATCTTTGCAAGGAATTGGGTTTCAACAGTTGTATAAAATTGTTGAAAGATGGAAGACACCTCAAACTTATCAGTAAGTAAGAAAATCACAATGTACCTGATTGTGCAATCGTACTCACCCCGACCACACTCAAATTTTTCTTATTGTCGGCACAGGGCTGATGCTGTGTATTCTCATTAATCGTGTCACTTACGAGGGCACACCCAGAGTTTGATTTGTCATGTGACTGTCGCCCGTGCAATTTCCAGCACCGGTCCTTTGTATGCCACGACTTCTTACAATGCCCGCAAACAAGAGTGGGCTTTTTATCACTATCGACACTAGATGCCTTTGTAACAAAGGTTGATGCATCAACAAAAACAACAAAAAGATTGTTCATAGCATGCGATTGATCCTCTTCCAGTCATACCTCTAAACAAACTTCTCTGAAGGATGGTGTAGGTCGTTGACCCAATATGCGACTTCGAACACTATCAAATTTGGGGTTCAATCCCGCCAGGAAAATATACACCCAGTCAGCCTCTTCAAAGTTTCAAGTATTGAGCCCCATCTTGTGCATAGTTTCATACAATCTCCCGACAAAGGTCCATCTCTTGCTAATACACTGACAATTTATTAAAGTAGAATGTGACATCCATGGTCCCTTGTTTGCACTCATAGACCTACTTGTGTAGTGTGTACAACCGAGATGCATTCTGTTGCTTTGAGTACAGGTTCTGTGCTGCCTCCCAGATATCTCTAGCAGTTGCTGCATACAGTAAAGGTCGAACAATCTGTGGCTCCATACTGTTGATGAGGACAGAGCGTAATAGAGAATCCTCCCCTTTCCAGATTCTTTCTTGAGGATCCCCTTTCAGAATTTCTCCTGTTAAATACCCGAATTTGTGTCGTCCTTCTAGGGCCATTTTGATCGATTGGGACTAAGAGAAATAATTTTAGCCATTTATTTTTCTCCTACCAGAAATCCTGCAGAATTTCCCATAGAGCCAGATAAGTAAGTTGCATTGGACAAAATAGAGAAAGAATTTGCCGGATTCTCTGTGGTGATAGGTTGAGGATTTGTGCCAAGAGTCGTTTCCAAATCTAAAATCAGCATTTGAAGATATACCAACCGTCACCGGACATCATCAGGGCATTGGGCCGAATCACCATGATTTGGCTCGGCTGGAAACGAAGCTTCGACTGATGGCTGAATGTGGGAAGAACCAGTTGTGTATGCTGGAATTGAGCCGCCGACGGAAGAAGTCACGAACAGAGGCTAAATATCTCAGATCGACGCTCGGGTCGGCTGTGACTGGGCAGAGGCTGGAGCGATCGGGTCGTGAGGCATTATCGACTCGGATGAAGGGTTCAGTGACATCCTATAGGCGTGGCTCAGCACGATCACGCGTCTGTCGAGCGAACCCTTGGTCTGGAACGACGTCGTTTTTCCCTACGGCTGCTGGATCACACGTCTCTGACCGTCGAACGAGCCCTCGTTCTGGAACGAGGTCATTACTCCCTGCAGCGGCTGGATCAGACATCTCTGAACGTCGAAGAAGGCTTTGGTCTGGAATCTTTCGTCTGTCGATGACGGCTGGATGGCGACGGTTGGGATTAGCTGTGGTAGAGCGGCTTGGAGATATTCTTTCATAGTCACTTAGATGAGAGCTTTCATGTCCACAATTGGAGCTCCGTCAGTTCCCTCGAGGGCTGCTGCATGATGAAATATAAAAAAGACAAGACGAAAAGAGAGACCAACACACAGTTTACGTGGAAACCCTAAAGCAGGGAGAAAAACCACGATACAAATCTTTTTCCTATTTATTAAAACTGATACACTGAATCCAAGGGAACAGGGTGAATAAGTAGACAGTAGAGAACCCTAGGGCTGAAGACAATTACGAAAATACCCCTAGGTTAAAACCCTACTTTCAACATTATCAAATCTTTGCAAAAGTCTTAGTATCAAGAAAAACTTAATACAAACTACTTCTTCAAGTGAAAACAAACAATATATAGGAAAATTACTAAACACCAAAATTGCTACTACATCAATCCTCTTTTATTCCATCTAAAAGTTTAAAAGCTTTAACAAATGCCAGGAGATTTACGAGATTGAAAAGATGAGAGAATTTGAATTGATGCGGTGCTTTTAGGATTAGAATTAGCTTTTGTAGGGTACAAATAATATTGATCTAAAAATTAAAACAAACAAACAAATAAATAAACAGACAAACACCTAGAGATAAATGGACAAGATCTAATAAGCTCAAAGAGTAGGTGAACCAATAACTCAAAAAACATAAAACAAATAACAAAGAAAAATATTAAACAGAAAAAATTACGAATGTATGTAATATGTTTAAGAAGAAGTTGGAAAAAAAAAAGGAAGACGTAGAGATTAATTGTTGAGAGAAATTACCTCATGTTTCATGAAACGATTACTTCAAGGTACAACCTTGATTTATCACTACGTTTCTTTTGTGTTTTTTCTTCTGCTTTGGTTCATAGGTAGATGTAGAAGAAGATGAGAAGAATTGGGAAATGAGTCGAAAAGCTAAATACTTAGAATGACATTAGTGGTTCGAAAGTTTCTTCTGTGGAAGTTAATCCTATGTGGGGGTTGTCTCCACAATGTTTCATGTTCATGAACAAACTTCTCTAGGAATACACAAAGTGAAAGAATAGAGGGGAAACAAAGGAAAGAAGCTTACATGCTCTATTTTGGTTTCTCCAATTTTTCGTCAGATAGAGAAATAAGTTTTTTTGTTTTTGTAGACATGCCACTGATGGATGACTCTTCCCAAATCCCACCATCATGAGATGTGATTCGAATCAAGCTACTCGAGCAGTGAAATTTTGAACAGTTTGATTTCACCCTGGACACAGTGAGAGAGAGAGGTTGTAGGACTTGACTATGCCGGCAAATGAACCCAATGGATGCCAGTGATGATGAAACAAATTTTTGACACAGTGACGATGTTGCAAATCTCCGACACCATAAAATTAGAGAGAGAGTCGATGTGAGATGAGGGATTGAGAGGAAGATCTTTCTGCCTTTGAGGGATTGTTGTAAGAGAGTGACGATTTTCTTTTGGATCGAGGGGTTGCGCAAGAAATTTTTTTTAGAACACAAAACTAGAAGAAATTTTTTAGAACAGAAAGAAAGCTTGGCAGGAAGTTCTTGGAAGGTAGTGACGTGGGAGATGAGGGCTAGGGAAGAAAGGGAGGAAGAATACCTTGGAGATTAGCGAAAGGGAAGAAATGGGGGGAAGAAGGGGAAAGCACAAAATGTTGATCGCGCACACCAAAATATTTGAACTTTTCGCTTCTTTTTTTCTTTTTCCCTCTCTCTTTTATAGCCTATTTTGTGAAGTGCTATAATCCGAAGCTAAAATGAGGTATTTCTTGTAGTAACATTTAGACCATGGTATGTAGTTTATCATAACCAAGACTCCAAAATATGTAAACCTACGATTCTGCAAGAAACTATTGTCGTATGGCAATTAACAACTCAGCTTGTTCCCAAAACTTGATTGCTACCTAAGGGAACATAAAACATTGAAAACTTGAGCTATAGCTTAGTGAATGGAAATTTAATATGAACACAAGTTTTCTCTTTTTAGAAACATTGAGGAAATTCATGAAAAAAACATTCAGTAAATCATGAATAAAGTATGTAAGATTCAGTAACATTTCAAACACATGCTAATAAAAGATTGACATGATCATAATTCATAAAAAAAAAAAAAAAACCAATATAAAGCTTCCATGAGCTATTAAAAAAATCACACAAACTCTGTACCCAAATACTCCTTTACGACGACGGGTTACTCTGAACTAAGACATATGGCTTCGCTAGACATACCACACATCAAATGTCCCATATGGCGGTAAACCACAACAATGCCATACGTACACGCAAAGCTACCTTAAGGCTAATTATAAATATATATCACATGCCTAGGGCTTCTAGACTTCCCAGTATATTCTAGCCATTTTGTTCTCAGCCGCAACCCTAACGCCATGCCACCCTCTATCTCTGTCAAAGCCACCACGTAGCACCATTCTTGTTGTTGTCGCCCAGAATAGAAACTTGATGACAACTCTAGAGGGGTGAATAGGGTTAGTTTAAAACTAATTAAAACTTTTTCCTAATGTGGGACCCACTTAAATAAATTAACAAACCTTTTGTTAACAAGTAATTTAAACAATAAATTCATGCAAATAAATTTAACTTAAAATAATCAAGAAGTTAATAATACTACTTTAAAGCACCCAATTTGATCATAATAACAAGATTGATCAGAATGTAGAAATTTATGAACTACCAATCAAAATATACAAATATGAGCAATTAACTTCAATAACAAATATTGCAATGAATTTCACGTAATAAATTATAATAACACGTTAATTTCAAAATTAAAGTAGGAGAGGGATAAAGAGTTTAATACCAGAAATTTTGATAGTGGTTCGGCACAACCCGACCTATATCTACTTTCTGAGCTCTTCTTGGGTATGTTACTACGAACTTGACTCTTTCCATGACGTAGAGTCAAACCGCTACAATGTTCCTTTTTCGAGTGCAAGAACAAACCTAATCCTTTCCACGATTGAGGATCAAATCATTACAATAGTCTTGCTATGGGTTCAAGAGCAACCCTTTATAATAGATTTAGAAATGAAGAACAAGATGAGAAAAACTCTCTTAAATAGTGGATTTACAAATTATAGCACTCAATAAATTAATCCTCTCAATATAATAAATCTCTCAAGAATAAGACGAAAAAAAAAATTAGAACTTGGAGAGAATAACAATGGTGACTTTGAGAATTGTAAAAATGTGTAATTGTTGTTATGACTTGGAGAAGAAGATCAGTTTAAATAGAGAAGAAATATAGTTGAAAACCACGTTTAGTAAGGGTCATTGGATCTTGGAAAAGAAAAATCAATGGTGAAAATTTTTAACTCAACTAGTCGTTAGACACAAACAAAAAATAATATAATAATATATATCTTTTAAAACCCAACTAAGAAGTATAGACACATATACGAATACATGATACGGATACGATACGATACGGCGATACGTTAATTTCTAAAAAACTAAGATATGGATATGTTGAAG
>NC_052351.1:57741861-57744187 GCF_009727055.1 Benincasa hispida
CTATAATACTTTTTTTAAGTTAGATTAAAATAGATTCAAGAAGAGAGTGAAAACTTGAAAATAAATCTAGTAACGTCTAGTGATTGTTGAGCGACTAGAGTATAAGGTAGGAAAGAAGTAGAAGATGAAGATTGAAGATTGAAGAATGAAGTTGAGGATGAAGGGGGTGTGAATCATGATTTAAATAGTGAGAGAGAAGGGAAGAATGAAGATTTAATTACATTTCGGGTTTTTTAATATTTTAATATTTTATGTTTTTATCATTTTTAATTTATTTTGTTTTGGATTGTTCAATTTGAGTGGACTTTTATGTTTGGAGGTGATTTTAAAATAATTGAAAACACTTTTGTCATTTTCAAAATCACCGTGAAACATGTTTAATTCTTCAAAACTAATATTGATGATATTAAAATTGCATTTAAAAGTGTAAAATTGAGAACTAAATTGATTTTGAGTAATTAAAACTGTGTTTTTTAGTGATTTTAAAAATGAAAAAAGTGATTTTTGATGATTTTAAAATCATTCCTAAACATGCATTAAAATAAAATAGGTTGTGGGTTGGGCTTTTTAAGTTACTAGGCTTAAATTTGAAAAAAAAAAAAAAAACAAAATTGACCCACGTATCTAGAAGCAGATACGCGTATCTGAAAATTGAAAATAAAAATAAAAAAATTAAATACATCAAATCACGTATCAAACACGTATCTACCACATATCTGGACGTACCTGTATCATATCTGTATCTGATACCATTCTCTTCACAATTAGAAGTATTTGTGCTTCCTAGAAACCCAACAAAAAACACATGGCCACCATGTGCCTAAAACTAGACGTTAGATACAAACATAAGATAATATTAAATTCATTTTCTTTTTAAAAACAATCCAAAAATCAAAAGTCCACCATGTGTCACTCTTCCATTGCTCCAAGTGGAACTTTTCAATTAGTCCCTTTTGATGAGAAAAATTATGCCACATCATCAACTCAAGATTTTTTCTTTAAGATTGTTTCGGTCATATCTTCTTCGTTTGAGGTTTGATTTAGGCAATTCAAATTGCATTGGAATTGTTGTTCCAAGCTTTATGCAATGAACATATCAAAACACTCAAATTATTAATAAATAAAATTTTGTTTGTTATTATCAAAACATTAATTAATTAATTAATTAAAATATATTAATTTGAGATTAAGGACCAAAAAGCCAACACTACACGTGTGTTCGTACATTTGCGTGTCTGGTTGGTGGTTTCATATTCCATTACTTGCCATCAACCAGCCCCATTCAGATCTCGTCCACTATCCACAGGCATTGCAGGCCTTGTGCCCAATCGCTTCGAGTCTGCCACCGACATCAATTCTCATGTTTCTGATGCACAGATCACACTGTTGTGCATTCTGTCGACGACCTCTGTTCGCTGTCAGTGTAATTTCAACCCCCTTACCTTTTTTCGGAAACTCGATCTCGAAGTTGTTGTGGGGAAGTTTTAAAGTCTTCTTTAGAAATCTTGAAGACCCATCAGTAGATAAATTGCTCCTATAAGGGCTGATTCAGGGCTTGAATAATGTGGCACTACACCCTCTCTTGGCCCAAGAGGGGTTTGGCCATAGTTGGACTATGACTTATTGTTTATTAGAGAGATCAATGGTACATAAGGAGTTAGATGTAACTATAGGGGAAAAACGGTAATTTTGGCCCAACTGTACTTACGAGTAATTTGTGAAGGGTCATCCTATTGTTGACTGGTTGTATCCAATGAACACATAAATATTATCTATAGTGCGAAGAGTGCAGCTGTCGATCTTTAGTGGAGTGACCGACAGTTAATGAATGTTGAATAATTTAATTAAAGGAGTTTAAGTAATTATACAAGAACCATTAGAGTTTCAATTTACAGGTTCATATGGTCTCATTTGTAGCTCAACAAGGATTATGGAGAATCAATTTTGGATTAATTTGAATTGTTCAAATTAATAGAGGGAATTAATTATATGTGATATAATTAATTTAACTTAATTATATATGATATAACTAGTATAATGTATTTGATACATTATAATATAACTTTATTTGAGAGAAATTATATATTGGAATATGATTCAAATATTAATTATATGGATGAGATTCATGTAATTAAATTTAGTATAAATGTGATTTATATTAAATGTCATGTAGTCTTGAGAAAGAAACAAACTATAGGTTATATTGTATTTTATACCATACAAAAACTATAGGTTATGTGTTATATATGATATAACAAATAGTTATATATACATATAATAAGTTAGTTATTATATATATATTATTATTATTTAAATTAAAATTAAT
>NC_052351.1:57744192-57764760 GCF_009727055.1 Benincasa hispida
CCTCCTCTTATTTCTCTCAAAAATTAACGTGGTAAGTAGGGCAAGTTTTAATGATAGATTTTCTTCTTCACAGAAGGGTGTGTTTTGGGAGATCTGTAAAATTTTTCCTATAAACCTCTCTTCCTCTCTTAAAAAAAAAAAAAAAAGAAAAATCTCAATCCCTCCTCCCAAAATTTTTAGAGCCCACACACTCCTGAGAATTCTCTTCCCCTATAGAGAATACAGAGGTCTCATTTGTGGTGGTGTCCTGTTATTTATTTTTTTTTCAAGGGTTCGAAATTGTTCATGGAGAAAAGGAATTTTATGAAGGCTATGAATTCTTCAAGGGTAAGTTTTCTTCAAACCCTAATTCTATTTTTTCCTCTTATATTGCATGCTGTAAAATTTTTGTAATTTTCATAATTGTGTTCTGTAAAATTTCTTTTTTGTGTAAATCTAAAATTTGGGATGATCCCGCTTTCGCAATGGAACTTCACTGTTCCTTCAATCATAACATGTGACTTTGAACAAATATTAATGATATTATGTAGACAAGAGAGTCATTAATTGACAAGTAAATATTTCTCATGTTCTATGCTAATGAAGTATTACTCATTATGGATGATGTAAAATAACATAGAAATTTGACCACCTAGGCATTCTTGATAAGGAAAAAATGTCAAGATTATTTTTACTTGATATGTTAAAAAATGTCAAGATTGTTTTTACTTGATATGTTAAAAAATGTTAAGAATATAGTTGTTCTTAACAAGAGTAAAGTGTCAAGTGCAAAACTTTCTGACAATTTTCACTTATCAAATATATATGTATCTTGACCCATTTAACTTGTCAAGTGTGTTTGTTATTTTTATAAAATTTTAATATGGATGATATTGTGTGTGTGTGTGTTTGTGATTTTTTTTTTTTAATTTGAATATGGATGATACTTTGTTGTGTGAACCTGACTTTTTGAGATCTCTAACATGGGTCGTTATTTCATAATTACTCATTTTCATTCAAAACATTTTGACCATTATAGCAAAAATTCTTTGAAACTGGGATTACTATTTCAAGTCAATTTCTTAAATCAATAAATAAGCCAAGAAATAAAACATTTATTCGAGGTCCCATAAAACATTTACACAAAAAGCATTCAAAACATTAAAATTTTATGTCTGACATTAAATTCTAGTTTCAAAATATTCAAATAAAAAAAAACATAGACTGAGTGGAAGCGATTTCTCTTGTCCCCATAAGGCTTTGTCACAAGTCCCAAAATATAAAGGAAGAAAGGATTAGTACCCGACCTTTTGAGATCTCTTACATGGGTCGCTACTAAATAATTACTCATTTTCATTTAAAACATTTTGACCATTATAGCAGAAATTCTTTGAAATCGGGATTACTATTTCAAGTCAATTTCTTAAATCAATAGATAAGCCAAGAAATAAAACATTTATTCGGGATCCCCTAAAAACTATAAATATTCAAAACATTAAAATTTCCTGTTTAACATTAAATGCTAGTTTCAAAACATTCAAATAAAAAAAAACATAGATTGAGCGGAAGTGATTTCGCTTGGCCCCATAAGGCTTTGTCACGGGTACGAAAACATAAAGGAAGAAAGGATTAGTATGAAATACTCAGTAATTGACCCACTAATAGACCTTCTAGGTTACCTGTTAACTAGTTTATCTAGGTATTGATTGTATATCCATATCATATCAGTCATAGTGATCCCGAAGGTCACCCATCAGTCATAAATGTGATCCCAAAGGAACACACATCAGTCATAATGTGTATCCCAAAGGTACACAAATAAGTCGTAAACATGAACCCTAAGGAACTTGCATCAGTCATACTGTGTAACCCGAAGGTCCACAATCAGTCGTAAACATAAACCCGAAGGAACATGCATCAGTCATAGTATGTAACCTGAAGGTCTATAGATCAGTCATAATGTACATATATACAGTGAAATGTGTACACCTACCCAGATAAGAAAAGCTAACAAGAACCTTATAACTTAGCATGCATTAGTTTACGCATAACTCCTTTGTTACATGTACAATCGTTTAGCTTAGGGTACAATCCTCGGTCAACCTACATATAATCATGGTCAAAAGAGTCCATTCAATCGATATCATTAAATCATGTAGTTCAATCAGTAAAAAATTAACAGTCCAAACAATCCAGAATGATTAGTCCAATCAATCTCAAGAAAACAATCCAAGCAGTCTAAAGCAAACAATCCAAGCAGTTAAAGTCCAAGTGGTAGGGACAACTGGTTTGAAGGCGAATCAATAGAAAGTCACTTACCTCAAATTTAAGTCCAAGCAAATTAGCAATCCATACTCTTCTTTATCTTGAGTAAAATTCTTGAATCAGTCCCTAAAATATTAACCAAATTTAATTCCAATATTAGGGGCCTAATTTCAAACACAAAACTAACCAAAACACGCACAAATAATATATCCAAAATGTGGCTTGATGCAACCCACACGCTAGTAGTCTTCCAACCAACCATGAACAAATGATGCCCAAAAATTGATCTTAGCTCTGTTGGACAGCACGTTAATCTCCCTCAAAACTCCAATCCAAAACCAAATCAACAAGGGTCAATTATAATTGAGTCCATAAACTTTATGGCTAATCAACCCCTAAGCCAAAATTCTACCATAAACTCACCTTAGTCTTACCAAAATCTTACTAAAAATGCCCCAATAGTGCCAGACAACTTGCATTCGATTTCTAAACTCTTAAAAAAATTAGGTATAGAACCCAAGATCCATTGATTGTACTGATGCCGGTGAGTAAATCGATGATGGCAGCATGTTGGTATAACAGAGTTGGGCTGGTCAGCGATGTAGTAAGCAGCGAACTGATGGAGGAAGCGGCACGACTGCAGAAACCACACGGGTGGCTGGGGGACTCGAACCCGACGAGCAACGACACTCCCAATGGCTTAAATCTGATAGAATTTATTTAGACTTATATTCAAGGTGCATGAATTACATTTAATTAGATACATGAATTGTTGAGATTCAAGGAATAGTTGAATACATGAATTACAAGATACATTGATAAATGTTCATGTATTGGTGAAAAGTCACATGTATTTGCATTTTTCATTGATGTCTTTTGATGTATTTTTCTACTAGTATAAATATGTGTAGGATTTGTCATTTGTGAGCAAACCAAGAAAATAAAGTGATATTCAAGTTCTAGTTTCTCTAATCTTGTGTGAGTAAGAGAACAATTTTCTTCTCTTATCTATTGAGTTGTATTGTGAGGGCCTACTTTGTTTCCAACAAGTGGTATCAGAGCTAAGATCAGAAATGACTTCAAGTGGTAACATGTTGCAACTCCAACTTCCAAGATTCAGTGGGAAGAATTTTAATCAGTGGATTATTCAAATGAAAGTGCTATATGGCTCACAAGAATTGTGGGATATTGTTGAAAGAGGATACATTGAAGTTAAGAATCAGAACGAGCTCACTAATCAATAACTTGCCAAGTTGAGAGAAAATCATAAGAAAGACAAGAAGGCTATTGTCCCAGATGACAAGATCTTCACGTTAACAATCACAAAACACTCAAATATAACGGTAAAAAACAATCCAAGAGTTAGAGGAGGTAGCATGTTGAGGCTTGAAAATCCTTTTGTCGTTTACCAAATGGCAACACTATCGTGTAGACGATACTCTAAGAACTAAACGATAATTCAATTAAGTAAACGATTGGATGAAGTGCTAGACGATCGTGTAGACGACAGCTGAGGAGCTTAATGATCATATAGACGATTGGATGTGGAACTAAACGATCGAGTACACGATGCGATAGAAACTACACGATCGTGTAAACGATAATTTAGCAAATTCTAAACGATCGTAGAGATAAAAAGAAAAGACACAGGAGTTTAAGTGGTTCGGCCAAAGGCCTACGTCCACTGTGCAAATTGACAGTCAACGATGCCTTATTCTGGTGGTTATAACACTTAACAGAAAGATGTCGACAATGGTTCAACTGCCAGCTGCGATGTTTTTCTTGATTTCGAGTCTTTTTGTAACAAATGATTTGTTCTTCATTTATCAAGCTGTTGATGAACATGTCTTCAAAAGAATTTCAATAGTTACTTTTGCAAAGGTGGCTTGGGATATTTTACAATCCACCTATCAAGGAGAAGATAAGGTAAAGATGGTAAGACTACAAGCCCTCAGATCTGAATTTGATTGCATTAAGATGAAAGAGACCGAAATTGTTGAAGAGTTTTTCAATCGTATTCTTGCGATTATCAACAGTTTGAGAAAAAATGGAGAAGAATTGGGTGATCAAAGTATTGTTGAAAATATTCTTAGAAGTATGCCAAAAAAGTTTGAGCATATTGTTGTTGCAATTGAGGAATCAACAGATTTATCTACACTATCAGTAAATAGCTTGATGGGTTCTCTTCAACCCCATGAGCTTAGATTGAAAAAATTTGATATTACCCGAGGAAGCATTTTAGATGCAAATTTCATTTAGAGGCGGTTCTCGTGGAAGACGTGGTGGCCCTAGGAGACGAGGAGGTGGAAGAAACTATGATAATAGAAATGGTATGAATTCTGAAAATCAACAAGAAAGCTCTTCTTCATCTCGAGGAAGAGGAGATGGAAGAGGAAAAGGCTTTTGCAGAAATCAAGGAAGTGGTCGTGGTAATTTTTCTCACATTCAATGTTTTAATTGCAAAAAATATGGTCATTTTTAAGCAGATTGTTGGGCACCAAAAAATGGAAATGGAAATTCCACCATGATGCATAAATAGGAGAAAAATGATGAAGGTGTACTATTTCTTGCATGTAGGGCTCAAGACGATGTTATAGAGTCTACATGGTATCTTGATAGTGGTTGTAGTAACCACATGACAGGAAATAAAAGTATATTTGTTACTTTGGATGAATCTCTTCAAAGTGAAGTGAAAACTGGTGATAATACCAGATTGCAAGTCAAAGGTCAAAGTGATATTCTCGTTAAGACGAAGAAAGGCACAAAACAAGTTGTTGATGTATTCTATATTCCAGGTCTGAAGCATAATCTTTTGAGTATTGGTCAACTGCTTCAATGAGGTCTAAAAGTTTCATTTGAAAGTGGTGTGTGTGCCATCAAAGATCATACTAGCGTTCTTATTGTCAAGGTAAAGGTGACTGCTAATAAGATGTTTCCTCTCAAATTTACATATGGTCAAATCTCTTGTTTTAGCAGCATATTGAAGGATCCATCCTGGCTTTGGCATTTTTGATATGGTCACTTGAATTTTGGATCACTATTATATTTGTAAAAAAATCATATGGTGAGAGGGATTCAAAATATCAACCATGAGACAGATATTTGTGAAGTGTGTATACTTGTAAAACATCACTGAGATCTGTTTCCAACTGGTAAAGCTTGGAGAGCCTTCAAACCTCTTGAGTTCATTCATACAGATTTGTATGGTTCCATGCGTACAATATGAAATGGAGGTAATCGATATTTCATAACCTTCATTGATGATTTCAGTAGAAAGTTATGGATTTATCTTTTGAAAGAAAAAAGTGAAGCATTTAAGTGTTTTAAATCTTTCAAAGCTTTAGCTGAGAATCAAAGTGGCCATAAGATAGAAACTTTAAGATCTGACCGTGGTGGAGAATATATAGTTTTTGATAAAATTTTCAAGGAACAAGGTATTCATCATCAACAGACAACTCGAATGACTCCATAACAGAATGGAGGTGCAGAAAGAAAGAATAGAACAATCATGGAGATGGCGAAAAGTATGCTAAAAGCAAAAAATATGCCAAATGAGTTTTGGGGAGATGTTGTTGCATGTACTGCTTATATTTTGAATTGAGCTCCTACAAAAAGTGTTCCTGGTATGACTCCTTATGAAGCATGGTGTGGTGAGAAACCATGTGTTCGTCACTTGAGAGTTTTGGGGAGTATAGCTTATTTTCATATACTAGATAAGCTAAGGGGCAAATTAGATGATAAATCAGAAAAATGTATTATGGTAGGCTATAGTGAAAATTCTAAAGCTTATCAGTTACATAATCCTTTGTCGAAAAAGATTATTATCAGTTGGGATGTGATTTTCAATGAAGATGAATCCTGGAACTGGGATGTCGTTGGAGAAGCAGAAAGTCCATATCATGTTAGCATGGATGGGAATGAGATGCTCAAGACTTTTAGCAAGTAGAGATTCAGGAAGTGGCGTTATCTTCATCTGCATCGCCATCTCCCACAAGTGATGATGATATGTCACCAAGGTGAATGAGAAATATTCAAGAAATTTATAATTCTATTAGCAAAATTGATGATGATGTTGCTGATTTTGCATTATATTCCGGTGTTGATCCTATAAATTTTGATGAGGCGATCCAAGATGAAAAATGGAAGATTGCAATGGATCAAGAAATTGATGCAATAAAAAGAAATGAAACATGGGAGTTGATGGATCTTCCAGTAAACAAACAAGTTCTTGGAGTAAAATGAGTGTACTGAACAAAACTGAAGTCAAATGACGAAGTTGAAAAATACAAAGCAAGACTTGTTGTAAAACACTACAAGCAGGAATATGGTGTGAATTATGAAGAGATCTTTGCTCCTGTGACAAGAATTGAAACAATTCGATTGATTTTGTCATTGGCTGCTCAAAATGAGTGGAAAGTTTATCAAATGGATGTAAAATCCACTTTTTTTAATGGACACTTGAAGGAAGAGATATTCGTTGAACAACCTTTGGGTTATGTGAAAAAAGGAGAAGAAGACAAAGTGTACAAATTGAAAAAGGCCTTGTATGGATTGAAGCAAGCTCTGCGAACTTGGTATAGTCGCATTGACAATTTCTTTATAAAGACAGGTTTTCGAAGGTGTCCATATTAGCATACACTCCATGTCAAAGAAGATAATTATGACAAATTTCTTATTGTTTCATTATATGTCGATGATTTGCTTTTTACTGGAAATGATAAATTGTTGTGTGATGATTTTAAGAATTCCATGAAAAGAGAATTTGAGATGAGTGATATGGAATTGAAGTCAATAAAAAAGATGGAGAGATTGTCATCTCACAATAAAAGTATGCTCGTGATTTGCTGAAAAAATTCAGAATGGAAAATGCTTTTCCTTGTAACACGCCAATGGATACAAATTTGAAATTAAGCAAGAATGATATTGGAAAAGATGTTAATCTAAGCATATATCGATGCTTAGTTGGAAGCTTGATATACTTCACTACAACAAGACCTGATATTCTATATGCTGTAAGTATGTTAAGTAGATTCATATCAAACCTGGAAAAAAGTCATTGGGAAACGGGTAAGCGAGTGCTTCGTTACATTCTTGGCACTATTAATTTTGGAATTTATTACAAGAAAGTTCCAGAATCAGTGTTAGTTGGTTCTTGGGATAGTGATTGGGGTGGTAATGTTGATGATCTTTAGTACATCTGGTTATGTTTTTAGCATTGGTTCGGGTATTTTTTTATGGGCTTCAAAGAAACAACCTGTTTTTGCTCTTTCTACCATCGAACCAGAATACATCTCTTTATCTGCAGCTGGTTGTCAAGCTTTATGGCTTAGATGGATGTTGAAAGAATTGAAATGTACGCAAAGAAGTCAGACTACTTTATATTGTGATAATGGTTTTGTCATTGCATTATCAAAAAATCCAATCTTCTATGGAAGAAGCAAGCATATTAGAATCAAGTATCATTTTATCAAAGACTTGGTTAAAGATGGAGAAGTGATGGTGAAGTATTGCAAGACTCAAGATCAGGTGGTGTATATTTTTACGAAGGCATTGAAGTTTGACTTATTTGTTAAGTTCTGAGAAAAACTTGGAGTTTCTCAAGTCTAGATTAAGGGAGGATGATAGAATTAATCTAGACTTATATTCAAGGTGCATAAATTACATTTAATTAGGTACATGAATAGTTGAGATTCAAGGAATAGTTGAATACATGAATTACAAGATACATTGATGAATGTTCATGTATTAGTGAAAAGTCACATGTATTTGCATTTATCATTGATGTCTTTTGATGTATTTTCCTACTAGTATAAATATGTGTAGGATTTGTCATTTGTAAGCAAGCCAATAAAATAAAGTGATATTCAAGTTCTAGTTTCTCCAATCTTGTGTGAGTAAGAGAACAATCTTCTTCTCTTATTTATTGAGTTGTATTGTGAGAGCCTACTTCGTTTCCAACAAGATTTGGGCGTGATGCGGTGGCTTCACTGCGATCAATGGCGTAGCATGGCTTCACATCAACGATGGTGTAGCCTCACATCAGGCATCGGAGGAGCGGCGACTTTGTGTGGCTTCGCTGAAGAAAAAATGGAAGGGGAGAAAAAATAAAATGGCGTGGGTTCAACATAAAAAAGAGAGAGTGAGATGCTGAATGGGGGTCACGCGCATCAAAAGGATAGAGAGATTCTAATATATATTTTTTCTTTCTATTTTTTTTTAAAAACACAAATAACTCGAGTTGAGATAGGATGTCTGAAGTTCATATGTCTATAGAGTTCATATATCTGTGGAGTTCATATGTATGTGTTTGGGGTGCAGAGTTATTTGGTATGAGATCATATGTCTGTGTGAAGGAACTCGTTTTTAAGGAGTTCCATGAACGGAAGCGGATCATCCAAATTTCAATTTGATTGAAAAACACAAATTTACAGTAAACATACTGTTTATGCATTCTAATTAAAATTATAACATGCTTTTTAAACGAGAAATAGGGTTCAAGAGATTATACCTTTGAAGAATGTTTCTTCGCATAAACCCCTCTCAAATTATGACAAACTCGAACACAACGGCAAACTTTAAGACTTTCTTCAAGAACTTCACAAACCAAAATGAGACACAATCACTTGGAACCTTAGGTATACTCGGGGTGAGAGTTCAGGAGTTGTGGGCTCTGACTATTTTGGTAAGGAGGGATTTTGAGTTTTTGAGGAGGAAGAAGATTGAAGAAGAACACTATCGCATAGCAAAAAACTTTAGTCGTGTAGTGTATAAGCCTATCGCATAGACTCTCTATTTTTCGTGTAACCTTGTTATGGAAAAAATAAAAATCTTATTTTATTTATCCCATTTGCCATAAAAACTACTCAGCCAACCACGGTGGTTAGAGAGAAAAAAGGGATTATTATTCTAAATAATAAATAATATAAATAAATATGATAACCAACTTATCATATTATATTTATAACCTATAGGTTTAATATTGCATCGTATACAATATAAACTATAGTTCTTTTTCTCTATTTTATGGCATTTAACATAAATCATATTTATATTAAATTTAACAACTATAAATCTCATCCATAGAAAATATATTTGAATCACATTTAAATATTTATTCCTCCAATTAAACTATAATGTATCAAATACATTATGTCAATTATATCATATATAATTGAATCAATTTAATTATATCGTATATAATTAAATTCCCTCTTATTAATTTGAACAATTCAAATTAACCCAAAAACTGAATCTCAACTAAATTCTTTTGAGCTACCAATGGGACCTTATGGACCTATTGCTTAAAGCTCCAATGGTACATGAATAATTAATTAAACTCTTTTATTATATTATCCACCATCCGTTAACTGTCAGACACTCCATTAAAGACTGACAGCTAACTCTTCGCACTACAAATATATTTTTGTGTCCATTGGATATAACCAATCAACGGAATGATGACCCTTCACAAATTGCTTGAAAGTACAACATAGCCAAATTACCGTTTTGCTCCTATAGTTACATCTAACTTCTTACGTACCACTGATCCCTCTAATGAACAATAAATCATAGTCATACTATGACTAAACCCCTCTCTATGACTAAACCCCTCTCAGGCAAGGAGAGAATGTGGTGTCACATTGTTCAAGATCCAAAATTAACCCTTAAAAGAGCAATTTATCTACTTACCCCTACATCGGGAAAAGAGTAAATTCCATCTTGTGTAGCTGAGTTCCCGCTCTCCAATCAGACGAATCCCTAAAATGGTAGACTTTTTGAGTCGATGATCTGGCCACTCTCACCCATACAAATCAAAGGACTGCCTTCATAGGCAGGAGTTCACAACTCATTGATGATTAAAGTCTGTTATCTATAGTCATCCTAGTGAGATGAAAATCTCTATTATGAACAGCGTTATATAATGAGACTAAACATTTCATAGTCCGGTCTTATACAAACTCCTTTGTATAGAATATCCCCACTCGCATGTCTAATACATGCATGATCAGGATCAGATCATTTGTAGTACTTTACAACACTTGTAACATGTACAAAGCGGGCCATACTTATAATGTCACCAAGATAAGGTATCCAACCTTATCCATATAATATAGACAATTTAGGTTATCACTTAGACCTTAAATAGTAAAGCCTATAGGTTCTATGATCTAGTGAATCAAGTGATTATTGAGTCAAATGATGCTAACTTCTTTGAAGATAGATTTCCTTTTAAATCAAGAAATAGTGGGAGCTCAGGATCAAGCGGTCTAACCCCAGTTAGAAATCCTAACCCTAGAGAGGAAACCGACCCAGAACCTAGAAGAAGCAAAAAAGCTAGAACTGCCAAAGATTTTGGAATGACTTCCAGACCTATAATGTAGAAGAAGATCTTAAAAATATGAAAGTTGCCCTGTCCTCAGTAGACGCCAACCTATAGCAAGAAGACATAAATGATGAGATGGACTCACACGAGTCAAATAGGACTTAGCACTTAGTAGATCTACCCGTAGGTTGCAAGGCAATAGGGTGCAAATGGATCTTAAGGAGGAAACTTTGACCTAATGGAACTATTGACAAATTTAAAGCTAGGTTAGTGGCAAAGGGCTTTAGACAAAGAGAAAACGTAATTTCTTTGATACCTTCTCCTCTGTCACTAGAATTACCTTAATCCATGTCTCGTTTTCTGTCACTGCCCTCCTTAAATCTTAGTGTCCTGACTCCGAATCGAAGTGATACCCTTCTATTAAGGAGAGTTTTGTTTATTAAGGAGGGTTTTGTAGTCCATGGTCAAGAAAATAAGATATGTAAATTAGACAAATCTCTCTATGGACTAAAACAAGCTCCTAAGCAATGGCATGAAAAATTTGACGACCTTATCCTATCTAAAGGTTTCAAGGTTAATGAAAGTGACAAATGTATCTACTATAAGTTTGAAAATAATCTCTGCACTATCTTGTGTCTATATGTAGATGATTTGTTGATCTTTGGGTCGAACTTGCACGTCATAAATGATGTGAAATCAATATTAAGTGCAAACTTCAACATGAAAGACTTAGGAGAAGCTAGTGTAATCTTCGACATAAAAGTGAATAGGTCTGAAAAGGAAATTTCTTTGGATCAATCTCACTATATAGAAAAGATTCTAAAGAAATACAATTACTTTGATTGTAAACCAGCATGTACTCCTTATGACTTAGTGTTAAGTTGTTCAAGAACACTGGAGCAAGTGTTAATCAATCTGAGTATGCGAACATCATAGATAGTCTTAGTGTAACGACCCGACCCCTTAGGACTCAAGTTAGGCCATTACTAAACACATGCATGCATGGAACTTAAAACGACACCCTTTTATAGTGAATTAAATGCTAACTAAATAAGGTAAATCAAAAGACCTTCATTAAATTCAAATATTAAAAACAAACGATAGGGTACCCATAAATCATAAATGATAATAAATAGGTTTGAAAACAAATCTGAATAATAAGTTTCAAATATCAAAACTGAAAGTTGAAAAAACATGAAAAGAAATTTAAATATCATGAGCGGAAGCATAAAACTTGTCCTTGTGGCTTGATCACAGATTCCGCTTGTCAATCGTCGGTGCATCTCTACCTTTACCTGAAACAACAACATGAAAAATGATGAGTATAAAATATTCAGTAAGTAACCCCACTACTGGGGTCAAACTAGGCATCTATGTCCTCTAGATGCCTACCCCTGGTGGAACATATAAACTTCTCTAGTCCTTGTGGGAAACATACATACATGAAAAGCTGATTTTTATCCTACTGTAGTTAAGTATGCCCACTACCTCTAGTAAGTCTGTAGGACTCACAGCCTCTGGTGAATCCGAAGGAAAGCACCACCTCTAGTGAATGTCGAAAAAACACAACCTCTAGTGAATCCCCAAAGATAACACCACCTCTAGTGAATCCCAAAGAAAACACAACATCTAGTGGCCATCTAACTAATCAGTGAGGACACTATCACAATTTCAACATCACAAGTATCACAACATGATTCTATAACATACATATACACCTCAACATCATGACTCTACAACATACATATACGCCTCAATATCCTCAGATCAAATAAAACCTCATGGAATCAAATATCATCTCATGCTAGCATTCAAGTATCCATGTGCATAAATAAATCTTTCAGATCGTTATACAAGAACATACATCGGTTATACTATACTATCAATTTATCTTGCTATCGTTCTGTCATAATATTATTCTGTCATGCTAGCATACATCTAGTGCGTGGCTGTGAGCAGTTCTAGTGGTAAGATTACTTACCTCAAAATTAACCCTAAAATTAATTCAAGTGACAAACTTCTTTCTAGCTTTCACAAACTTTGAATTAGATCCTCAAGACAAAGCTTGGTCAATACTCGCTCCAAAACAATTTAGTTTCCAAAATCTCCACTGAAATAGATTTTAATTCCAATGATCAGCACCTAAATTTCTTTCAAAAATTCCAATTCCATCTTATTTTAGGCCAAGAACTTGTTGAACATTTAATAATTCCAAGAAAAATATCCAAACCTTAGTCCAAACAACAAACTTACCTAAAATCACTAACTTTGATGATAAAGGCAGCCTACGACGATCTGAGGGAGGCATATGAATGGATGTGGCAACAGAACAGTGGTTGTGAACATCTGCGGGGCTTGCAGCGTCGTTAGATTTGAAGGAGAGAAGAAGAGACAAGTGGCAGAGAGCTCAATGGCTCATAGGAGGAGGAGCTTCAATCGACGGTGAGACTCCAACGGTGGTAGCGTTAGGCGAGCAAACGACTACGTGAAGACTGGATCTGGACAACGGCGTGGCTGGACTAGCATGGTCGGAGTGGCGCGACTTTGTTAGGGGTGAACGACGCTCGACAGAGCCTCCACTAGATGGACCTGGCATTGGGTCTTGAAGTCACGTGGGGAGGCGCTCGGGCAGCTAAGCTAGGGCTTGACGGTGAAGGGGCGAGCATCACGAGGTTTTAGCGGCTGGGGGGGGGTGGCGGTCACACTTTTCACGAAGGAGAAGGGTCTCTTTTGTTTTTTATAAAAGAAAATAATAATAATAATAACTTAAAAGGAAATAAAATAAACATTTTATTTTATTCTTTTCCTATTCTACTTTATTTTATTAAATTCCTTTCCTTCCCAAAATGAATTTAATTCTTGACATTAATTTCCAACATCAAAATTAAATTCCCGTAATTACACTTAAAGTCTAAAATTCCAAAAATGCCTTCAATTAATATAAATTACTGAAATTACATTAATAATAAAAATTTGGGATGTTACACTTAGATACATTGCTGACTGTACTAGGCCTGAAATAGCTTATGTTGTAGGATTACTTTGCAGGTTTACAAACAGACCTAGTAAAGAGCATTGGAATGCTATAGAAAGGGTAATGAGGTACTTTCAGAAAACCCAAAACCTAGGATTATATTATCAAAAGTTTCCCGCTGTCCTGGAAAGGTTCAACGATGCTGACTGGAACTCTCTTTCGGATGATTCAAAGGCTACAAGTGACTATATCTTTAATATAGCAGGTGGAGCTGTCTCTTGGATGTCCAAGAAACAAAAAGTGTCTTTTAGAGTTGGAAGAAGGTGCATGAGACAAAACAGGAAAATAGAAGTTTGTCGGTCTAGCCCAATCTACGATGGAGTAAAAATGATAGCATTAGCGATAGCTAGTGAAGAAGTAGGTTGACTTAGAAATCTGCTATTAGAGATTCCCTTATGGAAAAAGTCGGTACGAACCATATTGATCCATTGCGATAGCACTGCAGCAATCACAAAAGTTCAGAACCATTACTACAACAGAAAGAGACGACAAATACATCATAAGCACAGTACCATTAGAGAGTTTCTCACTACTGGTGTAGTTAGAGTGGATCATAAACGAACTGATGAAAATTTGGCAGATCCTTTGATGAAAGAACTGGCCAAAGAGAAGGTTTTCACAACCTAAAAAAGGATGTGACTAATGCCTATGGAAAGATGAATCACAGTGAGAAAAACCCAACCTGTAGACTGGAGATCTCAAGAAACAGGTTCAATGGGTAATAACTGATCACAAGTGATATATAGTGAATCATGCTAAACCAAACATATCGTTCCATTCCTATGACTTGAGTCTGAGCATGATATCCTAAAGCGTAAGAAATGTTGAACTCAATTCTTAATGAGATCTATACTTGATGACAAGTGGGGTACCTAGCTACAAGAGTACTCTTGATAGACTCACCTATGTGAATGTGGAAGTGAGGGTCGCTTCCTATGGAGTTTTTAGGCAAACTTTCTAGAACGTTCACTAAATCGGAATACACGTGCTAGGCCTTAAAGCACGGGCTTTCGTACTACACCCTAATGACACTCCATGTGAGATGCTGTTAGAGATAGAGTTCAAAACTAAGGGTTACTCTAGTATATTCTGAATCATCTACACTATGTAAAGGTTCAAGTCGTAAGACACTACATGAACCAAATCAACAATAACAAGTTTTATTCGTTGCTCGACCGCCGTGACCTAACCATTTATTCTTGTCCTGTTTGTCGTCTGAGGATCTTATCGTTTCCAACAGCTTAAAGTTCTTGTAGTGACTACACTACATGAACCAAATCAATCAAAACATTTACGTCACATCTGCATCCCACTAGTTTGATTTTAACAATAGAAAAATATTTGAGTGCATCATGTACCCATCTTTGTGTACTTACAAGTTGTCAATCAGGTTGACACAAGTTATACCCAATTCAAGTACTCAATTCACCTGCCAATTTTTCTTATTTAAAACTATTTATTATTGAAAGTGATGCATTATGCACCAAATACTATTCTTAATGCACTTACAAAATTATAAATTTTTTAAATTCAAGAAGATAATTGAAAAGTTTTAAATTTAGCAATAAAATAGACACAATACATGAAATCCAAGACCTAAATTTATATTTCGGATAAAAATACACTTTTTTCCATCTTTGGGCTGGAGTCCAGCGCTTATTTAGTTCTTGAAATTTTAAAATGAGCATTTTGGTCTTTAAAGTTTTTGACAAAAGCTTCGGAATGATCTTTCAACTTATTTGATGGTCAATTTGGCTAACAGACTGATGATGTGATAATTAAGTAATGATTGCTTAAAAGTTGGAAAAGTATATATATTTTTTAAAATCATTTTTGTTCCTCTTGGAACGGAGGTAGTAGTTTTTTTTTTTTTTTTTTTCATTCCATAATATATTGAATGTGGCTTTTTGTTCGACATTTCATATTTGGATCTTGATAAAGGGCAATACTTAAGTGCAGTCTATCTTCATACAACTCATTTAGGTTTATACCAATTTTATGTTAAAATAAAATTAGTTGATGATAGAAATCATGTGTGTCACAGAAATAAGAAACTATCAAGACATGCATTTTATTGACAATATAAAAATATCATAAATATAATTTTTTTACAATAAAAATGTGTCGTGACATAAAATATTTGTCTTGGTTAAAAAATTCTTGACAATAAAAGGTGTGATGGTTCAAATATTTTTTAGAAAGAAAAAAAAATCACTAATATTCTTTTTGATATTTTGTAATTGTCGTATCAATACCCATAATGCAATAGCAATTGATGACAATGATAATCTATCATAGTAAACTTGACAATGATAGTTTATAATTGTGAGTAGTTGTTTATTGTTGACAATTATTTATTGCCATTAAAAGTCCAGTTATGACAATTTTTAATGTCATTAATACCCATACTTTTACAGTTGTCACAAATTAAATTGTGACAGTGCTCGGTTTTGTTGTAAGTGAGCCCTCATTTTTTACAGTGTAGAAAAATAATGATTCCATTTAAAAGAAATTGTTCGTTACGTGGTATATTTTACAAAGACTTCAAGTGGTGCGGTTCCCACAAGAATTGCAAACACCTAAAGAGAGCGGTCCAACCCGATACGATATCCTTCTTTTTAGGGAAAGAAGTATTCATAGTCCAATACCTCGCCTTCCAAAAAAAGCGGCTGCTAATTGGCACTAATGCTAATGGGGACCATCGATCAAGAAGGATTTCGGAGACAGCAATCAAATTTTGAAAAAAATCGAAATAGGCCAACTCTTCTAATTTCATTTCACCTTTAACCTTACGACGCTTTCCCGTGGCTGACGATTAATGTGGTACGGCTAAGGGTGGACGCAAGTGTGAGGTACTGCATTGGCATTCTAAGTAGCATTCCCCGGTAGCTGAGGAAGCCCCTTCTCATGCTTCTATCTGGGACCTACGCTTTGTTATTATGATTTGTATTATTTATTGGTATTATATCTTAGCCACTTGTTAGAAGGAAGTGCAGCTTGATTGTCGGACGGAATCAACAGGAAGGAAAAAATCAGGTAGATTATTCGATTCTATTTCCTCGGATTGACTTGTTGTGATAGGGGATGTGAGTTGTATGATGGGTGCAACCTGGGATATTCTCAAATATATATATATATATAAAGCAGATGGTATGTTGACAAATGCCTTCCCTTAGCTTCTCTATAGTGGCCAAGATCCAATGACCATGAGAAAGGACGTGTTAGCAATAATAATAAAAGGACTATTTGGGCGTTGAGTTGAGTTCATGAATTTGGTGTTTATATGTATGTGGAGTTTATATGTCTATGTTTAGAGTGTTTGAGGTGTTGAATTGAGTTCTTATGTGAGAGATATAATATATTTTTATGGTGATTATTTTGTTTGAAAACTTTTTATTCAATAATTTTACATATTTTTTAAATTAACTATTGGCTTGCACTTTTTTTTTTTTTATATTTATTTATAAATACACTTGTATTATTAGAAGTGATAAATGGGGTTTAGGGTTTACTTTTAGATCATGCATTTCATTTTTATAAAAAAATAATCAATCATTTTATAAATCTGTGCATGTGGTGTTTCTAGTTAAGTTGGATAAAATTATATTAGATTCATTGGAACAAAAAAAAAAATATATATTGTAAGTGTAATATGCCAAAATGTAATTGTATTTTAATGACCCTATTAATGGTCATATTACATGGTTGACCCAAAAAATATGTAACAAAGGACACATTCTCTAACCTAGTTAATTATATGATATAAAAAAATTATATATGATATGGACCAATAGATGGCCAAGTCCAAATCCTCTATCTAATAACGACAACTTCCTTTCGTCTCCCAAACTTCAGTTCTTATTTATCTTTTTACCCAGATACAAGCTTTTCTATGGATTAACTTTGAAAAAAATGCTTTTCAAAAAGTCATTTTGATTTAAACACTTTTGATAAAAGCTATCTGAAATAAAAACTTTCATGTATCTAACAACTCTTTTCTCAAAAGTGTTTTATATACCAGTTTATGTTTGGTTTGTTATATGCTAAAAGTGTTTTTTAATGTCAAATTATAATAAAGAACGACTATAAATACCATGACTAATAAACAAACATGGAATTGACTGTTTTGATGGAACTTACGTATGTTTGTATCAACAAAAGTGTTTTTGACGTTTTTGTGTGTCAACTTAAATATAACCATTTATTGACGTTTAATAACCATATGTAATTTTAAATTAATAGTTATTTGTAAGCTCCAAATTAAGGTTTTATTGACGATTTTATATCACGAGCATCAACAGAAAAAAAAAAAAAAACTCGTGCGTCAATGAAGTCTAAATTTGTAGTAGTTATAATTTAAATTATTGGTTGTCAGAGTTGGTAGAAGTGGCTGCAAGATTTAGCAGTTGACAATGTTGGCCAGATGTGGCCGGAGTTTTCTGTTGGAAGTGGTGGCAAGAGTGACAATGGGACATCAATGATAATGAAGACTGAATGCGCTGTTGGTGGACACAAGTATAAAATATTAGAGACATACACAATTGGGCCCGACCACTAAGTTGAGTTCATACCTTAACTCTTAGAAATTCATACCCTCAGTCAAAATACTCCTAAAGTTTACCATATATAAAGGGAGAAAAAGAGATGGAAGGAAAGATGAGGCCACCGATCTGATAGCTAGCCTAGTCATAAAAAGAATTATATTAGTTTGTTCTCTTTTTTCTTTTTTCTTTTGGTAATTAATCAAAAGAATAAAACTAGTTAACAATCACTTTTCATCCCCAGAATTTTATGGGAGTAACAATTAGTCCTTTTAATATTTTGTTTGTAATGATTTAGGCCATATATTTTCAATTCTCTAACAATTTATCATTGAACTTTAAAATATACAATTTATTTCTCATACTTTAAAATTTATAACTATTTAATTATTATCATAAAATTGATTTTGACATTTAATGAGATTTATTGTGTAGGTAGATCGATAAATTAAGTCTTCATGTAATAATAAAAATTGACATTTCGTTGTGATGAAACTTTTATAGTAAGGATTAAATTGTTATAAATGTGAAAATACATTAACTAAATTGTTAAAAAAATTGAAAGTACAAAAACTAAATCATTGTAGACCAAAATTCATGGATTAAATTGTTACTTTCATGAAAGTTTAGGGAAAAAAAGTATTTTTTAACTAATAATGTTAGCTACTCAACAATTACTTAATAGTCACATCATCTATTATTTATTGGTCGATTAACTGTTAAATAAGTCTAGATACCATTTAGAACCATTTTCCCAACCTTCAGAATTATGATTGGGATTGATAATTACCATTTGATTTTTAGTTTTGAATTTTTGAAACTTAAGTTTGAAAATTCTATAAGATGACTCGTCACGAAAAACACGGATGTTAAATAGAAAGCACAAACAAATACTATAACAACAGAATACCAATATTCATGTAAAGACATAAAAGTTGGTAACCCAATTCGGTGAAAATCCACCTATGTCTAACTTGGATTCCTAACATCTTAAAATTATCACTACTAAAATTCATGATACTTATTTTGTGTTGTTGTATCCCTTGTAAAGGTATGAACATTAGTTACAGTATTTGAAAAGTGTCATAATTAAAATTTTAATGACAATAAATAATTGTCAACAATGAATAATTACTGATAATGATAAACTGTAAATTGGTCTTTTCGAGACGAGACAGATCATTTTCAAGTTTACTATGACATGTTATCATTGTTATCAATTGACTCAAAATTGGCTAATTTTTATAGCATTATAGTTATTAACGATAGTTATAAAATGTTAAAAAATAAATATATAATGACATTTTTTTCTTGTTAAGAATATCTTAACCATGATAATTTATTGTCAAGAATATTTCAACCATGACAATTATTTTATGTCAAAAAAGGTTCTATCATGTCACTTTTATTAGTCCAAGAATTTCATATTTATGATATTTAAATTTCAACACCATCTTTATGAATAAATACTTTATCCACATTAAAAAAAAGCATAAATTTACATTGTAACAGATACTTTATAGAAATAAGATTCCTTTTAAGTTCAGGAACAACATATACATCATTTAAAACTAGAAACCCATTCTGTAAAGATAACTGGATTCCTCCCACTACCACAACTAAGATGACGTACTCGGAGCCTACTCGCATCTTCATCTCACTAGCCTTTAACTGTCACCATGATCTAATCCCCTGAAAAGAAGAACAAACGTGATTAGTGGCGCCCGAATAAATTATCCAAGCAGAATCATCATTCTTCACTAAACATGATTCTAGTATAAGTAAATCATATTTACATTTATATGCCTTAACCTTAGCCTTGCGGTCTTCCTTTCCTTCAGCCAGCAAGGACAATTCCTCTTCCAATGTCTATCCTAGTTGCAGTGGAAACATTTTCCCTTTTCAACCGACGACAGACGTCTACTTGGAGTGATAGGTGGTAGGTTAGCAGACGCTTTCCCTTTTCCTTTACCATCCTTCTTCGATAGTAGACCTATTTAACTCCGTCACATTGAAGTGGACCATCATATTAAGCACATGTTCATTATTGGGATTGGTGTCCTAATTCTCCTTGAGTCTCGTTGTTTTATAAAGATACACATTGTTCAATGAATAAAATAAGTGTTATTTAATTCTGGCATTTACTCATATCCAATAAACAAAGCTCCTTGGTTATCTTATGTGAACTTAAACACATATATATGATATACAAGTGGATCATGTCTTAAATGATAACCTAAATAGGTCTGTAGTATAAGGATTAAGTTGGGATACCTGATCCTGGTGACACTTCGGATACGGTCCACTTTGTAGAGGTTTGCAAGTATTGTAAACTACTACAGATGGTTGATCCTGACCATTCATGTGAAGACGTGGAGCGGGGGTGTCCTATACAAAGAGTTTGTATAAGATCTGGACCACGAGAT
>NC_052351.1:57765723-57772879 GCF_009727055.1 Benincasa hispida
ACCTTCCGCAACAACACGAACTCCTCTGCAAGCACCACGAATAGCCTCCAGAAAACCTCCGACGGTGTCGAGTTGAGTCTGACACCACCAACAAGGCCGAATTGGATTCTCGGTGTGAAGAAATCTAGAGGATAGGTTCTGTTCGGATTTGGTATGAGGCAGACAAAGGAGAAAATGCAGATCGCATACATGAACAGGGAAAGTGTGGGAGATGGGGCGGAGACCTATCATATAGGTCGATGCCCCAATCGTTTAGATAAAGCTACAGCAATCGTCTACAAAAAGCTTATGCGTATCGTTTAGCTCAATCGTTGTATCTCGATCTATCGCCTACAATCTTACACGATCGTTCACCTTGGGCCAGCGATCGTCTACAAAAACTATAATGCGCTGATTTCAGATAATACAAATTACACTACTGCACAATCGGTTTAGCTTAAACTTCTGCACGATCGTTTAGCTCGCCCATCCTCGTTTAGAAATCTCAAGTATTTACTTGGACGACTTACATGGTTTCTTTTGCACTGAGAGAAAACACAAACTTTTCAACTGAAAAACTCTTTTTTTAAATAGAGTTCGTGCTGTTGCAAAGGAGTTCATGACCGAGAAGATCATTGATGACGAGCGCGAAGTGTTCGTGCTGTGTTCGTTGCTATGTTGTGGTCGTATAGATCGAGCATTCGTGATTGCTATTTTTCGAGCGATCGTGCAACAGAGCGTGGAGATACTTCTGTCATTGTTCATATAGTTTGCCCTTTGTGCATTTGTTGTTCATGCTGTAATTTTTGTATTTTATTTGTATAACCGCTTGTTTGAAGTCGACTGTAAATGCATTGTTTATTCATGATTGTAATTTGGAATAATCTTTCTTTCGCTACTCATAGAAATCTCGCTTCCGATTTCCTTCAATTGGTATCAGAGTCAGGTTCTCTGATATTCCAAATTACATATATGAATTTAATGCATTTTTCAGTCGCAATGGGTTTTTGCATTTATGGTTAACCATTTTCTGCATTTGTGGATGAATATGATGAATGTTTCGGGTTTAAATTGCCTTTTTGTTAAAGCTTTTGATATTACAAAGTATTAATTGTAAGGGCCCCTATGTTTTTGGGCGAAATTAACATCGCAATCGAGTCTGTAATTCAAAAAGTTCGAGTTCGTCGAGTCGTTCATGATAAAGCTTCGGTGCATGGCGATGCAGTTCTCAACGAAGAAGAAGACCAAGCGTTGGTCAGATCGTGTAGCCTCAGGTAAACAATCGTAGGGATTTTACTAAGCGATCGTTTAGATTTTATTTCTAGACAACCATGTAGTATTTTCTAATCAATCGTTTAGCTAATGCTAAGCAATGGGATAAATCGTTTACCATATTGCGTGGCGTTGGTTGCGCGATCGCGTAGGCTCTAGAGGTAGGCGATCATAGTGGGAGCATGTGATGCTCATCGTTTAGTAGAGGGCGCACGCTAGACAATCGCGTAGTTAACAAATTTCATTGCTTAGTTACTACCTATGCGCTCGTGCGTATGCGATACGGAGGCGCTAGCTAAGCAATCACTTAGGCGATGGTGGTTTGCAACAATGTAGTCGCTTAGACGATTGCAGAAGGTGGGCGCTATGCGGAGCAGGCTAAGCGATCGTGTACTTCAGGCTTCAAAGCTTAGTAAAGGTACATGATCTTGTTGTAATAGCTAAACGATAGTTTGGATTTTTCTAGACGATCGCATAGTGAATGCTAAACGATTGTTTAACTCTTGGAGTGCTAGTAAGTGATAGAACGAAGTGTTTGTTATATCGTGTAGATGATCGCGGGGTGCTTTGTACACGATAGTTAGAGAAGCGATGCTTTTGGCCGAGCGGTTCAAGACCCGGTTCGCCTGTTTGAACTGAAGACTCCTTGTCTTTGCAATAGTTAGCTTTCCCTTTTGTGTTTTTAAGGAAACTTTACCCAGTTCATCACTTTTTATTGCTTATACATGTGATGTATGGTACTTATATGTCAAAGTGTTTGTCATATAGTTAAAACCCACCTTAGGTTGTGCAATTATTCATGCATCATGTATTATATAAATGTTATAATATTGCATAAAGAAATTACTTGAAAGCATGCGCATGCATCATGAAATATAGGAGTTATATTTTGCATGCAGTGAGCATTATCATGCATCATCCTTTTATTATAAATGTTATAATCTAAGGGTGAATAGAAGCATGTTTTGCTTGTTTCATTGTCCTTTTGTATAAGTGTTATATAAAAGAAGTAGCAATGAATGGACAATGCATTGAGCATGACACTTAAGCCATTTATAATCGTTATGAATGCCTTGCATGTGTTAACTTCGCATTGTGGTTGTTTCCGTTTATAAGTGATATAAAGGAAATTAGACCTAAAGCAATAATTCAGAGTTGCATGCGGACTTAAGGTGAACTCAAGTTTTTAAAAGGGTTTTAAAATTGGATTGATATAGACCTAAGTTCTAATGGTTCTAAAGAGTTTAGTAACCTAGATTAATCTTTTAAAACCAGTTTAATAGGATTAAATTGGTTGAATAAAATATTAAATTTGTTGTAAATCTATCTATAAGGGACCTTTTGTCTAAGGCGGGTTCTAGCTAGGCTGGGGTTCTTAAGTTGACGGAAACGTAACACCCCACCTGGGAATCTACTTGGAAAGGTGAATTAGATAGATTTTCAACATGCATGCGACGGTTTGGTCAAAAATTCCATTAAAGAGTTTAATGGATGATGATCAAAAGTTGTTCAACTATCCAACGTAAATGTTACTCTTGGGAAAACATAAAAATCACTTAGTTAAAATCCTTACCCATGTTTTTTCTAAGTAAGCTAAACCCTAGGTTATAAAATACTCAGTGGAAGGAAGAGGCATATCAGACATGTCTATGATTCCACTCACGCTTCTCCCTGTATGTTCACACTGTGAGATTCATGCTTGGCCTCGAGATGCCCAGGATGCATCCCCATTCGGATGGTGTTTGCATGAGTCAATATCAAGGTGGATGGAGAGAGTGTTTATAGTAAGTGAAGGGTGTGTGTCAACACGTACTATGGTCTCTGTCATTGGTTCACACCGTGAGATCATTTTGTATGCCCTCGTGTCGCCTTCGGAGTGTCCCCCTTCGGATGGGTTTTGTGCAATTGGTCAATATCAAGGTGAACTCTAGAAATGGATAGGGTTGCTTTAGGTTTTGCCCTAATCAAATTTTTTCCATTCGGATTGGCGTTTTGGGACGAACCTCTAGGGCTTAAAATGGCAGGTCATACTTACGGAAGATTATTAAGTAAGTTAATGATCTCTTGGCCAAACCAATGATGACTTGTCGTTATAGGAACAAGAGTTGTTTTGGTATTAATGACTGGTTGAGAAGTTCTCAATTCAGAGGAGAGATAACTGACCTCCCTTTGGCTTTTTTTGTCCTAAACCTTTGAAGCGTCATTGTGAAACTAGATGTCACATGGGATTCATGTTAGTTTTGCTAAAACCTTATTGGATGTTGTTTTGTTTTACAATGAGTATTTGCTTAAAACCTAACGTAGGTCAATGTGTTTTTTCTCTTCAGCAACTCGTTAGTATTTCCATTTAAAGATTTTTAAAAATGACCGATTACTTACAGTGGAAAGAATCGTGTGAAACGAATTTCGTGGCGAACGACCTCTATCCCACTACTCTCCAAAAGAGGAGACAAGACAGTAAATATGATTTATAGGTCTTGGAGACATGTCTGGTAGAGAATGATGATTCTGCCTAGATCCTTGATTCAAGTGCTACCAATCATGTCAGTTCCTCTTACCAAAGATTCAGTTCCTAGAAAACGTTGCCACAGGGAGAGAAGATTCTTCGAGTCGGTACTGGTGAGGTTGTTTCAGCTGTTGTTGTAGGCAGGCTGTAGTTATTTGTTGACAAGAAATGTTATCTGTTACTGGATAATGTTTTTGTAGTTCCTCATATTAAAAGGAACTTAATCTCGGTTTCTTGTCTCATTGAACAAGGCTATTCCGTCTCTTTTTCTGAGAAGAAAGTATTTATTTTCAGGAATGGAATAGAGATTGGTTATGGTTCAATAAAAATAACATATATGTACTAAGGCCGTTAGTCATAAAAGCCTTATTTAACACTAAAATGTTCAGTACGACAACAACAGCTAAAAGATCAAAGGTTTCTCCAAAGGAAAACACCCATCTTTGGCATCTAAGATTAGGTCATATCAATCTCAATAGGATTAAGAAGTTGGTGAAAAGTGGACTTCTAAAGAGTTTAGAAGAAAACTCCTTGTCGGTATGTGAATCATACCTCGAAGGTAAGATGACCGAACGACCTTTTACAGGAAAAGGTTACAGAGCCAAGGAAGCCTTGGAGCTTGTACATTCAGACCTCTGTGGTCCAATGAATGTTAGAGCTCGAGGTAGGTATGAATATTTCATCTCTTTCATAGATGATTATTCAAGGTTTGGGTATCTCTTCCTAATGCAACGTAAGTGTGAAACCGTTGACAAGTTCAAGGAGTATAAGGTTGAAGTTGAAAATTGTTAGGTAAGAAGATAAAAACACTACGATCTGATCGTGGTAGAGAGTATATGGATCTTCAATTCCAGAACTATATGATAGAACATGGGATTGCATCCCAACTCTTGGCCCCTGATACACCTCAGAAGAATGGTGTATCAGAAGGGAGAAATAGAACCTTGTTGGACATGGTTCGGTCCATGATGAGTTATGCTCATCTTCCAGACTCGTTTTGGGGTTATGCAGTGGAGACGACATGTTATATCCTAAATAACGTTCCCTCGAAAAGTGTTTCTGAAACATCTTTTGAGTTATGGAGAGGCCGTAAAGGTAGTTTACGCCATTTCAGGATTTGGGGCTGTCTGACGCATGTGCTAGCGACTAACCCAAAGAAGTTGGAATCGTGTTCGAAGGTTTACCTCTTTGTAGGCTACCCCAAGGAAATGAGAGGATGATACTTCTATGATCTGAGTGAGAATAAAGTGTTTGTTTCCACTAATACTATCTTCTTGAAAGAAAATCACATAAGGGATCATAAGCCACGAAGTAAGCTTGTTTTACGTGAGATCTCAAATGAGACTGAGACTACTGAGGGTCCAACAAGAGTTGTTGAACAGGCCGACAGATCAACAAAAGTTGTTGAGGTTGGGACGTCTAGTTAACTAGCTTAAGAGTTGAGACTGCCTCAACGTAATGGGAGGGTTATGAACCCACCGATCGCTACATGGGTTTGACTGAAGCCCAAAACATCATTACGAATGATGGGGTCGAGGATCCGTTGTCTTTTAAGAAAGCAATGGAGGATGTTGATAAAGATGAATGAGTTAAGTCCATGAACCAAGAAATGGAGTCTGTGTACTTCAATAACGTCTGGGAGCTTGTTGATCCACCTGATGGGATAAGACCTATTGGGTGTAAGTGGATCTTTAAGCAAAAGAGAGGTATAGATGGAAAGTTGCAAACCTTTAAGGCTAGGCTCGTGGCAAAGGGTTATACCCAAGTTGAGGGAGTTGACTATGAGGAAACTTTCTCACCTATTGTCATGCTGAAGTCTACCAGGATTCTCCTGTCCATAGCCACATTTTATGATTATGAAATATGGAAAATGGACGTCAAGACTGCCTTTCTTAATGGTAATCTTGAGGAGACCATCTATATGACTCAACCAGAGGGGTTCATCGTTCCAGATCAAGAGCAAAAGGTTTGCAAGCTTAATAGGTCCATTTATGGGCTGAAACAAGCATCTAGATCTTGGAACATCAGATATGACACTACTGCCAAGTCGTTTGGCTTTGACCAGAATGTTGATGAGCCTTGTGTTTACAAGAAGATCATCAATAGCTCATTAGCTTTCCTAGTACTGTATGTGGATGATATCCTACTCATTGGGAATAATGTAGGGTATCTGACTGATATTAAGAGTTGGCTAGCTGCCCAGTTCCAAATGAAAGATTTGTGTGAGGCACAGTATGTTCTCGAGATCTAGATCATTCAGGATCGCAAGAACAAATGGTTAGCTCTATCTCAGGTATCGTACATTGATCAAATATTGATCAGGTACAGGATGCAGGATTTCAAGAGGGGTTTGTTACCCTTCAAGTATGGAATCATTCTATCTAAGTATCAATGTCCTAAGACACCTGAAGAAGTTGAGGAGATGAGATGGATTCCCTATGCTTCTGCTGTAGGAATCTTGATGTATGCAATGTTGTGTACCAAACTCGACATTTTCTATGTAGTAGGGATTGTAAGTCGGTATCAGTCCAATCCAGGATTTAATCACTGGATGGCAGTCAAGACGATCCTCAAGTATCTTTGGAGAACGAGGGACTACAAGCTTCTGTATAGACATAAGGATCTGATCATTACAGGATACAACGTTGCTGATCCCTTTACAAAGGCCCTCACGACTAAAGTGTTCGAGGGTCACCCGGAAAGTCTGGGTCTGCAGGACATGCAACATCTTGTTTAGGGCATGTGGGAGATGATATTGGGGTATACCCTAGTTTATTATATATTGTACATTTTTATATTGTATTGTACATTAGTCTCTCAAGTCATTAGGACAAGTGGGAGATTATTGGGATTGGTGTCCTAATTCTCCCGAAGTCTCGTTATTTTGTAAAGATACACATTGTTCAATGAATAAAATAAGTGTTATTTAATTCTGGCATTTAATCAAACAAAGCTCCTTGGTCATCTTATGTGAACTTAAGCATGTATATGTGATATACAAGTGAATCATGCCTTAAGTGATAACCTAAATAGGTTTGTAGTATAAGGATTAAGGTGGGATACTTGATCTTGGTGACACTACGGATACGACTCGCTTTGTAGAGGTTTGTAAGTGTTGTAAACTACTACAGATGGTTGATCCTGACCATTCATATGGAGACGTGGAGCGGGGGTGTCCTATACAAAGAGTTTGTATAAGACCTAATCCACGAGATGACTAGACTCTGTATATAACACCGTTGATACTTGCGACTTGCATCTCACCTAAACGACCATAGGTGAGACGACCTCAATCCTGAGTGTTTTGGGAACTCCTGTCTTTGAGGGCGGTCCTTTGATTAATATGGGTTAGAGTGGCCAGATTTCCAACTCAACATGCCTACCTTTTTGGGGACTTGT
>NC_052351.1:57774217-57816233 GCF_009727055.1 Benincasa hispida
AGAGAGAGATCTTTAGTGGAGTGCCTGGCAGTTAACAGATTGTGGATCCTGTGACTAATAAGTTTAGTCAGTTATTCACGTAACGTTGGAGCTTCGAGCTACAGGTCCATGAGGTCCCCTTGGTAGCTCAATGGATTCAGTTGAGGATCAATTCTTGGTGTTGATTTTGAAATGTTGAAATTGACAAAAGGTATTTTGATTATATATGATATAATTGATATGATTATGAGATACATCTAGTGGAGGATTGATGTAAATAAGATTTACATTAAGTACCATGGAAATAGAAAAGAACTATGGTTTATATTGTTCATGAGATGAAATATTAAAAATATAGGTTATAAAATATAGTATGATAAGTTGGCTATCATTTATATTTAATAGTAATATTAATTATTAGATAATTAATTCCTTTTATTTTAAATAAACCAAAGTAGTGGATGGTTATTGATTCATGGTAACCGTGAGTTTAAAAAGAAAATGGTTTTCCTATTTTTTTTTTTTTTAAAAAAAGAGTTTTTACAAAAGATTGAAAAGTTTTGAGTTTTCTTTCCACACAAAAAGAAACTCATGTAGTCATCAAGTAAATACGGATTTACTAAACGACGGCTGGGCGAGCTAAACGATCGTGCAGAGTAAAGCTAAACGATCATGCAGTATTTACTAAACGATCGCATAGTTTTGCTAGACGATTGTTGGCCAAAGGTAAACGATCGTGTAGAGTTTGTAGGCGACAGACCAAGCTAAACGATCACATAGCTCTTGCTAGATGATCGCTTAGCTTTATCTAAACGATTGGGCATCGACCTATATGATAGGTCTCCGCCATCTCTGACTTGCACAGTCGTGTCCGCGATCAGTGTTTTCCTCTTTCTCTACCTCATACCTAGTCCAAACAGAGCCCACCCTCTGGATTTTCATACCGGAGAATACCAAGGTCGCCTTGGTGGTGGTGTCAGACTCAACTCTTCTGGAGGTCGTTATGGTGTTGCAAAGGAGTTCGCGCTGTTGCAGAGGAAATCGTTACCGGAGGAGATCGTTGAGACGAGCGCGAAGTGTTCGTGCTGTGTTCGTTGCTGTGTTGTGGTCGTGTAGATCGAGCATTCATGGTCGCTATTGTTAGAACGGTCGCGCAACAGAGTGTGGAGATGATTTTGCCATTGTTCGTATAGTTCGCTCTTTGTGCAAATTGTTCATGTTATAATTTCTGCATTTTATTTGTATAACCGTTTGTTTGAAGTCGACTGTAAATGCATTGTTTATTCATGATTGTAATTTGGAATAATCTTTCTTCTGCTGCTCATGGAAATCTTGCGTCCGATTTCCTTCAGTTCACGAACAGAGGTGCCTTCCTCCATTTTAGAGTTGATATGTATTTAAGAGCTTCATGCTTGAGCTGTTCAGACGGTTGTCCAAACATCCCCACGGGGACTCCATGATCTCACGTTCTGAGACCATGGGCTCGTTCTTTCTGGCCAACACGTCATTAATACTTGCCAAGATATAGCCTTAGGCCTTCTCATTTTCTCGTGTCCATCGCTCATATGCCTCTCGAACATTTTGAGCGGCGTTAGGAGCTAGAATAGGAGGACAAACCTCTGTAACGGAAAACATAAGATCCTCGATTATTAGTATCGTTGTGATCATATGTTTCCATGTTGAAAAGTTGTCATCAGTAAGTTTATCAGCGCTAAGCAAAGCTAAAGTGGTTGTAGCCATTTTAAAAACTTGTTGCTGAAAAACGAACAAACTTTATAAAGATTTTGCTAAACCACATTTTAACCAACTAATTTTAGCAAAATAGTTTCCAAGTACCCTAAGTGTTTAAGACTTCTATTTTGCAATGATGCCCACCGGTGGGGTGATCAGATGCCCCTTAACTGGGATGAGACATTCTCAACCATTAGGTAGAACCAATTCTTGGAACTGAACCTAATAGCCATCATTTATTTGGTCAAGAACTATTAACCTTTAACAATTTCGCGTAAGTGTGACCCCTCGCTTTCGGTGCCAGAGTCCCACCCTAATGAGCCCACCGTAAGGAAGAAGTAGATTAAAACAAGAGAGTAAGTAACCTTATCCTCTTACATGAGAATAAATAAAGAAATGCACAAAACTGCCATCCTATAGGGGGACACTTCCAGGGTACCTCGAGGCGATGCGCAGAAACTTTATTCAACCAACGAGGGAGACCGTGGGATATACTGTCGCACTTCCCAGTCCCATTTACTATGAACTTTCTCTCCATCCACTTTGATATTGACCTACCCAAACACCATACTTGGGGACATTTCCAGGGTGCCACGAGGTCGAGGGTAGATCTCACGGTGTGGACTATAAGGGAGAAACGTGAAAAGTTTAAATGAAGCATCATATGCCCCAAGTACCTCCCACTGAATGTTCTACTTAGGGGTTTATTAACCTAGACAATCCAACTACTGATTTTAGTCTAAGTCATCTTTTTAAGTCCGCTCACAAACAACTTTTGTCTATGAATAAACAAGTTCAAGTAGTCACATTTAAACACTTTAATGGATTGTCCTTACTTGCATGCATGCATCAAATCTATCTAACTCACCTTTCCAGGTAGGTTCCCAGATAGGGATGTTACGTTCCCATCAACTTAAATACCCCAGCCTAGACAGAACCTACCTTAGACAAAAGGTCCCTTATAGATAGATTTGCTATACTTTAACCTTTTATTAGTCAATTTAATCCTATTAAACTGATTAAAAGATTAAAGCCTAAGGGTTGTTAATCATATTAGAACCGTGATCTTAGGTCTATGTCATCCAAGTTTTAAACATTTTAAAACCATGAATTAAACCTAAGTGAACATGCATGTCTTTCTTATTGCTTTTAGTTCTAATTTCTCTTTAACCTTTAAAAGGAAACAACTAAAAAAACATTGCACATAACAAGGTATTTATAACGCTTATAAAGTAACCTATGTGTCATGCTTCATACAATGTCTGGTCATTACTATAATTAACTTTTATATACATGTAATAACCAAGCAAACATGCTTTCCATACACCCTTATACTATAACAATTATAATATACATGGACCAGGATGAACCAACATAAAGCTGGAATGAAAAATTCTATCTATTACATTTTTCCACCAAGCAAATTGGTTCACAGGCTAACCGAGTCTTAAACCGCCGGGCGAAGCTCCATCGTTTAGTAAACACCTCCAGGTAAACGATCGCTTAGCGCACATTAGACGATAGCATGAAAAGCTAAACGATCGTTTAGACGACAATGAGGCTACGAAGCCTGATTGTCTAGACGATCGTTTAACAGGGGAAAAGGTAAACGATTTACCCCGCCTTTATTCTACGATCGTATAGTCAGTTACTAAGCGAGAGGCTTACTGAGCTATACGATCGTCTAGTGCGCTTGCACGTTAAACGACACCCGAGCATTCGATACTCAACGATTTCCTACCCCATCGTCTACACGACCCGACCAACTCTTGATCGTCTTCTTCCCCGAAGAACAACAACCTTTGCTCTAAACTTCTTCACGAATGACTCAAAACTCAAACTAACTTTGAATTACAGATTCGATAGCAATTAATTATGCCCAAAAACGCAGGAGCCTTTACAATTAATTGAAAATGTAAAAGAATTTAACAAACCGTAGTTTCATCCCAGAAAAACCCATTAATCCACACATCCATAAACGACTTAACTATAAAATAGAGAATAGATATGCTGCACCCACCGAGAATGTATATGCAATTCTCTGCATCAATGAAATTGGAATATCAGAACCTGGCTCTGATACTAACTAAAAGAACTCTTAAACAAGAGTACCTATGAGCAGAAGTGGATCTTTCCGACTTCATTGTGATAGAATTTCCACACATACATTCTAACTTAAATTTATTCATTGAAAACACTAATTACTGGCATGCTTTCAAAGATAAAACAAAAGACCGAGAGAATGTACCAGTTGAAGACTTTCTTCACAAGCACTCGGTCTCACCGTGAACGAATTCCTCACACTTCTACTCGTCCAGCACGCAATTGCCTAGCACCACCACGGTCATCTACACGAACAACAACACACGAACAAAAGGTAATGTGAACAACACCACCACTCAAATCCCTCAGTATTCTCAGAGTGAGAATCCAAAGGGTGGACTTTGATGGATTTAGTAGAGGGGAGGAGGAAAAGCAATCGTGTACTACGAACAAGCAAGTGGGAGAAAGGGATGACTATCGTATAGTCGGGTGCTTGATCGTTTAGGTCAGGGTATACGATCATGTAGTAATAGCTAAGCGATCATCTATCAAAAGGTAAGTGATCGTTTAGTTACGCTCGGTGCGATAATAGATCGTCTAGAAAAGGTAAGCGATCGTTTAGATAATCGCGGGCGATCATTTAGAAAATACGGGTGTGCAATCATTTAGTAGGCGGGCGCTATCGTATAGGCTCTCAACACTAAGCGATACAAGGCTTTAACAACGTGAGCGATTCACGTGTCTTTTGCGTATTTCTTGGAAAAAGAAATTCCATTTTTATTCTTCAGTTACTAGAACTGAATTGAACTTCCCACTATCGCACGGAATCGAAGAAAACATCGGCCAATTATCTCATAACCGCCTATTTAATAAAATAATGAATATAATCAGATTATATTCTTAACCTATAGTTTGATATCATATATCAACTATAGTGTTTTCTCCTCTACTTGATATAAATCATATTTATATCCAATTTCCACCAAAATAATGTATCTCATATATTTAGTCAATCATATCATATGTAATTAACTAGTTCAATTATATCGTATATAATCAAACTTCTTCTTGTCAATTTGAACATTTCAAGCTGACCAAAAACTTATTCTTAACTTTTATCCAAACTACCAAAGGGACCTTATAAACCTATGGCTTAAAGCTCCAACGGTACGTGAATAACGAACTAAACTCTTTGGCCATGAGATCCACCATCCGTTAACTACCAGACATTCCACTAAAGACCGACAACTGAACTCTTCTTACCACAGATATATCTTTGTATCCATCAGATATAACCAATCATGAGTACGATATCCCTTCATAGATACTCATAAGTACAGTAGGCCAATTTAATGTTTTGCCCTTGTAGTTACATCTCACTCCTTAAGTACCACTGATCCCTATAATGAACAATACAACATAGTCCAACTATGTGTGAACACCTCTCAGGCCATGAGAAGGTGTATGACACCACATCATTCAAGCCCTGGAATCAGCCCTTAAGGGAGCTATCTATCTACTTACCCTTTCTTTGAGGAATGAGTGAATTCTATCTTGTATAGCTGAGTTCCCAGCTCCTAAATCAGACGAATCCCCAAAGTGTTAGGTTTGAGTCGGCGGCCTAGCCACTCGCACCCCTGCAAATCAAAAAACTGCCCTCAATGGCAGGAGTTCCCAACTCACTCAGGATTGAGGTCATATTACCTATGGTCATCCTAGTGAAGTGAAGTCTCTGTCATGAATGGTGTTATATAACGAGACGTTAACATTTCATGGTCAGGTCTTATACAAACTTTTTGTATAGGACGCCTCCACTTGCATGTCCCCTACACGAATCATCAGGATCATATCATTAGTGACAAGTCACAACACTTGTAACTATTCCATAAAGCGGGCCGCATCCGTAGCATTACCAGGATAAAATTTCCTTCCTATATCTATATACTATAGACCATTTTGGTTATCACTTAAGACATGATCCACTTGTATGTCACTACATACATGCTTAAGTTACATAAAGACAACTAAGGATTTTAGTTTATTGGTTTGTGGTAAAGAAAATAAAACATTCATATAAGCAAAATCAAGAAGTGAAGTAAATATCATATATTATACATCACAAGCGTTGGTACAAACTGTTTACAAACTATAGGACACGAGACTTTAAGGCATCAACCCCAACACAAGCTTGGTTCACAAGGTACATTGATGTCTGAACAAAGATGGTAAAGTGTTCATCTCTAGAAATGTCATTTTCAATGAGTCTGGTTTTCCTTTCTCCTATAGTTTTCAGGTTATCGGTCTATCAACACACAAACCTATAGTGAAAAGTGACCCTCAAGTTCTTTTTCCCAACATAACTCCACTGTTGCACACTACTCCTATCCAACTATCACAGTATTCCTCAAATCAATTTATTAGTCCTTCACCCTCAAATATCCCTGTGCAAGATATCAATCCAGCCTCTTCCATCCCTTATATCTCAGCTAGAGCTGGCCCTTGTTCCCCAATACCAGATGCAATGTGTAGCCCTTATGCAGACCATATAGCTACCCAATCTCCTTTGTCCAGTCCTTCCACTCGGTCACCTACCACTATATCTCTGAATGATCCATATACATCCTTTGTCCCTAATCCCTCTCATCCCTTGCAGCCTACTCATCTAATGATTACACGAGGCAAAGATAGTATCTTCAAGCCAAAAGCTAAGCACTGTCCAACATGACTGATCCTTAACCGAACCAACGCGAGTGTTTGATGCTCTTGTTACACCTCAATGGAGGCAAGCCATGGATATTGAGTTTCAAGCTCTCATCAACAACCGGACTTGGCACTTGGTTCCTCCTTCACCATCCTTAAATGTATTGGGCAATAAATGGATCTTCAGGCTTAAAAAGAATCTGGATGGGTCAATATAAAGATACAAGGCACACCTAGTAGCCAAAGGATTTCATCAACATCTTGGAATTCACTTCTTTGAAACATTTAGCCCGTTGGTCAAAGCATCAACTATCAGGGTTATTCTAAGCATTACTATCTCCATAGGGTGGGCCTTTTGTCAGCTTGACTTCAACAATGGTTTCCTCAATGGGAAACTTACAGAAGATGTCTATATTCATCAACCACTCGAGTATGTTAACTCTGATTTCCCTAATCATGTGTGCAAGTTGAACAAGGCTATATACGGATTGACTTCAACTATCAAGGTTAACTCTGATTTCCCTCGGGCCTGGAATGATCTACTCAGCACTACTCTAACCAGCTGGGGATTCATAAACTCGAAGGCAGATACCTCACTGTTTATACTAAACTCAGAGGGCTCAACCATACTACTACTTTTCTATGTCGATGATGTAATAGTGAAAGGTAACAATGACAACTTGATCTATTGGTTAGTAGCTACTTTGGATAGCATGTTTGCACTCAAAGACCTGGGCAAGTTGAATTACTTCTTAGGTATCCAAGTTTAGTATCTGGATCATGGCTTTATATTGAATCAATCAAAGTATGTTGATGATCTACTACAAAGGCTTAGTTTTCTAGAATTGAAACCTGCAGCCTCACCTAGCTACTTAGGCAAACATTTTTCTATTACTGATGGAGCTTCTCTCACTGAACCATAACTATATAGAAGTACAATCAGAGCTCTTCAATACCTAATTCACACATGTCCAGACATCACATATATGGTGAATCATCTCAGTCAATTTCTCAAAGCTCCCACAAATGTTCATTGGCAAGCAACAAAAAGAGTACTTCGGTACATCAGTGGTACAAAGAACTATGGATTGATGTTTCAACCAAGCCCTTCACTTGAAGTTTCAACCTACTCAGATGCAGATTGGGCAGCAAATATTGATGACCAGAAGTAAATAGCTGCTTACTGTGTCTTTATTGGTGGAAATATTGACTCCTGGTCATCAAAGAAACAAACAGTAGTAGCTCGATCAAGTACTGATTTGGAGTATCGAGCACTTGCACACAATGTCTCAGAAATTGTTTGGTTTCAGCAGCTTCTAAGGGAGATTCAGTAGTCCCACTCATCCAAACCAATAATTTGGTTTGACAATGTTAGTGCAGGTGCATTAGCCAACAACCCTGCCTTCCATGCTCAGACAAAACATATTGAAATAGATGTTCACTTTGTCAAAGACCAAGTTCTTAAAGGGAAGCTTGAAATCAGGTATGTACCTTCATCAAGCCGTTGACACACTCTTAATCTTTCAACTTACGATCCAAACATGGGATAGTTGAACTCCCCATAAGTTTGAGGGGGGATGTTAGAGACTCCGCTTAGGATTGTATCAGCAACAATGGAAGCAACAAGGATCATTTAAGCACTCTAATTCATTAACTTTGGTAAAATATAAAGCATACTGTTGCAGAAAACAAGTGAGTTTCATGACATACCTCTTGTAGAACTTCTTCAAACCTTATTCTTCAGTTGTAATCTTCTCCAAATCTCGTTGCAGACCATCTCAAGATCTTCCCCACTATTCTCTTGGTGCTCTAGATTGAGTTGTGGACTCAAAATAAGCTTGAATAAAGCAAGGAAGGAGAATAGCTCACAGCAGCAAGCTTGTTGAAGAACCCTTTCTTCAATCCGAATTTTCTTTAAAATTCTCTCTTGATTGCATCCCTGAAATTCACTCCAAACTCTCTTAATATATTGCAGATCAACATACAAGGGAGAGAGTTGCATGAGTTGCAGCTCATGGTTGGAGTAACACAAGGCAATGTTGATGGCTTTTGTGTGAGTAAGAAAAAAGATGGATAATGGAAAACATGGATTTTCCATTTTGTGTTCTGTTTTTCAATTTTCCAATTTTATCATATAATCAAAACTTGATTTTTCCAAAATCCATTTTGTTTTTAAAAACTGAAAAATAAAATTAATTTCATAAATTAATTTTTAAATAAAACTTATTTAATTTAATATCAAATATTAAATTAACTTTTACACACATCCATCTTTATATATTTAAATCATATTTAAATATAAATTCTCTTATTTCGTTTAATTCACAAATTAAACACATAATTATTTCTCATATAATTACTAATTCCTTTAATTTTAATTTGAACGTTTCAAAATAACTTATCACAATATTCTAGAGCTAGTCCATTACGAGCTAGTAGGGGGGCCTTATAGACCTACAGATCATGGGCTCTAACGATATGAGATTAATTGGCTAAACTCATTAGACCAGATTAATCCCCATTCGTTAACTAGTGGGTCACTCCACTAAAGCCCATAGTTGCATGATTTAACTATAATCAGCAAGTCGACCCTTCAAAGGTTGTTTGTAATAACAGTTGGATCAAATATCTGTTTTACCCCCAAGATTACGTCTTATTCCTCATGTTCCTATTGATCTTCGAACAACTGATTTGTGATCCAATTACTAAACCAAGCTGTCTCAACCCAGTGAGAGGGTGGGGCCTCTTGTTCAAGACCTGGATTCAGTACTTTAGAGAACAACCTTTCTCCTATCCCTAAATCGGGTAGGCGTGAACTCCGTCTTGCACCCTATGTCCCCAACTATCTATTAGGTCTTACTCCTGAAATGGGAGTCTTATTGAGCCAGTGTTGTTGAGCCAACCCTCACCTATGCAAATCTAAGGGTAATCCCAAATAAAGAGGAGTTCATAATTAGCTTAGGATTAAGATCGAGTTACCTAGGTCATCTAGGTGAAATAGTCAGTCTTATACAGTAAACGACGTTATAAAGTAAGAGTGACTTATTTCTTGGTCCGATCTTATGAAAACTCATTGCATAGGATGCCTCCACTCCTCTTGTCATAACATGTACGAATTAAGATCACATCCTATGTAGCACTTTACAACTCTTTGTAACAACTATAGAGTAGACCGCATCCAATGGTGTTACTAGAATAAGGTACCCAACCTTATTCATGTATCATAGATCATTTTGACTATTTACTCAAACCTGATTCACTCTTATGTCTCCACATAAAGTTCAAGTCTCATAAATAGTCATGGGTCTTAGTTTATTGGATTTAGACTTTCATACAATTTATGAAATCAATAATAAGTATATTGATTATAGAAACTGTTTATCATTTTACAAACTGTGAGATTTAAGACATAAAATCTAATAATGCTCCCACTTGGACTAAAACTCCAGTGGATCAATATATAAAAATATATACAATGTTGAGTTTATATGGAGAGAATAAAATGTACAAATACAATAAAATAGGGCATTACACTATAAATTCTCCCACTTGCCCTAATGATACAAAACTCGTAGACCTAGTCCTACTAGGTGACCCTGAATACTTTAGCCAAGAGGGCCTTTGTAAATGAATCAGCTAAGTTATCTCGGGAAGCAATCTGGGTGACGATTACGTCTCCTCTACATACAATCTCCCTGATAAGATGGTACTTTCGCTCTATATGATTTCCTCTTTTTTGAATTTACAACTGCTTCACTGTTGTCACAATAGAGAGTAACAGGCAGGTGCATATTAGGAACTACTTTCACATCTGTCAGGAACTTTTTGAGCCATACAACTTCTTTTGCTGCTTCACTTGCAGCTACATACTCAACTTCCATCGTGGAGTCAACAATATAACACTACTTGATGCTTCTCCACACAACTGCTCCTCCATTCAGAGTGAATACTGACCCCGAAGTTGATTTCCCCGAATCAATATCGATCTGAAAGTTAGAATCAGTGTATTCAGTAAGGATTAAATCCTTAGCACCATACACGAGCATATAATCTCTCGTTCTCCGAAGATTCTTGAGAATGTTTTTAACAGTGGTCCAATGATCATGTTCAGGATTGGATTGAAATCTGCTGACAATTCCTACGACATAGCATATATCGGGACGAGTACACAACATTGAATACATTAAACTCCTTACTGCTGATGCATATGGAATTCGATTAATCTCCTCAAGCTCTTAAGGTGTCTTAGGACTTTGTTCCTTAGATAGGTGAATTCCATGCCTGAAAGGTAAAAATTCTTTCTTGGAAGTTTGAATTTTATACGTAGACAACATCTTAAGATGCTTGAGATAATGCTAATGTTTTGTAATTGCTATTCATTTTGTTCTTACGATTTCGAACTATTTGGATTCCAAGAACATACTGTGCTTCTCCCAAATCTTTTATTTGGAATTGCGAAGCCAACCATCTCTTAACGTCAGCTAGATATTCTACCTCATTCCCAATGAGTAGAATATCATCAACATACAACACCAGAAAAACGATAGTTTTATTAACGATTTTCTTGTATACATAGGGTTCGTCAACATTTTGTTCAAAGCCATAAGATTTGGTCACAGTCAAATCTCATATTCTAGGATCTAGAAGCTTGTTTTAATCCATAAATGGATCAATTAAGTTTGCAAACCTTTTGCTCTTGATCGTCCTATATAAACCCTTTTGGTTGAGACATATAGATACTCCCTTCAAGATAGCCATTCAGAAAAGCTATCTTGACATCCATTTTCCATATTTCATAATCATAAAATGTGGCTATGGACAAGAGTATTCTAATAGACTTTACTATGGCAATTGGAAAGAAGGTTTCTTCATAATCTACCCCCTTTCTTTGGGTAAACCCTTTAACCACAAGTCTAACTTTGTAGGTCAGCTTGGTCTCGTTTTCTCTTGTAAATCCATTTGCAACTGACGGGTTTTACCCCTTTAGGTTGATCTACAAGATCCCAGACAGAATTGAAATAAATAGATTCCATTTCAAGGTCCATGGCTTTAATCCATTGGTCTTTATGTTCGGTTTTATGTCCTAAAACTTGTGTTTTGTAAATATTAGAACTTATTCTAAGAATTCGATAAAGTTGTTGTTGAATATATTATTTTTTAGAAATCCAATAAACCTAAGTCCCTTGACTATTATATGAGTACTTGAACTTTATGTAGAAACATACAAGTGAATCAAATTCAAGTAAATAGTCAAAATGATCTATAGTATATGAATAAGGTTGGGTATCTTATTCTGGTAAAACTATTGGATACGACCTACTCTGTAGTTGTTACAAAATGTGGTAAAGTGCTACATACGAAATGATCCTAATTCGTACATGTTGTGATACGAAGAGTGGGGGTGTCCTGTGTAAATGAGTTTTGTGCAAGATCGGACCACGAAACCTATCACTCTTAGTTTATAATGTTGTTTACTATTTAAGATTGACTATTTGAAGCGATGACCTAGGTAACTTAACCTTAATTCTGAGCTAACTATGAACTCATGTTTGTTTGGGATTATCCTTTGGTATGCAAACGGTGAGAGTAAACCAATTACCTCTGCTCAATAAGCTTACCATTTTTTGGATAATACCAGATGAATAGCTAGGAACATAGGATACAAGAGGGAATTCACTCCTACACGATTAGGGTTAGTAGAGAGGTTGTTCCCTTCAAGTGCTGATTTTGGGTCTTGAACAAGAGGACTCACCCTCTCATTGGTCTGAGAGGGATTCGATTTATTGATTGGATCACAAATCAATTGTTCATTAGGGGATCAGTGGAACTTAAGGAACAATAGGTAATTTCGGGGGTAAAACAGAGATTCGACCCAACCTTTATTACGAGTAACCTATGAAGGGTTAACTTACTAATCATGGTTATATCGAGTGGACATAATATATCTACAGTGAGGGAGTTCAACTATGGGCATTAGTGGAATCACCCATTAGTTAATGAATGGGGTTTTGATCAGTCTAATAAGTTTAGCCGATTAATCTCGGATCGTTAGAGCCCATGATCTATAGGTCCGCGAGGTGCCTCTACTAGCTCGTAAATGGGTAAGTTTTAGGGTAGCTTGAAAAATTAATTTGAAACGTTCAAATTAAACGGAACAAGAGAATAAATATTTAAATATGATTTAAATATATGAAGATGATTATTGTGCAAAAATTAATTTGATATTTGATATTAAATTAATTATTTTTAAATTTATTTATGAAATTAATTAAGAAAATCAATTTTGAATAAAAATTATTTAAAGTGATTTCATATTTTAAAAAGAAAATGGAAAAATGTTTTGCATGGTTGCACAAAATGGAAAATGGATTTTCTCCATTACCATCATCTTTATGCTCACACAAAAACTATTATCTTCTCTACTTTGATTCTCCAAGCATGAGCTGCAAGCCATGCACTCTATCACTTTGCATGTTCATCTAAATATATAAAGAAGATTGGAGTTGTTGGAGAAGAAAAAGAATACAGAATTTTGAGATAAAAATTACGCTGAAGAAGAAACTGTCTTCTTCAATTTGCTGCTGTGAGCTTTTCTTGTTTCTTCACATCTTCAAGATATTTTTGAGTCTCACAACTCTGCCTAAAGCTCCAAGAGCATAGTAGGGAAGGCTTTGAGGTGGTTCACGTTGATATCAAGTGAAGACAATAGCTGAACAAACGTTTTCTTGGAGAGTTCACCACAAGTATGTTCTGAAAACCCATTTTTTTTAAGAGCATGCTTTAGTTTTTGTCAAAATTAGTGAATTAGAATGCTTATGGATCCTTGATACTTCCACTGCATGTTATTTAACTCTTACACTTTATTCACATAATTCATTGCTTGGTTAAAAGACAATGGATCCTCTAAATCATCATCTGGTATGATGACTTGAGTTTCAGTTAAACCCCTGTACCGGTCAGGCTATTGCACAACCCTCCCACTACGACGAGGCATTCTCAACTCTTGAGAAGGATGTGAAGTCTCAGTTTCATCAACAACTCTTGTTGATGGACTTGCTCTATCAACAACTCTTGTTGAAAGACCTGCTCTATCAACAACTCTTATTGATACGTTTGTCGTTTCTCTAGAAAATTCTTCTATTACTAGCTTACTACGAGGTTGATGATTCTTTATCTAGTCTTCCTCCATAAAGGTTGCATTTGTCGATACAAATATCTTATCTTCCTGAGGATCATAAAAGAAACCACCTTTTGTTTCTTTTGGATAGCCTACAAATAGGCATACTTTTGAACGGTGTTCCAACTTTTTAGGATTACACACCAACACATGTGCTGGACAACTCCAAATCCTAAAGTAATGTAAATTTCCTTTACGTCCTATCCAGAGCTTGTAAAGTGTTTCAGAAACACTTTTTGAGGGAACTATGTTCAAAATATACACCGCAGTCCCAACTGCGTGTCCCCAAAAAGAATTTGGTAACTGAGCGTAACTCATCATGGAACGAACCATGTCCAACAAGGTTTTGTTTGTCCTTTCTGCCACATCGTTTTGCTGAGGTGAGACTGAATTCCATGTTCTATCAAATAGTTCATGAATTCCATGTCCATATACTCACCACCTCAATTCGATTGAAGTGTTTTAATCTTTTAACTTAATTGGTTTTCAACCTCAGCCTTATACGCTTTGAACTTTTCAAAAGTTTCATACTTTTACTACATTAGGTAAACATGCCCATACCTGGAATAATCATCTATAAAACTGATGAAATATTCATACCTTTCTATTGCTCTAACATTTAGAGGCCCATAAAGGTCTGAGTGAATCAGCTCTAGGGGTTCTTTGGCTCTAAGACCTTTTCCAAAAAAAGATCATTTTGTCATTTTACCCTCGAGTCAGACTCACATGGTGGTGATGAACTGTCTTCCAACTTATTTAGATGACCGCTCTTAACCAATCTCTCGATCCTGTTGAGATTTATATGACCTAGTCTCAAGTGCCAAGGATAAGCATTTGGAGAAATCTTCCTTTTCTTATGAGTCCTAGCAGTTTTAAACATCTCTATGTTAAGAACGTCTTTGACTTTTGTTGGTTTTAACATATACAAGTTATTTTCTAATTTTGCGAAACAAATCTGTTTACTTCCTATATTGGTGAACACTTCATCATTTTTGAAATCAACTTTATTATTTTGTTCCAGCAAACAAGAGATAGATATTAGATTCCTTTTCATAGAAGGAATATAATATACATTTTTCAAATAAATGTACTTATCTCCTATAAATAACTTCATATCTTCCATTGCATTGGCTGAAACAATCTCCCCAGTCCCTACTTTAAAGATTGTTTCACTTTCTGTCAACTGTCTCCAGGAACTTGTTTATTGTGAGATAGTACAAACATGATTAACGACACCTGAATCAATTATCCAGATTTTATCGTTTTCCACTAAACATGCTTCGATAAAAAGTAAATCATATTTATCTTGTTGTTCGAATTCTGCACTCTCATCTACATAATTCAAAATTTCAAATGAGTTGGGAGATAGAGAACAATCCTCTGTTAAACTCTTTTAGTATAATTACCCGCTAGTAATTTGTTTGTTGATTTGATTTTACTGTGATTTAATTCAGAAGTGAGTTTTCTAGAAGAATTCGACATGGTGATAAAATTATTCTAATTAGCAAATTGTAACTAAATCCAAAATCAAGTTTTAGCAAAAAGTAAGAATGTACCCATAACCATTATTTATTTGCAATGATACTTTAGTGAATCAAAATATGTGCTACCGAGGGACCGTCAAATACTCCTTCACTAAAGCAAACAATTTTGACCAAACATGTCCCTCGAATAACTTTTATTCCTATTGTATCCAGAATAACTCTTATTCCTATAGTAGTTTAGTTATCATTTTCGGTCAAGATCTTTACTAACAATTTAGTAATTCTTATAAGTGTGACCCGCCATTTTCAGATCCTATAGGATGATATGAATTTCCTCCGAAATAGAAGACAATATCGAAGATGAAACTATAAAACCCTATTCATTTTACTGAAGCCTGGGTTGTTCCGAATCCTATGTTACAGCTCTCCGTGGGTATAGCTGTCGCTAAACGACTAGCGAAGGGCCGCCTTAAGCAAACCAGCAGGCACATTATAGGAATCTCACGGTTCTGACTAATGGAGGAGACTGTAGGATATATTGACACATATCCTTCACTCACTTATTAAGAACTACTTCCTCCGTTTACCTTGATATTGACTCATACAAAACACTTTTCGAATGAAGGTTACTTCCAGGGTGACATGAAGTGTCATATGAATCTCACGGTGTAAACTATGCGGAGACGTGGCAGATGAAATCTATATATTGAATAATTGACATATGTTTGAACAACTTCCCCTTATTCATCGTAATCTATATTTAAGCTAAAAAATACCTTCCGAATGAAGGTCACTTCCAGGGAGACACGAAGTACTACTTAAATCTGGATTGTGAACTCTTAGAGACATGAGAGCTAAAAATAACATATCATATATGTTATTAATCTCCCACTGAATTTTTCTAATAACACTATCATATAGAAGTTATTAAACTGCCACTGAAGTGTTGTATTGGGTAGATTTATACTTAGGTTCTTTTCGGGTAATAAAACAACCCTATGTCTATGTGGTTTATCCAAATATAACTCTTATAATTGGATTTTAACCTACGATGTCTAGGTGATAAACCATTTATTACCTCACATCACTCATGTATGCTCATAAAGCTGGTTACCAATGCTCAATAATTCCACCATAATCCCCAGGTAAGAGGTGTTCCATAAACTGTCAACTTAAGTACCCCTAGCCTTAGATAGGATTATATACCGGTTGAGTTTGTAACCTGGGTTTTATAAGTTTTAACTATTAAAATATGTGATCAACCTACATGAGCATGTAGTTGTTGTTTATGAATTTTAAATGTCTAACCCAATTTTATAACAACTTATAAAACTTTAGACATGCTAAACATCCATAACATACATAAAGGCATTCAATATTTAATATAACACTTAGAATCCTAACATGCATACTATATATTATAACAGATTATAACATACTTTCAATGCATATAACATGCTTCCTATGGTGGGATTTTAAATCTAAAGGACATACTATATACACATACAAGATTTATTTAATTATAGCATACATCAAATGCATAAATAATTAAACACGAACTGATATGGTTTTAGTTTTAGCATATACAAGCTAACAGAAGCCTAACTATTACAAACAGCTTCAAAACCATCTTTGAACCGCTCGAACCACTCCAAACCGAACCCAAGTATCTTGAACTGGACTGGATAAGTCTGAACTGGACCAGCCAGAAACACTTTGAGGCTGAACCGGATTGGACCTTGAGAAAATCGATCGAATTGACTGCTCTCGGTCCAACCTCAAAGTCTTGCTTAGGCCGAACGTGTAGTGCTGAAGGCAATTGTCTAACACCATCGTCTTGTGTTGAGAAGAGTACATGATCACTTAGTGTCTATCGCAGCTAAACGATCACTTAGCTTTATTGCATAGAACTACACGATCTCTTAGTGTCTGCCGCAGCTAAATGATCGCTTAGCTTTATTGTATAAAACTACACAATCGCTTAACACCATCGCTCAGTGCTTCATGTCATCGTTTAGTGTCCACCGCAGCTAAACGATCGCTTAGCTATATCGTATAGAACATCATCGCATCGTTCAGCATCGTAGCTAAGTGATCGTTTAGTTCCATCACATAGAACTTCAATTCATCGCATAGCAATGCGACTACATGATCGCTCAGCGCCACATCTAAATGATCGATTAATGCTATCGCATAGCACTTCATTGCATCGCTTAGCGCATGTCGCAGCTACGCGATCGTGTAGTGTCATCGTATAGCAAATTCAACGTATCATTTTGTTCCCACGCAAAAGCTAAACGATCACATAGTGTTATTGTATAGCAATTTAAACGCATCGTCTAGCTCCCGTAGGCACACAATCGTTTAGCGTTAAACATCACAACGACCAACGCTCATTGCTATACGATCGTCTAGCTTTTATTCACATTGTGTAGCGCCTGGAACTAGATGATCGCTTAGCAACTGAACCTCGATAACGATTTTGAGCAAAAGCTGAAAAACTGGAACAGCAGCTCGACCTCCTTCACTTGTTTCTCCAATTACATCTTAATTGAATTCTAATGACTCCAAATAAGTTACAGACTCTTGATAACACATGAAAGCTCATCAAACAAGAGCAAATTACAAATTTAAATGAGAAATTAAAGAGAATTAAAATACCAAAGCTCAGAAAACCATATCAGTGCATCAGTTTCATATTTCTCATATAAAACACCCACTAAACCAAAATTAAGTCAAATTGAATGTTTATATGATGCTCTGATACCAATTGAGGATTGTATCAGCAACAGCGGAAGCAAAAAGGATCATTTAAGCACTCTAATTCGTTAATTTTGGCAAAATATAAAGTATGCTCTTGCAGAAAACAAATGAGTTTCATGACATACCTCTTGTAGAACTTCTTCAAAGCTTGTTCTCCAGCTGCAATCTTCTCCAAATCTTATTGCAGACCACCTCAAGATCTTCCACACTATTCTCTTGGTGCTCTAGATTGAGTTGTGAGACTCAAAACAATCTTGAATCAAGGGATGAAGAAGAATAGCTCACAACAGCAATCTTGTTAAAGAACCCTTTCTTCAACCCGAATTTTCTTTAAAATTCTCTCTTGATTATATCCCTGAAATTCACTACAAACTCTCTTAATATATTACAGATCAACACGCAAGAAAGAGAGTTGCATGAGTTGCAGCTTATGCTTGGAGTAGCACAAGGCAATGTTGATGGCTTTTGTGTGAGCAAGTAAAAAGATGGATAATGGAAAACATGGTTTTTCCATTTTGTGTTTTGTTTTTCAATTTTCCAATTTTCCAATTTTATCATATAATCAAAACTTGCTTTTTCCAAAATTTATTTTGGTTTTAAAAACTAAAAAATAAAATTAATTTCATAAATTAATTTTTATATAAAACTTATTTAATTTAATATCAAATATTAATGTAACTTTTACACACATCCATCTTTATATATTTAAATCATATTTAAATATAAATTCTCCTAGTCCGTTTAATTCACAAATTAAGCATGTAATTATATCTCATATAATTACTAATTCCCTTAATTCTAATTTGAACGTTTCAAATTAACTTATCACGATATTTTAGAGCTAGTCCATTACGAGCTAGTAGGGGGACCTCGCGGACCTACAGATCATAGGGTCTAACGATCCAAGATTAATTAGCTAAACTCATTAGACCAGATTAATCTTATTCGATAACTAATGAGTCACTCCACTAAAGCCCATAGTTGCAATCCCCTCACTATAGATATATTTTGTCCACATGGTTTAACCATAATCAGCAAGTCGACCCTTCACAGGTTGTTCGTAATAACGACAGGATCAAATATTTGTTTTACCCCCGAGCTTACATCTTATTCCTCAAGTTCCTACTCATCCTTTAACGAACAACTGGTTTGTGATCCAATCACTAAACCAAACTCTCTCAACCAAGTGTAAGGATGAGGCCCCTTGTTCAATACTTGGATTTAGTACTTGAGAGAACAACCTTTCTCCTATCCTTAAATCGGGTTGGCTTGAACTTCGTCTTGCACCCTATGTCCCTAGCTATCTATTAGGTCTTACCCTTGAAATGGGAGTCTTATTGAGCCAACACTGTTGAGCCAACCCTCATCTATGCAAATCCAAGGGTAATCCCGAATAAACAGGAATTCATAGTTACCTCAGAATTAAGATCGAGTTACCTAGGTCATCTAGGTTAAATAGTCAGTCTTATACAGTAAACAACGTTATAAAGTAAGAGTGACTTATTTCTTGGTTTTATCTTATGCAAAATCATTGCATAGGACGCCCCCACTCCTCATGTCATAACATGTACGAATTAGGATCACATCATATGTAGCACTTTACAACTCTTTGTAACAACTACAGAGTAGGCCGCATCCAATGGTGTTACTAGAATAAGGTACCCAACCTTATTCATGTACCATAGATCATTTTGACTATTTACTCGAACTTGATCCACTCTTATGTCTCCACATAAAGTTCAAGTACTCATACAATAGTCATGGGTCTTAGTTTATTGGATTTAGACTTTCATGTAATTTATGAAATCAATAATAAGTATATTGATTATAGAAAATGTTTGTCATTTTACAAACTGCGAGTTTTAGGACATAAAATCCAACATCTGCCACGTCAGCTACCAAGGAAGAGTCAAGAAAACACATCAACTGAAGAATGTCATGTCACTGAGGTGAGTTATGAAGGAGTATTCCCTTAGTGCTCTAGAATTCTGTTAGGATTGGGTAATAACAAACAAATATTCATTCTCTATGTATTGGACTATGTGTCCTCATACCATTAGTCATTCGTTAAATAATATTTTAATTCTTTGTATCCCTAAAATAGGGAATACTGTATAAATTGGGCAGGTTGCCCGTTTCCAAAGCAAGTGTTAAATACGAAGAGGCAAGTGATAAAATTCTCTCTATCGTTTAGTGTTTCTAATTCTATCGTGTACAACGAAGAGCTAAACAATTCAATATTCTCTCTATCGTTTAACTCCCATACTCCATCGTGTACAATGAAGAGGCAAACAATTTACTCTATAGCTTAGCTTCCTGATTCTATCGTGTACAACGAAGAGGTAAACGATCCAACACACTCACTATCATTTAGCTCCTAGATTTCATCGTGTACAATGACGAGGTAAACGAAACAATACATTTTCTGATGCTTAGCTCTCTGACTCTATCGTATACAACGAAGAGGTAAACGATACCAATCTCTTCCACTTTTATTTTCCTAACTCTCCATGGGTTATAGACATCATGTTCACAAACAAATCGAACTTAATGAAAAATCCAACGTTTAAGGACTCACTAAGTTTTATTTTCTAAATATATAGTTTAAAACTAAATATTTGTGTCATTAATTCTCAGTTTGGTTGATTACAATATTGAGAAGACTTTCAAGTTCAATATTAAATATTGTATAAAGATTTATTTGTGATTAATTTAAACATTCTTATTATTTTAATCATGACATCTAAGATTCCCCTCTCTTTCATTTAGTCGGTCCAATACAAAATCACCTGAAACCCATATTAGAACTAAAATATAAAGTTGAGGGATTGAAAATGGTCACAAAACCCAACTTGTGTTAATATAATTCTTTTCTTAAGAAAAATAACAACATTCATTGAACAAATTAATCACCAAATCTACTTATAAAAAAATAATATCATCATAAACAAATCTTCTTTTAAAAATATTTCCTCTCTCTCACTCACTTTTCTAATCAAACATATTTAATTGTAAGGGGTTAGTTCCAAAAGGCTTGGTTAAATTATTCCTCTTCTAAATGGGTTTGGTTGAAGGTACAAAGTGATTTATGAGAGTACAAATGCTCGTGGCATCCTCGTGTCGCCTAACACCAGAGTTGGCTTTGCTTCTCATTTCCACGTGCATGGGAATACATCTCACGTTCCCGCCACATGCCAACCTTTTGAAAACAGGTTAAATTAATTAGTATTTAAGATCTTATAAACATCTTAGTTATTTAAGTTTAGGGAAAATATTCACAGGTGTATCCATTAAAATTTCGTAGTAATTATATCAATTTAAATATTAAAATCTATTTGATAGCCATTTTGTTTGTTATTTTTAATCTTTCAAAATTAAGCTTATTTCATTTTCATTTCTTATAATAATTTGCATCTCTTTTAAGTAAAATGGTTGAATTCTTAGCAAAATTCCAAAAATAAGAACAAGTTTTTAAAAACTAATTTTTTTTTAGTTTTTAAATTTTTGCTTGTTTTTTAAACTATTAATAAAACGTAAATAACAAAGGAGGAAATTCGGATGTGGAAGTAGGTGTTTTATAGGTTTGATTTTCAAAAGCAAAAAACTAAAAATGAAATGGTTACCAGACGGAACTTAAACTTTTACAAGTCTATTGATTTATACACTCTAATATATGTGTCGTTTGTATAGTTGTCTTGTGAGACATAATTTTATCAATTAGACGTATGAACATTTATCAGTGAATCAATTGAAAGTTTCAATTAAGATTTCATTTGAAACTGTCTCGTTGTCAATTCTATCGTGCGTTTTGTTAAATCGATATTTGAAGAAATCTATACATGTGTAAAAATTGATGCATTGAATTTCAAAGGTAAGCTTAATAAAAAAAAAGAGACCTAAATTTATTCACCAATGACAATTTCAAATTTAATTGAAACAATTAGAAATCTCGCATGATATTTTTTGAAAAAAAAATTGAAAGAATATGTAAATTAATATACTTAGGAAATTTAAGATTTAAATTGATGCAATTGTAAGTTAAATATTTTAATTCATATAACACAAATGTTTAGAGTCTAAATTGATATTTTTCGATGCTAGAAATTTAGTGTTTCTACTATGATTCTATATAGTCTTTGTTGAATTATTATTTGAATGTTGATATGACATGTGATTAGTCAATTACTTGAGCATAGTCATAAGTTAAGACATGTATTTTTAACCAAGAGATAAGAGGTTTGAATCTCTGGTCTTTATATATGCATTTTAATGGGAAAAAAAAGGGAAAAGTCAATTTATATTTGTAAACTTTGGAAGTTGTATCTATTGGGTATATAAAATGTCTTAGGATACATGTCTCATTGACTTTAGTGCAAGTGGAAGATTATTGGGATTTACGTCCTAAAACCTCATAATTAATGAGTTATTTAATAATTATTTAATTTCATTATTTCATATGCAATATTTAGTATCCATTACAGTAAACATTTAAAGTTATTAAAATTAAAATAATCTTGAACAGTATGTGATTGACATATAGGTTGATCATGCTCAAGATATAACCTAAAGAGTATATAATATATTGATAAGGTTAGGTATCTTATCTTGGTGACATTATATATATGATCTACTTTATAATTGTTATAAAGGATTTGATTCAAATCGTTTATGTAAATATTTGGTCATGATATTTTATACAAAGAATTTGTATAAAACTAGACTGGAAAATATTTAGAGTGCATTTGGGGTTGCTTTTGGGAAGGATGGAAGTGATTACAAAAAGAAAATCCTATTTGTTTTTGGTGTTTGGTAAAATCTCATAAAATCACTTTTTAAGACACACTCATTTCATGTTGTCTTAAAATTAATATCTTACTGGCTTTTAAATTTTCCTAAAATCATAAACAATTTTTAATTTTTATCCTTTAAAAATCATATTTATTTTATATATCTATCTTGTTCACCTACTATAGTTTATCTTCTAATTTTCAAAAGATGAATGAATTATTCTTTTTAAAAAAAAATATACCATATTAATTTTTTAACAAAATAATAAAACTTATTTCCTTTATTATTTAAAAGTTAATCTAGAGCCAACAAATTTTATCATTCGAAAAAATATTTAAAATTATAAATTATATAAAAGAAATTCAATAATAAATATATTTTAGTTATTATCTATAAAGTAAGATACTTTAGTACTTATTTGCTGAAAACTAGAATATACTTTTTTCAAGTTGAAATTTACTAAACACCAATTTACCATTTCATAGCTGATTTTTCTAGAAGCACGATTGTCACCAATTATTTTTAAAGCTACAAGCCTTAATCTCTATTCATATCTGTTTATTAATGAGATTAATATTTTATAGAATGATCATATGTGACTCAATCTTAATCCGGAGTGAGTTATAAAACCATGCTCTGTGTGAAGCTCGTTCTTTGATCTGCATGGGTGAGAATGACCCAAGTAGTCGATTTAGTAATTTACTTTTTTCAGATTTCAAGCTGAAATTTACCAAACACTAATTTACTTTATTTCATAACTAATTTTTTTAGAAGCACAGTTTCCAACAATTATTTTAAAAGCTACAACAACTCTAAATGAAGTTTTAATCTCTCTTCATAAATCCATTAATTAAATCGATCAATATTTCATAAAATGATCATATGTGAATCAATCTCAATTTTGAGTGAGTTATGGACTCCTGAGGCTCATCCTTTGATTTGCATGGGTGAGAATGACCTAAGTAGTTGATTAAATAAGCATACCATCTGTTGGGACTTGACTAAATAGGGAGTTGTGTGAATGTAATTTCACAAGATAAAATTCAATCATTTTCATATAAGGTAAGTAGATGAGTAGTTCTCTTAAGTACTGATTTCGAGACTTGAACAATGTGGTCCTACTCTCTCACTGGCTCGAAAGGGACATGATTTATGATCAAACCATAAACATATTGTTTATTAGACAGTCAACGAGACTTAAGGTGCATAATGTAATTATAGAGGTAAAATGAACATTTGATCTAGCTGTAACTACGATCGACTCTGAAGGATCAACTTGCTTATAATTATTAGATCCATGGACGCAACATGTTCTACAATGCATAAGAGAGCAACTTTAGGTCTATAGTGAAGTGACTTATAGTGTTAAATGAAAATTGATTAATTAAAGATTAATTAATTTTAGATCAACAGTGATTATAATATTTAGGTCCATAAGATCTCTTACTAACTCATACGAACAATTATGGATCGATATTTTTGAAAAAAAATTTGAAATGTTCAAATTAATATTTGATATATTTGATATATTAAATGAGGGGGAAACATATTTATTTTATTTGATACATTAAATATCAACGAAATTTATTATAATTCATTAAATAAAATTATATATATATATTAAAAATTATACGTACACAAATCTTACCTTAGATTATAAATAGAACCTTAGGATTTTTGTCGTATGTAGAATAGATGATACTCATTAAAATGCAGAGAAGAGTTAATTATCGTGTCTGATGTTCCATCAATGTTTGGAGCATCGTAGCACTAAGGGACAATATTGCGGTGCTATGCCTATAACAACCCTTTGTCCTTGGTGTCGTGCCATAGTACTGTGTAGCATCCATTCTATTGAAGTTAATGTCCTAAATCGAGTTTATCTTGTAGTTTGTAAAGATAAATTATATATCTAATAAAATAAGAGGTATTTTATTAATGTTTAGACTGCATTAAATCAATCTAATAAACTAAGATCCCAGGTTATTTTATGAAACTTAAACATATATGTGGAGAAATACAGGTGGATCACGTTTAAGTGAAAACCTAAATGGTCTGTAGTAGTTGGATAAGACTGGGTACCTTATCTTAGTAACACTACGAATATGGCCTACTTTGTAGATGTTAAAATTGTTGTAAAGTGCTATACATGATATGATCTTGGTAGATCATATGGAAATATGCGAGCGGGGTTATTCTATACAAAGAGTTTGTATAAGACCTAACCACGAAATGAATAGTCTCTCTATAACACCATTGCTAGAAGAGATTTACATTTCACTAGGATGATCATAGTGACTTGACCTTAAACCTGAGTGAGTTATGAACTCCTATCTATGAGGAAAATCTTTTAATTTGTATAGGTGAGAGTGGTCTTGTTAGCCGACTCAACAAGCCTACCATTTTAGGAACTTGTCTAAGTAAGGAGTTGAAAACACAACTACACAGGATGAAATTCACTCATTTTCCGACCTTAGAGAGAGTAGATAAATTACTCCCTTAATAGCTCATTCCAGGTCTTGAATATTGAGGTCTCAACTGGAGGAGCTATAGTCTGGCAGAGCATCAAGCAAGGATGTGAATATTACATAAACGTGGAAAAAAAAAATATAGAGCGCAAGTATCATCTCATTAGAAAGGTTATGTAACGAGGAAATGTGATTATCGCATAGATTGTATTGGAGCACAATGCTGCTAATCCATTTACAAAGGCTCTCATGGCTAAAATTTTTTAGGGTCACTTGGAGAGCATGGATCTACGAGATAAGAGTCACTTAATCTAGGACAAGCGGGAGATGTTGTTGGGTATATTGTATGTCCTAGTTTAGTGTATTGTATTTGATACTGTAAAACCCAATTTTGGTATTTAATACTTTATACTACACTTATTCATTGCATTGTCTTCGATATGGTACATCCTACTCGTTTTAGGACAAATGGGAGATTGTTGGAGTTAATGTCCTAAATCGAGTGTATCTTGTACTTTGTAAAGACAAATTATATACCTAATAAAATAAGAGGTATTTTATTAATATTTAGGACTGCATTAAATCAATCCAATAAACTAAGATCCAAGGTTATTTTATGAAACTTAAACATACATGTGGAGACATATAGGTGGATCACGTTTAAGTGACAACTTAAATGGTCTGTAGTAGATGAATAAGGCTGGGTACATTATCCTTGTGACATTACTGTTGGGTTATATGTCCTAAAACGCTCACAGTTTGTGAAGTTAAAAATATTCTATTATCAATAAATATGTTATTGAACATTACTTCAATAAAGTTGCTATTCAATCTATAAATTGCACTTATAAAGTCTAAATGTAATAAACTAAGATCCATGCCTATTATATGAATACTTGAACTTTATGTGGAGACATAAAGATGGATCAAGTTCGAGTAAATAACTAAAACAGTCTATAGTATACGAATAAGGATAGGTACCTTATTCTGGTAATATTATTGGATGCAGTCCACTCTGTAGTTACAAATTATTGTAAAGTTTCTATAAACGAAGTGATCCTGATTCGTTCATGTATTGACATGAGGAATGGAGGCGTCCTATGCAATGAGTTTACGTAAGATCGCACAAAGAAATAATTCACTCTTACTTTATAACGCTGTTTACTGTTTAAGAATAACTATTTCGTTTAGATGACCTAGGTAATTCGATCTTAATTCTGAGCTAACTATGAACTCCTGTTTATTCGAGATTATCCTTAGATTTGTATAGGTGAGGGTTGGCTCAACAGCGCCAGCTCAATAAGCCTCCCATTTCAAGAGTAAGACCAGGTAGATAGCTAGGGACATAGGGTGCAAGACACGTCTACCCAATTTAGGGATAGAAGAAAGGTTGATCTCTTAAGTACTGAATCTAGGTCTTGAAGAAGAGGCACCACCCTCTCATTGGCCTAAGAGGGATTCGGTTTAGTATTGGATCATAAACCAATTCTTCATTAGAGAATCAATGGAACTTAAGGTGTAAGATGTAATATCGAGGGTAAAACGACATATTGACCCAATCGTTATTATGAACAACATGTGAAGAGTCAACTAATTGATTATGGTTAAATCAAGCAGACATAAATATATCTACAGTGATGAGCATGCAACTATCGAGCTATAGTGTTTTGACTTGATAGTTAACGAATACTGATTCATTTGGTCTAAAGAGTTTTAGCCAATTGATCTTAAATTGTTGGAGCTTATGATCTGTGGGTCCATAAGGTCCCTCTACTAACTTGTAAAACATGAACACCTTGAATTAATAAATCGAGTGAATTTGAAATGATATCAATTTGAACAATGTTCAAATTAAAATTAGGGTTTGAATTTGAATGGTTCAAATTTCAAATTAGGGTTTATATAATTATATTTGATATAATTAATTAAAATTTAATTTATTAAAATTAAATGAAATTGGAGAGTCTATAATATTTAAATATTGATTTAAATATTAATTACATGAATAGGATTCAAGTTTTAATTTAAATTTGTGATTAATTTAATATTTAATATTAAATTTTTATTTAATTAGTTAAATTTGTTTAATTAATTAAAATCCAAAATTTATTTTCATTTTGATTTCAAATTAATAATTTGAAATGAATATTTAATTTTAGTTAATTGAGAATTAGTTAAAATTAATTATAGAATAAAATGAAAATTAGATGAAAGTGGGAATTTCCCACTTCTTGGTTGAGGTATGAGGTGTTCCTCCATGAATCATACACATTTCCCACTTTCTTCAGCAAATTGAAGTATTAAGTTTGCTAAACTCGAGTACCAACATGTAGGAAATGAATAAAAACACTCAGCTTTTTGAAGGAGACAAGGGGATTGTAGCTGAAAAATGAGTTTTTTATTGTTGTTCATCTTCTATAGAAAACTCACCCAATTCCCTTCCAAAATTCACTCCAATTTGAGTTCCACCAGTCAAATTCAAGGCTAAGAATAGTAAAGAAGATCTCTTGGTGGTTTAGTGAAGATTTGGAGTTGAAATCACGTGAAGAACAACTTAGAATTGGGAGAATTCATGAAAGGTATGTTGTTGAGAAACCTTCTTCTTAAATGTGTGATTAATTATCTATAATTCGATTGGAGTCATTAGTGTTGCAATTAGGATGTAATTGAAGAAATTAGTGAAGAAGGTCGAACAATAGGAACTAATTTTCAGCCATTGCCTAATACTCGATGCACGATACCTTACTCGATTAGCAACTCGATGGTATTTTGTGAAATACTCGATGCACGATACTATACTTAATGGTACTCGATGCTCATACTCGATGGTATTTTGTGAAATATTCGATGCATGATGCCATAATTGATGGTACTCGATTGTATTTTTTGAAATACTCAATGCATGATGCCATAATCGATGGTACTCGATGTCATACTCGATGCACGATCAATGGTACTCGACGTCATACTCGATGGTATTCAGTGGCATACTCGATGCTTAAAGGCATAGTCGAAGCTTGATGGCATACTTGATGCTTGATGGTACTCGATGGTTTTTGCCCGGTTCAACCCAATTTTGAGCATTGGAGGTCCAGCTCAAGAGGTGCGGGTCCGATTCAAGAAGGTTCGAGCAATCTTAAAGTGATGCATTGGTTTATCATGCGATGATGTGTGTATGTGATGATCATACAAGTTTTCCTAACAAAGCCCAAGTATAAGCCTTATTATGTTCCTGGTAAGTGCAGGGTTGAACACAAGGACTACTAAATAGATATGCGACGAATTCTCTGATTCAATTGCGCTGGTGAAAAAGAAGTAAATGGTGTTTTGTTTTAGACTTTCCTATGCGATGGAGTTAAACGCAGAGTGATTAAAGCGTAGAGTTATAACAAATATGCGATGAAGGGGTTGAGAAGAGACTTAGCTAACATTTCCCAAGATTGTGTACAAGTTATGCGATCCTGCTATACACAAATATTAGTACTACATTTCTCAATGCAAAATTCCACCTTTCCTATTTCTAGGATGCATGCGATGTATATGGAAAACAGTAGATAGAACTTATTTCTAAGTTTCTACTCTTGCTTATGCAATCTAATCCAACTCTCTCAAACCTAGATTCTATCTTTAGACTACTTTCTCAAGTACTTCCAAATGATGAATGATGCATACATAAGACAAGATGATCGCATAAAATGCATAGCTTATGTTATGCTAGCTAAGTGCTTCTCAACCCATTCACAAATTTAGTTACTCATGCATGGTGTGGAGAAACTGAACATAAATTGAAATGAAGTTTCCATTTCTGCAAATAACATATTGAGTACAAAATAACAAATGGATTTGAGAAATAACAAGGCAGGTAAGCAATGTCTTGCTTCTCGTGGCCTTTTACACTGCTCTTTATCACTACAACTCTGTTTTAGTTGCGGGTTCTTGCTCTCGCAAGGATTGGACATCTCTCCTTTGTATTGTTTTTCGGCTTCACCTCACCTCCTTGTTCTCTTTCCGTCTCTGTGTATCTGTATGTCTCTCTCTCTCTCTCTGGTAGCATTGGGTATTTATAGATTTCAAGGTGAAGCAGCTCTTCTTACTTATGATTGCAATGATAGGCAACATTAATTTCCCTACTCTGTTGCGTCGTTTAAAGGTCACTGAAAGTTCAATGTACTTGTAGCAGTATGGTTTTTTTTAACGGCTTGTCAACTAAATTTGAAATCGACCGTTATCAGCTTTATGTCCCATCATGATTTATTATGTTGTTGCCTTGATGCGGAGTTTTTATGCGCTCACTTTTGAGAAACTTCTCATGATCGCATGACTTACGATCGCATCTTCAAGCGCACTGTCACATTGTGCCCTTCGATCGCAATTTCATATGCGCCATCGCATTGTACCTGCACAGAATAGGCAAATTAAATGCTTTTATGCGATGAGCATTAGTGATCACAATACCTTTTACTTTGGCGCTTTCAGACATGATATTGCCTATTTTACCATCGCTTTCTCTCATTGTTTTACTAATTTGAGCTGTAATAACTTGTATTTCTACCAGTTATCATGAAGCGTTTTGGAGCGGTTTTTGCTGAATTTTGTAATAATTAGGCCTTTGTCTGATTGAATAAGCCAAAACTAAAACCATATCAGTTTGTCTTTAATTATTTATGCATGTGATGTATGTTATAATTAAATAAATCTTGTACGTGCATAAAGCATGCCATGTAAATTTAAAATCTCGCCATAGGAAGCATGTTACATGCATTGAATGTATGTTATAATATATTGTATGCATGTATAGGGTTTCAAAATGTTTTAATATAAATGTTATATTAAATGTTGAATGCCTTTGATGAATGTTATAGATGCTTAGCATGTCTAAAATTTTGTAAGTTGTTATAAAATTGGGTTACACATTCAAAATCCATAACAAAGATAAGATGTATGCTCACGTAGGTTAACCACCTGTTTTAATAGTTAAAATAGGTCGACGTTGATAACTTGTAGAAATACAAGTTATTGTGGCTCAAAAGTTGGAACAATTAGAGTCTTTAATGATAAAATCTCATCATTTTTATAGAAAACGCATGGAATTACTCGAACACTATCAAACTCATGCAAAAGAATGTTTATTGCCAAAACACTGTGATACTAATGCATGATATTGCAGGATCTCAACAAAAGGCTAGCGCATGATTAAGAAAAGTGTCGCAGCCAAAGTCTAACGCATGGGGCATGCGTCGGAGGGATTCAATGCAAGGAAGATTCATTGAATCAGGATATTTGTGTCAAATCACCATTTGCAAGCATCGACACTTGCAGCGGGCAGCGTCTGAAAAGTATCTGCGTGTTAGGCGGCTGACCAGAGTATGGAATTTAATGTTGCCCATCATCAAGTTGGAGAAGACAGATGCCTATAAATAGAAGAAATCCCACCAGAGTTTTGGCTCTCTTCGAGTTTTAGTTCTGAAGTTAGATAGTCGGAGCTTAGTTTAGAATCTTAGATCTTTAGAGTTGTGCTATGGTGCCGAGAAGAACAAGAGGGAAGAGAACCACCACCATCGCCGATCAAGGAGCAGAGGAAGCTGAGCTCGAGAGAGACACTTCTTCCAATTCTTCCACAAGTGGTTGTACATAACTAGAATTGAGCCAAAGAGGACAAGAAATTGTACTCTGCGGCTTGACTCCTTTCATTTCATCTTACTTATCACTTTCATCTTTTCATTTGATTAAGTATTGGTTTTGTAAAGACAATCAGTTTCTTTATAAATTCACATATTTGATCTATCTTACTTTGCCATTGTTTATTTCTTGTTTATGTTTGTTACATCTATACTTCATGCAAAATTCCATTTCGAACGCTTAAGCCAACTAAATCAATTGGTAAAAATATCTTTAGCTTAAACTATTCGAGAGAATAAGTAAGCCAACATCAAGTTAGAATGCCTAGTATATCTAGAGATAGATACATTTTGACGCATACATCCTAGAGATAGGTATTGTATGATATTCGCATTGAGAAGGGTCGAAGAGAATCTAACGCATAAACGAAGACAAACAAGTCATCTCATTCGCATCATATTCTTGTTCGTGTACATTCAACTTAGATCAACGCATATCACTTGCATTAAACTCCATTTTCACACGACCCATCATTCTCTACTCGACCCTTTTGTATCTTCTTGCATACACACACAGCTGTTTAGTGTAAATAACTCATTTCTCCATACACTTAAGATATCTCTACCACAGTTACAATGAAATGTCTGCATTAGCTTTAATCTGAATCCCTGAGTTCGACCCTGGACTTACCAGGAACCTGAGTTGGATTTATACTTTAGAGGAGTGTCATGCATCTTGTTCCACATCACTAACGAAACAACGCGATACTAACACATCATAAACGCATCAACGCATTATTCATATTTACACTTATTTTTCTAACTATTTTATACAATACACTCTGAATCATGAAATCAACGAACAGACGTCTTGTAAAATATGGTTACAAACTCAACTAGTATATAATCCTGTCTAAGGATGGGGGTTCTTAAGTTGACAGTCTATGGAATACCTCCTACTGGGGTTTATGGCCGAATAATTGAGCGTTGTCAACCAGTTTTATGAGCAATATATGAGCGGTGTGAGGTTCTAAAACTGGTTTATCACCTAGACATCGTAGGTTAAATCCAAATATAAACGTTATACTTGGATAAACACCTAGACTTAGGTTTCTTATTTAGCCGAAACAATGTTGAGTAAAAATATACCCAAACAAATAATAGGACACTTTAGTGGGAGTTTAATAGCATATATGATATGTTATTAGAATACTTTAGTGGGAATTTATTAGAATGCTTCAATGAGAGATTAATAACATATACGATATGTTGTTTTTAGCTCTCGCATCCCTAAGAGTTCACATCGAGATTCATGCTTTGCTTCATGTTGATTATGAACCTTGACTACTCCATTCGGAAAGTGTTGGCATGAATCAAGATTAGGTGAATAGGGGAAGTTGTTCACAGTAAAATCAAAAGTGATGTTTTATTTTTATTCTCACGTTCTAAGAGTTTCACACCGTGAGATTCATGCAATGCTTCGTGTCACCCTAGGAGTTGATGGAAATCTTAAATAGAGATCTCCATGAGTAGCGGATGTGGATCATTACAAATTCCATTCAGAATGAACACAATAATTACAGTCTTAAACGGAAACGAATAGATTATGCATTAACCGAAATTACAGCATGCTGCAAAAAGATACAAGCGATAGAGTATTTGTACCTTTGAAGAACTTTTCTTCAAGTATCCCTCGATCGTTCAACAAATCGTTCAGTCGGCACGAACACGAACACAACGATCGTCTGAATGCACCTCGAATCCAACTAAGTCCAACACGATCTTCAAACTGAATTAAAACACCACCATAAGTGTTACCTTGGTATACTCGGTATGAGAATCCAGAAGTTGTGGGCTTTATATGATCTTGGAATGAGGAAGACAGGAGCTAGACGATCGAGTAAGTGGGAGATGAAGATAGTCTATCGTATAAAAAATGTACTCGATCGTTTAGAAGATGAAGCCTATCGTATCGACTTTGCTACTCGATCGTGTAGCAACAATCAAATGAGTAACTATCGTATAGTCAACTCTTAGCTCAATTGTGTATGCTCTCAACGTTATCGTTTAGTGAAAACACTATTTACTTGATAGCTATTTATGTGAGATAATTCCCGAATGAATTAAATCTCTAATTTTAGGAAAACAAAATTCCTTTTTATCTCAAGGTTACCATAAAACTTCTAATAAACTCTAACTCAATTCGATTATTAGAGAAAAATAATTAATTATCATATAATTAATTTATTATAAATAAATATGATAACCAACTTATCATATTATATCTATAACCTATAGTTTTAATATTTCATCATATGAACATATAAACCATAGTTCTTTATCTATTTTATGGTATTTAATATAATCATATTTATATTAATTACTCCAATCAATATATCTAATATCATATCAATTACATCACATATAATTGAATATCCTCTTGTTAATTTGAACACTTCAAATCAACCCAAAATCTGATTCTCAACTTCAACCCATAGATCTACCAAGGGGACCTCATGGACCTGTACCTTGAAGCTCCAACAGTATGTGAATATCTGACTAAACTCTTTAGTTATGAGATCCACCATCCGTTAACTGTTGGTCACTCCACTAAAGACCGATAGCCGCACTCTTCGCACTACAAATATATTTATGTGTCTATATGACCAATCTATAGTGTGATGACCCTTCACAAATCACTCGTAAGTACAGTTGAGCCAATTTACCATTTTGCCCCAATAGTTACATCTAACTCCTTCAATACCACTGATTCTTCTGATGAACAATAAGTCATAATCCTACTATGACTAACTCCTCTCTTCAAAAGAGAGGGTGTGGCCATTATGTTCAAGACCCGAAATCAGCCCTTAAGGGAACAATTTATCTACTTACCCCTGCTTCAGGGAAGGAATGAATTTCGTCTTGTGTAGCTGAGTTCCCAGCTCCCCAATCAGACGAATCCCCAAAAAGGTAAGCTTGTTGAGTTGGCAATCTGACCACTCTTACCCATACTAATCAAAGGACCGCCCTCATGAGCTCGTTCCCAACTCACTAAAGATTGAGGTCATGTCACCTATGGTCATCCTAGTGAGATGTAAGTCTCAATTATTAATGGTGTTATATAAAGAGACTAACCATCTCATGGTCCGGTCTTATACAAACTCTTTGTATAGGACACCCCCACTCGCTTGTCTCCACATGAATGGTCAAGATCAGACCATTTGTAGCACGTTACAACACTTGTAAACATCTACAAAGTGGGCCATGTCCGTAGTGTAACCAGGATTAAGTATCTCTCCTTTATCCATATACTACAGACCATATAGGTTATTACTTAAGGCATGATCCACTTGTATGTCTCACGTACATGCATACGTTTCATGAAATAACCACAGATATTAGTTTATTGGATTTTAGTAAATGCAAATAAAATAACATTTATTTTATTAATAACAATGTGTGTACTTGTTTACAAACTATGAGACCACTGAGAGAATGAGGACACCAATCCCAACAATCTCCCACTTGTCTTAATGCCTTAGGAGAGTAATGTACAATACATAAAACAGTACAATATACAATAATCTAGGGCATACTCTATACCCTAGTATCATCTTCCACTTGCCGTAGACAAGGTGCCACATGTCTCGTAGACCTAGACTCTCTAGATGACCCTCGAACACGTTAGCCATGAGAGCCTTTTTGTAAACGGATCAGCAACGTTGTGCTGCAACGCGATCTTTGTGACTATCTCATCACCGCATTGCACAATGTCCCTGATCAAATGATACTTCTGTTCAATATGCTTGCCTCTTCAGTGACTCCGAGGTTCCTTAAAATTTGCCATAGCCCCGTTGTTATCACAATAGAGTGTGAGAATCGTTATCGACTTACACGACCAAATTTTTATCTCCATACACGAGCATATAGTCTCTTGTTCTCCGAAGATACTTGAGAATCGTTTTGACTGCCCTCCAATAATCTAATCTTGGATTAGATTGATATCGACTTACAATCCCTACTGTATAGAAAATGTCAAGTCTAGTACATAACATTGCATACATGAGGCTTCCAGCAGCCGAAGCATAGAGAATTCATCTCATTTCCTCAACCTCTTGGGTGTTTTAGAACACTATTCCTTAGACAAAACAATTCCATGCTTGAAGGGTAATAATGAAGGAACTCTTATACAAGATTACCTCTGTGGGGAAGTAGATCGTACCAAATACATCGTGACAAAATTACCACATTTACATTAAAAAAGAACAAATATGCATTATACAAGAAAATTACCGACATGCTTTTAACAAATATGCATTATACAAGAAAATTATCAGCATGCTCTCATTGGAACGTCAAGCAATCGTTCACCAAAGCTTCGGTCGTCTACTCATGAACAGCCTCCACATGAATAGAAGAATGAGGATGATACCACCACTTGGAACCCTCGGTATTCTCGGTTTGAGAATCCAAATAGTGGGTGTTGTTGGAATTTGGTGGCACATCGTATACAACGACCAAGCATAAACTAAGGATTCCTTTAACAAGTTAGTCGCAGAGTTCTTTCCCTAGATTTCTCAAGGATACTTCGTTCAAATCCTATATGATAGAATTTCCTTAAGTCTTATTCAAATCTCTTCCTAAAATACTTCTAAGACTTAGGGATTGCAAGCTTATCTTTCAGAAGGACTTTACTGAATTTCGGTACATCGCATGATTTATTTCAAAAAGAAAATTTTCCACCAGGGTGTCGAATGATTTATCCTTGCACAAATATTTTCTTCATTGCTATTTTTTTTTTCTGAACTTGCACCGGTCCGAGTGCCTAGCCTTCGTTTTGGCTTGTCCCCACGGGTGTCATGCGAACATCCAATTATGAGCAATGCACTCTTTCTCAGACTAAACTCATACCAACTTGGCAGTGGAGTTGCGGTCATTTATTTATGCATTGATCCTGGCGACTTACTTTTGTTTTGGCTTGCCCTCACGTGTATCATGCGAACATCCAACTACGGGTAAGTGCCGTTCATAACTTAACTCGTATCAACATGGGTTTCCCATTGTGTTGACAGTTGAGTTGTTATTCAATTTTTTTTTATATATAGCAAGGTTGAAAATAAATACCGTAAATACCTCACCCCCAAATTTAAAATACGACAATGTCCTCATTGCCAAAAGAAATTAAAATAAGTCAAGCGATGGTCATAGAATGCATTGTAAAGAGAGTTTGAAAGAAAGCTAGCAAACTCCTAACTTCTAGAAATATTTCATGAGGTGACTATCTTAAGATTTAAGTTGACTCTAGTATAGACGAAAGAAATAGAAGTATAGTTTTCATCATTGAAATCATACTTGGTGAAGAAACAACATGCGGTAACTACTAAATTTATCTACTCAGCAAATGATTGCGGTAATCAGGGAGGATGTAGTGATAAAACTCTGAAAAATTAAAATACAATGTGATAGCGCAAAATTTGAAATAAAGATAAGGAAGAGTACACTCCCAAATTTTACGCTGTCGCCCACATTCAGTATTGATGCATCCATCCCTGCGGCGATCTTTGCTTCTGTGGATTGCGGTGATGGAATCAGAATATTTGCTTCTTCTTGTAGTATCTCCGCAATCCCGTGCCTTAATCCTTGTAAATAGACAAAAAGAGGGTCAAATGATTTCAAAACAAAACAACAAATTTTTTTTTTAGAGAAAGATAAGTAAAATATAGATAGTAGTCACGTGACGAAGATTTAAACGTTCAAGAGTTGAGTAAGGGATAGTTTGGGTTTTTCAACTTTGTGAAGGTTGTTTATGGCTGAAAATCTCCTTCGAAATATGCTTTAATCCGTTGTCCATTGACTTTAAATGTTTGACTGCCATCCTCAGTGATTAGTTCTGCCACACCATGTGGAAATACCTCTTTGATGATGAAGGGACCGGACCAGTGTGATTTTAACTTTCCTGGGAAGAGCTGCAATCTTGACTTGAAGAGTAAGACCTTCTGCCCGATTTGGAGGTTTCTAGTGCATATGCGTTTATCATGCCAACGCTTGGTGTGCTCTTTATAAATCATCACATTCTAATATGCGTTGATCATCCATTCTTCTAGCTCGACCAACTACAGTTTTCGCACTTCTCCTACTTTCTTTAGATCGAAATTCAGTTTCTTGGCCGCCCACAATGCTTTATATTCCAGCTCCAACGGCAAGTGATACGCTTTGTCGAATACCAACGCATAAGGGGACATACCTATAGGTGTTTTAAATGTGGTCTGGTATGCCCATAATGCTTCATCAAGCTTCATTGCCCAATCCTTTCATGAAGGTTTGACTACGTTCTCAAGTATCAATTTAATTTCCCGATTGGACACTTCAGCTTGGCCATTTGTCTGCGGATGGTATGCAGTGGCCACTTTGTGGAGAATATTGTACTTGCGCAATAGCTCCTTTATATTGTTGTTGACAAAGTGTGATCCTTCATCACTTATGATGGCACGGGGAGTGCAAAAACGGGTGAAAATATTTTTCTTCAGGAACTACGAGACTACTGCCGCATCACTTGCGGCACATGCAATTGCCTCTACCCACTTGGAGACATAGTCAATGGCTAATAGAATATAGTGCTTACCGTTTGAAGAAGGAAATGGTCCCATGAAATCAATCCCCCACACGTCATATAGTTCCAGCTCCAGGATAATATTCATCGGCATTGCGTTCTTCCATGAATTGTTGCCAGTGTGTTGACACCGATCACATTTCATTGCGTAGCAGCAACATCCTTGAATAATAAAGGCCAAAAGAATCCACTTTGCAAAACTTTAACTGTAGTACGTTGTCCTCCAAAGTGCTCTCCATATGGCAAATCGTGGCACTATGACAATATGGGTCTGCACCTCTTTTATACAGATTCGGCTCATCCCAATAATAGTGTCTACATTCATTCTTGAGCTTCTTCTGTTGATGGTAGGTGTAATCTTCAGGAAATTGTTCATAGACCAAATAATTAACGATGTCCGCATACCAGGGCAGTTCTTCTATGCGAAACAGCTGCTCGTCTGGGAACACGGCACTCACATCAGATTCATTGCGATCAACCTCAGGATTTTCCAGTCTGGACAAGTGATCCGCAACTTGATGCTATCCCCTTTCGATCAATTATCTCGATATCAAATTCTTGAAGAACGAGAACCCATCTGATCAATCTCGACTTTGCGTCCCTCTTTATCATCAAATATTTGATTGCCGAGTGGTCAGTATGAATGAGTACCTTGGTTCCCATCAAGTATGCCCGAAATTTTTCCAACACAAAGATCACAACCAGGAGCTCTTTTTCAGTGGTGGTATAATTAATTTGAGTAGGGTTCAGAGTTTTACTCGCATATACGATGGGGTGCAAAATTGTTTTCTTCTTTTGCACTACTGCGGCTCCCATCTCATACCTGCTTGCGTCGTACATGATTTTGAATGGCAGTGTCCAATCCGACGAAATTAAGACTTGTGCGGTAATCAACGCATCCTTTAAAATTCGAAATGCATCGAGGCAATTGTTGTCAAATTCAAACTTTCTGTCTGCCTCTAGTAACGCACTCAATGGACTTGCTATCTTAGAAAAGTCTTTACGAATCGTCAGTAGAATCCAACATGCCCCAGGAAGCTTTTCAATTGCGTCAATCTTTTCTATGTCCACCTTCAACCCTTCTCGAGAGACCTTGTGTCCCAGCACTATACCCTCTGTCACCATGAAGTGACATTTTTTCCAGTTAAGCACCAGGTTCAACTCTTCACATCTTTTCAGAATTTTCTCCAAATTGGCCAGGCAGACTTCATAAGTGTTCTCATAAACGGAGAAGTCATCCATAAATATTTCTACTGAGTCCTCGAGATAATCTGAAAAGATTGCTATCATGCACCTCTGGAACGTGCTTCGCGTATTGCAGAGGCCGAACAACATGCGGGGAAAAATGAATGTTCCATATGGACAGGTGAATGTGGTCTTGTCTTGGTCTTTTAGGAGCTATCATGATCTGGTTGCACCTGGCGTATCCATCCAAGAAACCGTAAAAATCATTCCCTGCCAATTTGTCCAGCATTTGATCGATGAATGGTAGAGGGAAGTGATCTTTCTTTACGGTCACATTTAATTTGCGGTACTCCATACATATGCGCCATCCAGTGATGGTACTTTACGGTATTAATTCATTGTTCTCATTGGGGACTACCGTCATCCTGCCCTTCTTCGGCACACACTAGACAGGGCTGACCCACGTGCTATCTGCAATGGGATAGATAATGTCCGAATCCAGCCACTTGATAATCTTCTTTTTGACAACCTCTTTCATCGCAGGATTAAGTCTATGTTGATTCTCAATGGTTGCTTTGTGGTCATTCTTAAGGCGAATGTGGTGCATGCAGTACGTGGGGCTAATTCCAGTCGATTGCTCGTACATGCTTTTTGAGAATGCTCATCAACGCATTTTCTTGATCTACGTTAAGTGTGAGGAAATTATCACTGGCAGCTTCTCATTCTGCCCCAGAAATGCATACTTCAGATGTGTTGGTAGGGTTTTTAGTTCAAGGGTTGGTGACTCCACGAGAGAAGGTTGCGTGATTTTTCTTTCTTCCTTCGGCCCTTCTTCTTACGTTGCGATCGATCCTTCTTCTTGGTTTGTTTTTGCTACGATCGCATTGCAGGAAGCTACGGATGCGTCGACAACCTCTTCTTCATACTCTTCATCAGACTTTTCTTCTTCAATCAAATTCATGTCATCATCCAAATCTTGCAGGTCTTCCTCATCAAGAAATTTCATGGCATGAATTATATTAAGTTTGAGCTTCTTTCCGTTCATGCTCAAAGTGATCTTGTCCTTGTGCACATCAATTTGAGAACGACCCGTTGATAGGAAAGGTCGTCCCAAAATGATGGGTACATCTTTATCGGCCTCATAATCTAGGATGATGAAGTCAGTTGGCAAAATAAATTTATCAATCGTGATCAGCATGTCCTTCACCTTACCCTCTGGATGAACCAAAGATCTGTCGGCCAGTTGGAGAGTCACGAATGTAGGCATAAGTTGCCCACATTTAGTTGTCGAAAGATTGAAAGCAGCATCGAATTTATGTTGGCCCCCAAGTCACATAGGGCTTGCCCAATATAGAGTCCTTCTATGGAGCAAGGAATAGTGAAGCTCCAAGAATCGCTCATCTTTGGTGGGATAATAGATTTGGAACTTTGCATTAGTGTCATCGTGGAAAATTTTCAAGCGCCTCTTTTCTTGGTTACCATCTCCTTCAGAAAAATGGCATAGGCAGGCATTTCCTCAATCGCTTCACTGAAAGGAATGTTAACATGTAATTGCTTTAATATAGGTAAGAAGCGTTGGTACTGTATATCTTCGTTTTTCTTATTCTTTAGCCTTTGAGGGAAAGGTGGTAACTGGACTTTCACAGTTCCCGTTTCTTTTGACTTTGAGGTTGACGCAACCTCAGGTTCTACTGCTTCATTTTCTTTTTTTTCTTCTTGCGTTGCCGCAATCTTAGGTTCAGCTGCGATGGAAATTGATCTGTTCTGCTCCTTTTTTTCTCCCTCCACAGTCTTTCCACTGCGCAATGCACAACCTGATATTGCTCCTTACCTGAAACCCCTGGGTTGCATGGAAGCTGATGCGTTATTTTATTAAATGTGGAAAATGGATGATATGCGTTGATGGAATTACGTTGTGGACTCAAGTTTCCCCAGCGGAATCCAACAGTAAATTCCTCTGAGTTTCCTGGTAAGTCCAGGGTTGATCAAAGGGACTTGAGAAAATAGTTTGCGTTGATAATTTTCTTATAAAAACTTTGCGGTAACCGGTAAAATAAATAAGGTGGTTGGTTTATTGTTGTGTTAATGAAAATAATAATAAATACGGAAGAGTTCGAAAATAGTTGGCAATGGGAAAAACAATGAATATGCAGTGAACGGGTTGAGAAGGGTTTCGGCTAACACTCTCTAGGTTGCGTTCATACCTTGCGATCATGCAACATGCATACAATAGTAAACTACCTTTCGATGTGAATGCCACTGCTTCTAAGGCTAGAACGCATGCGATAAATATGCGATAAGTCTACAGGGTTTACACATAAACCTCTATTTCTATGTATGCAATGACAACATGACATTCACATAAATATGCAACTGCATAATATCATTCCTATTCCTAGGATGCATGCGATGCAAGTTGATAAACAGAGCTTATCTCTAAGTCCCTATCTCTTGTTTATGCAGGCCTAATCTTGCTCTTTCAAGTCAGATTCTAACCTAGCTCTCTCGATACATTAGGTTCTTTCTTTAGATTCTCTCTCGAGCAACTCTAAAGGGATTTTTCGCACAGCATAAAAAAAGACAATCGCAAGCAATGAACTTCCTAGATCATGTTAACTTAGTTCCTCTCAACCCATTCAACTAGTTTAGCTACTCATACGTATTAAGAGAGTGAGCAGATGTAGAAATATAACTTGAATTAAATAGATAAAAGATGATGTATAGAATAATGCAAGTATAGTAAAGAGCCTGGAGCAATTTCTTGCCACCAGGTGTTACATTGTTCTACTCGTGCTCTAAAGATATTCTCGCTTTCGCGAGAGTCAACCCACTTTCTGCTCTTACGCCCCAAGGTTCACTCTTGAGTTTCCTTGGACGATCTCTGGCGTCACCACTCTTCTCTAGCTCCACAGTGAAAATGAGAAAGAAAACTATAAACAGAGGTGTGAACTTGTAAAGTGATAAAGTAGTTATCAGGTCAGAGAGACGCCTGGCCCGTAAGCAGGCCCCATCGACACCTCTTGTCCGTCGTGAGTGATCTCTTGTATGTGTAAAGACGGGTAGATGCATTCACCTTTACTTTAGTATTGAGTATTAAGTAGCTAAGTTGATCGACTGCTTAACCCCTTCTCTGAAGAATGCACTTGGTATTTGTAGGGCATCAAAGGTGAAAGGCGACTTGTCTTTCTTGGCTGTACAGATGGGACAGCTTTAATTCCTAACTGATGCGCTGGATAACTATCATCGATAAACTGGATGTACTTTCTGACCATTATTGACTGTCAACTTAATTTGGATCTGACTGCTATCAGCTTTCCATCCTATCGATCTTAATTACCCTTTCGTCCGAATGCGCCCACCATGTTGCGGATATTCTTCTTGGGTGGATGTTTGCGAGCACGATCAATGCAAAATCTTGCGGTGAAGTTGCGCTCGACCGATGTATTTCTATGATCGCATTCTTTGCATTG
>NC_052351.1:57817678-57857697 GCF_009727055.1 Benincasa hispida
AGAAAAGAGTTGAAGACTTGAAGTTTCTCAAACTTGCGTCCCTGAGGAATTGCAATCATGTGACAATGCAGGGACCACCTACTTCCTTCTTTATTCAAAGTTTCTTAGTTCCATGGAATTGACTTGGCAATGCCAGTCTTCTCCATGGTATATTTTTACTCGCTGCCCATTGACTTTGAATATGTTGGTACCGTCGTCATTTGATAATTCCACCACGCCATGCAAAAGTACTCGTCGAATTATGAACGGTCCAGACCAACGAGACTTTAACTTCCCTGAGAAGAGTCGCAGACGTGAATTGAAAAGCAAGACTTCTGTCCGACTTGGTGGTTCTTGCTGCATATGCGTTGATCATGCCAGCACTTGGTGCACTCCTTATAAATTTTGCATTTTCATATGCGTTGTTCCTCCATTCTTTTAGCTCGACGAATTGCATTTTCCGCGCTTCCTCTACTTCCTTTAAATCGAAATTCAGTTTCTTGACCGTCCACAGTGCCTTATATTCCATCTCCAAGGGCAAGTGACACGCTTTAACGAATACCAACGCATAGGGGGACATGCCTATAGGTGTTTTAAATGCAGTCCGGTATGCCCATAACGCATCATCAAGCTTCATTGCCCAATCCTTTCGCGAAGGTTTGACTACCTTCTCAAGTATCGATTTAATTTCCTGATTGGACACTTCAGCTTGGCCATTTGTTTGCGGATAGTATGCAGTGGCCACCTTGTGGAGGATGTTGTACTTGCGCAGCAACTCCTTAATATTATAGTTGACAAAGTGTGATCCTTCATCACTTATGATGGCATGGGGAGTGCCAAAATGCGTGAAAATATTTTTTTTTCAGGAATTGGGAGACTACTGTCGCATCACTTGTGGCGTATGCAATTGCCTCTACCCACTTGGAGACATAGTCAACGGCTAATAAAATATAGTGTTTACCATTTGAAGGAGGGAATGGTCCCATGAAATCAATCCCCCATACATCGAATAATTTCAGCTATAGGATAGTATTCATCGACATTGCTTTCTTCCATGAAATGTTGCCAATACGTTGACACCGATCACATTTCATTGCGTAATGATCTGCATCCTTGAATAATGAAGGCTAAAATAATCCACTTTGCAAAACTTTGGCTACAGTATGTTGTCCTCCAAAATGCACTCCATAAGGTGAATTGTGGCACTGTGACAATATGCATTGTTGAGTGGCATCTAGTACGCATAATCGAATGATTTGGTCTGTACCTCTTTTATACAGATTCGGCTCATCCCAATAGTAGTGTCTGCATTCATTCTTGAGCTTTTTCCATTGATGGTAGGTGTAATCTTCTGGGAATTGTTCACAGACCAAATAATTAATGATGTCCGCATACCATGACAGTTCTTCTATGCGAAACAGTTGCTCGTCTGGGAACACGACACTCACTTCAGATTCATTGCGGTCGACTTCAGGATTCTCCAGTCTGGACAAGTGATCCGCAACTTGATTCTCTGTCCCCTTTCAATCAATTATCTCAATATCAATTTCTTGAAGGAGAAGAACCCATCTGATCAATCTCGGCTTTGCGTCCTTCTTTGTCATCAAATATTTGATTGCCGAGTGATCAGTATGAATGAGTACCTTGGTTCCCAGTATGCCTGTAATTTTTCCAACGCAAAAATCACAGCCAGGACCTCTTTTTCAATTGTGGTGTAATTAATTTGAGTAGGGTTCAGGGTTTTACTCGCATATGCGATGGGGTGGAAAATTGTTTTCTTCTTTTGCGCTAACGCATCTCCCATCGCATACCCGTTTGCGTCACACATGATTTCAAACGGGGTGCAATAATGAGCGCATATTTTAAAATTCGAAATGTATTGAGGCAATTGTTGTTAAATTCAAACTTTCTGTCTGCCTCTAGTAATGCACTCAATGGTCTTGCTATCTTAGAAAAGTCTTTAACGAATCGTCTGTAGAATCCAGCATGCCCCAAGAAGCTTCGTACTGCCTTCACGTTGGTTGGAGGTGGAAGCTTTTCAATTGCGTCAATCTTTGCTTTGTCCACCTCCAACCCTTCTCTAGAGACCTTGTGCCACAACACTATACCCTCTGTCACCATGAAGTGACATTTTTCCCAATTAAGCACCAAGTTCATCTCTTCGCATCTTTTCAGAATTTTCTCCAAATTGGCCAGGTAGACTTCATAAGTGTTCCCATAAATGGAGAAGTCATCCATAAATATTTCTACTGAGTCCTCGAGAAAATCTGAAAAGAATTCCATCATGCACCTCTGGAACGTGCTTGGCGCATTGCTGAGGCCTAATGGTATGGGGCGGAAAGCAAATGTCCCATATGGGCAGGTGAATGTGGTATTGTCTTAGTCTTCAAAAGCTATCATGATTTTGTTGTACCCGGCATATCCATCCAAGAAACAATAAAAATCATTCCCTGCCAATATATCCAACATTTAATCGATGAATGGAAGAGGGAAATGATCCTTCTTTGTGGCGCATTCAATTTGCAGTAGTCCATACAAATGCGCCATCTAGTGATGGTCCTCTGTGGTATTAATTCATTGTTCTCATTGAGGACTACCGTCATTCTGCCTTTCTTCGGCACACATTGCACGGGGCTGACCCACGTACTGTCTACAATGGGATAGATAATGCCCGATTCAAGCCACTTGATAATCTCCTTTTTTACGACCTCTTTCATCGCAGGATTAAGTCTGCATTGGTTCTCAATGGTTGCTTGGTGATCGTCCTCAAGACAAATGTGGTGCATGTAGTATGCGGGGCTAATTCCTCTGATATCAGTGAACGTCCAGCTGATTGGTCGCACATGCTTTTTGAGAATGCTCATCAACAGATTCTCTTGATCTGCGTTAAGTGTGGAGGAAATTATCAACGGCAGATTCTCATTATGCTCAAGAAATGCGTACTTGAGGTGTGTTGGTAGGGTTTTTAGTTCAAGGGTTGGTGGCTCCACGAGAGAAGGATGCGTTATTTTTCTTTCTTCCTTCGGTTCTGTTTCTTGCGTTGCGATCTATCCTTCTTCTTTGTTTGTTTTTGCTACGATCGCATTGTAGGCAGCTACGGATGCGTCGACATCCTCTTCTTCATACTTTTCATTAGACCTTTCTTCTTCAATCAAATTTACGGCATCTTCCGAATATGGCAGGTCTTCCTCATCAGGAAATTTCATGGCACGAATTATATTAAATTTGAGCTTCTATCCGTTTATGCTCAAAGTGATCTTGCCCTTGTGCACATCAATTTGAACACGACCCGTTGATAGGAAAGGTCACCCCAAAATGATGGGCACATCTTTATCGGCCTCATAATCCAGGATGATGAAGTCAGTTGACAAAATAAATTTATCAATCATGATCAGCACGTCCTTCACCTTACCCTCTGGATGAACCAGAGATCTGTCAGCCAGTTGAATAGTCACGGATGTGGGCACAAGTTGCCACACATTAGTTGTCGAAAGATTGACAACATCATCAAATTTATGCTGGCCCCCAAGTCACACAAGGCTTGCCCAATATAGAGTCCTCCTATAGAGCAAGGAATAGTAAAGCTCCTAGGATCACTCATTTTTGGTGGGCTAATAGATTTGGAACTTTGCGTTAATGCCACCATGGAAAATTTTCCAACGTCTCTTTTCTTGGTTACCATGTTCTTCAGAAACTTGGCATAAGTAGGTATTTCCTCAATCGCTTCACTGATAGGAATGTAAACATGTAATTGTTTTAAAATAGATAGAAAGCGTTGGTACTGTACCTCTTTTTTTTTCTTCTTCTTTAACCTCTGAGGAAAAGGTGGTAACTGGACTTTCATGGTTCCTGTTTCATTTGACTTTGAGGTTGACGCAACCTCGGGTTCTACTGTTTCATTTTCTTTTTCTTCTTCTTGCGTTGCCGCAATCGCGGGATCAGCTGCGATGGAGGTTTATCTATTTTGATCCTTCTTTTCTCCCTCCACAGTCTTTCCACTGCACAATGTCACAACCTGACATTACTCCTTACCTGAACCCCCTGGGTTGCATGGAAGCTCGGTTGAACTTTGCAGCACCCCTTGCGGTCTATTTTTGAGCTCATTTGCAATCTGACCCATTTTTAATTCAAGGTTGCAGATAGATATAGCCTGATTTTATAACACCGTCTCATTTTTCTCTTTATATTTCTTCAATAGGCCTTCTAGTGAAGAAGATTGCAGTGGTTGTTGTGAGCTACTTGCTTGGTTGCTCTGTTGACCGTTGCTGCGTTGAAAGAACCCTGGTGGCCCTTCTTTTTGTGCCATAGATTATGTTTTGTTGTGGATTCTTCCAAGCAAAGTTTGAGTGGTTTTTCCACCCGAGGTTGAAGGTGTTTGAAAAGGGGGTTGTTCTTTACAAAATATACTGACTATGGGTTTTGTGAACAATCCTCCATCGCATGACCATTACCACAAGTCGCACACCTTGCGATATTTTGACTTATTGCGTTGATTTGCCCACCTTGCGGTGTTGGGCTGCTGATCGTCATTCCTTGAATCAAATTCATCATTGCGGTCATTTGGTTTTGCAATGAAACAATAGCACCATTATTTGCATCAAAATCTTTGAGTCTTAATCTCTACTCGCTTTCCCTCCAATCTTCATGATTCTTGGAGATACGATCCATGATATTCTTCGCCTCATCATAAGTCTTGTCAAGCAGACCACCAGCTACTGCCGCATTGGCAGCAATCTGCGAAGCAGGATTCAAACCATGGTAGAAAATTTCCATTTGAAGGCAGTCTAGCAGCCCATTATGCGGATAATCTTGGACCAACCTTTTAAACCTCGCCCAGGCAGCACTGAGCGATTCGTCCATATCTTGTTCAAAATTAGGAATAAGCTTTCTCCGTCTCGCGTTCTCGGTAGGTGGAAAATACTTCTTCATAAACTCTGTCTCTTATACACATCTAGATGTGTATAAGAGACAGGTGGAAAATACTTCTTCATAAACTTCTCCACCATCTGCTCCCAAGAAGTGATCTCCCCTGGTTCGAGTGAATAAGCCCATTTCCTAGCCTGATCACAAAGAGAAAATGGGAACAACATTAGTCGAACCTCCTCGGAAGTGATATTCGGGAACATAAAAGTATTGCAGATTTCAATAAAACTTTGGAGATGGGCGTGCAGATCCTCGCCACGCCTTCCTCCGAATTGACCTGCATCTTGGATCATCTACAACTTCACCGGTTTCATTTCAAATCTACTTTCGTCTAAGGTAGGCCTCATGATTCCCAGAGAGAAATCATAGAGGTCTGACAATGCATAGTTTTTAATGGGCCTATTGCGATCATTGGCTAAAAAAATTGGATTTGCCATGACATTGTTGTTGTTTGGTACTTCATTCCTAGGCTGCTCCGCCATCTCTTCTTTATCGGATTGTGGTTTCTGTTGGTAGTTCCTTACTCTCCATCGAAATATTATCTCAATCTTTGGGTCGTAGTAAACCAGAGATTGAGAGATCTGCAAAGAATTCACAAAAGTCATCGTTAACAACTATTTTTTCGAAGTCCCCAGCAACGGCGCCAAAAGCTTGATGCGTTATTTTATTAAGTGTGGAATATGGATGATATGCATTGATGGAATTACGATGTGCACCCAAGTTTCCCCAGTGAAATTCAAATGTAAATTCCTCTGAGTTTCCTAGTAAGTTCAGGATCGATCACAGGGACTTGTGAAAATAGTTGCGTTGATAATTTTCTTATGAAAACTTTGCGGTAACCGGTAAAATAAATAAGGTGGTTGGTTTGTTGGTTGCGTTGATTGAAAATAAATGAAATAAATGTGGCAGATCTGAGAAACGAAAGTTGCGTTGATAGATGCAATGAGTATGCGATGAACGAGTTGATAAGATATTTAGATAGCGATACTTGGGAATGCGTCAGACTATGCGATCATGTTACTACCATGCACAGCAAGTCATTTTCCAATTGAAATGCAGTGCTCTAATTCTAGGACGCATATGTTGAATGCAAAAGTGTCCATAGAGCTTATTCCTACGTCTCTACTCTTGTCCAATGTGTTGATGCAAAATGCATGAAAGCAAGGTGAATACATACAATCATATCTTATTGCTAAGATGCATGCGATGCATTGATAAAAAATAGTGCTCATCCTTAAGTGCCTATCTCCCATTTACGCATTCCAATCTAGTTTTTCCAAACCTAGATTCTGACTTGACATTCCCACGTCTAGATCCTATCCTTAGACTACCCTCCTGAGTATCTCTAATAGACGAATGAAGCATACATAAACAAGATAACCACAAATAATGAAGATTCCCTTGTTGTGCTATCTAAATGCTTCTCAACCCATTCAACTAATTTAGCTGCTCATGCGTGACTCACAGAGAGTGAACAGATATAGAGAAAGAAATTCCATTCTTATAAATAAGTTAAGTACAAAATACTAATGGAAGGTAAGGTAGAGAGCCTGGTAACAATTCCTTGCTGACCGAGGCTTTTTACATTGGGATCTCTATTTTGAACTAAAGATATTCCCCCTTCCGCAGGAGTCAACCCTCTCTCTATCTTGGAGCTTCCAATTCTTTCCCAAGCTGGAACGATCTACTGGCACACCTTCTTCCTCACGTCCGCCTTAAAATGAAAGAAGACTATGGACAAAGACGCGAACTTGTAAAATAATGAAATAATCAATTGCTTAACCCCTCCTATGAAGAATGCACTTGGTATTTATAGGGCATCAAAGGTGAAAGGCAGCTTCTCTCTCCTGGTTGTACAGATGGGACAACTTTAATTCCTGACTGATGCACCGGATAATTGTCACCGATAAAGCTGGATGTACTTTGTGACCGTTATCGGCTGTCAATTTAATTTGGATCCGATTGCCGTCAACTTTCTGTCCCATCGATCTTAATTTTGCTTTCGTCTGGATGCGTCCACCATGTTGCGGTGATTCTTCTTGGGTGAATGTTTGCGAGCACGATCAACGCAAATTCTTTCGGTGATATTGCGTTCAACCAATGTATTCCTATGATCGCATTCTTTGCATTGCGTTAACGCATTATTCTGCAAAAAAAATATAAAGATCAACTACTCTAATGCGTTGGACGCATGCGACTGCAATATGATAGAATTTATGCTTAATGGACGCAATTTAACATATTTCAGCAACACAATCCAACACTGTTTAAGGATTTAGCACTATGATAACGTGCATTTCTTCCTATTATCAATGCTCGGGTGCTAGACGATCGTTTAGTAAAACTAGGCAATCCTTTAGAAAGACCATAGTGTTTTCTCCTCCATTTGATATAAATCATTCATATAAACCATAGTGTTTTCTTCTATACTAGATATAAATCATATTTATATCCATTTTCCTCCATATGAGTATCTCATACATAAATTCTATCATATCATATATAATCGAACTCCCTCATGTCAATTTAAACATTTGAAACTGACCGAAGAACTGGTTCTCTACTTGAATCCATTAAGCTACCAATGGGACCTTATGGACCTATGGCTCGAACCTCCAATGGTACGTGAATAGCTGACTAAACTCTTTAGGCACGAGATCCACCATCTGTTAACTATCAGGCATACCACTAAAGACCGACAGCTGAACTCTTCTTACCACAAATATATTTCTATGTCCATTGGATATAACAAATCAATAGTATGATAACCCTTCACAAATGCTCGTAAGTACAGTTGGGCAAATATACCGTTTTGCCTTTATAATTACATCTAACTCCTCAAGTATCACTGATCCTTCTAATGAACAATACAACATAGTCCTACCATGTGTAGACACCTCTTGGGCCATGAAAAGGTGTGTGGCACTACATCGTTCAAGACCCGGGATTAGCCCTTATGGAAGCAATCTATCTCATACCCCTGCTCCGTGGAACGAGTGAATTCCATCTTGTGTAGCTGAGTTCCCAGCTCCCAGATCAGACGAATCCTCAAAGTGGTAGGTTTGAGTCGGCGACTTGGCCACTCGCACCCATGCAAATCAAAGGACTGTTCTCAAGGTAGGAGTTCCCAACTCACTTAGGATTGAGGTCATGTTACCTATGGTCATCCTAGTGAAGTGAAATCTCTATCATGGATGGTGTTATATAACAAGAAGTTAACACTTCATGGTCAGATCTTATACAAACTCTTTGTATAGAACGCCCCCATTCGCATGTCCCCACATGAATGATCAAGATCAGACCATCTGTAGCAAGTCATAACATTCTACAAAATGGGCCGCATCTGTAGCATTACGAGGATAATGTTTCCCTCTTATATCTATATACTACAGACCATTTTGATTATCACTTAAGACATGATCCACTTTTATGTCTTCACATACATGCTTAAGTTACATAATGACAACCAGAGATTTTAGTTTATTGGTTTGTGGTAAAGCAAATAAAATATCAAATGTTCAAAGACAAGTAGTGAAGAAAGTATCATATATTATACATTACAAGCGTTCGTACAAAACTGTGTTTACAAATTACAGGACACGAGAGTTTAGGGCATCATCTCCAACAAATAAACCCCTCTTGGAATTCTGCATCGAGTACCTGATCAACAACTTGTCAATGTATGATGCCTGAGACAAGGCCAACCTTTTGTTCTTACGATCCGGAATGATCTGGATCCTTAGAACAAACTGCGCTTCTCCTAAATATTTCATTTGGAATTGGTTGGCTAGCCATGTTTAATGTTAGTCAGAAAACCTGCATCATTGCCAATGAGTAGGATATCATCCACATATAGCACCAGGAAAGGTATTGAGTTGTTGATGATTTTCTTGTAAACACAAGACTCATCAACAGTCTAATCAAAGCCAAACGATTTGATCACACTATCAAATCTAATGTTCCAAGATCTAGATGTTTATTTGAGCCCATAAATGGACCTATTAAGCTTGCAAACATTTTTCTCTTGATCTAGAACAATGAATCCCTCTGGTTGAGCCATGTAGATAGTCTTCTCAAGATTACCATTTAGAAAGGTAGTCTTGATGTCTATTTGCCATATCTCATAATCATAAAATGTATCTATGGACAGAAGAATCCCGATGGACTTCAACATGACAACAGGTGAGAAAGTTTCCTCACAGTCCACTCCCTCGACTTGGGTATAACCATTTGCCATGAGTCTAGCCTTAGAGGTCTGCACCTTTCCATCTACATTGTGTTTTCTCTTGTAGATCCAATTACACCTTATAGGTTTTACCCCATCAAGCTGATCCACAAGTTCTCAGACGAAATTGAAGTACATAGGATCAATTTCCTAATTCATGGCTTTAATCCACTCATCTTTGTCAACATCCTCCATTGCTTGCTTATGAGATAATGGACCCTCAATTCCATTATCAGACATGATGTTTGAGCTTCAGTCAAACCTATGTAGTTTTCCAGTGGGTTCGCAACCCTCCCACTACGTCGAGGTAGTCTCAACTCTTAAGATGGTTGACTAGATGAATTGACGTCAACAACTCTTGTTGATCTATCAGTCTGTTTAACAACTCTTGTTGAAATCTCAGTAGTATCACTAGAAATCTCATGTAAAACAAGCTTACTTCGTGGTTTATGATCCCTGATGTGGTCTTCTTCCAAGAAGATAACATTTGTCGACACAAACACCTTATTCTCACTCGGATCATAGAAGTATCCACCTGTCCTTTCCTTAGGGTAGCCTACAAAGAGGCAAACTTTCGAACGTGATTCCAACTTTTTAGGGTTAGCCACTAACATGTGGGCCGGACATCCCTAAATTCTGAAATGGCGTAAACTACCTTTATGACCTCTCCATAGCTCAAAAGGTATTTCAGAAACACTCTTTGAGGAAAAGTTTCTCAAAATATAACATGCAGTCTCCACTGCCAATCCATAAAACGAGTCTGGAAGATGAGCATCACTCATCATAGACTGAACCATGTCCAACAAGGTTCTATTTCTTTTTTCTGATACACCATTCTACTGAGGTGTACCTGGGGCCGAGAGTTGGGACATAATTCCATGTTCTATCATATAATTCTGGAATTTGAGGTCCATATACTCTCCACCATGTTTTATCTTCTTACCTAACAAGTTTTCAATTTCAGCCTTATACTCCTTGAACTTTTCAAGAGCATCAAACTTATGTTGCATTAGGTATCGATACCCATATCTTAAATAATTATCTATGAAAGAGATGAAATATTCATACCCAGCTCGAGCTCTAACACTCATCGGACCACAGAGGTCTGAATGTATAAGCTCTAAGGTTTCCTTGGATTTATAACCTTTTCTAATAAAAGGTCATTTGGTCATCTTGTCTTCAAGACATGATTCACATATCGACAATTAGTTTTCTTCTAAAACATTTAGAAGTCCACATTTCACCAACTTCTCAATCCTATTGAGGTTGATGTGACCTAACTTTAGATGCCAAATATGGGCATTTTCCTTAGGAGAAATCTTTGGTCTTTTTGTAGTTGTTGCTGTTTTGAACATTTTAGTATGAAGCAAGGCTTTTATGACTAACGGCCTTAGTACATATAAATTATTTTCCATTGAACCAAAATCAATCTCCATATCATTCTTGAAAATAAACACCTTATTCTCAGAAATGGAGACGGTATAACCTTGTTCAATAATACAAGAAACTGAAATTAAGTTCCTCTTGATATGAGGAATGACATAAACATTATACAGTAACAGATAACGTTTCTTGTCCAAAAATAACTTCAGCCTGCCTACAGCAATAGTTGAAACAATGTCAACACGACCAACTCAAGAGTCAACTCTCCATCTTCCAACGATTTCCAGGAACTAAATCATTGGTAGGAAGAACATAAGTGATTAGTAGCACCTGAATCAAATATCTAGGCAGAATCATCATTTTCTACCAAACACGTCTCGAAGACAAATAAATCATATTTACTGTCTTTAGACTTCTTCCTCTTCTGGAGAGTAGTGGGATCAGTATCAGAACCTAAATAAACTCCAAGTTCCACTTTAGAGAACAATTCTTGTCGATGAACTTTAACTGAGTCAGCAATAATTGCTTTCTCTTTTAGTCCATTGACATTCAAGAAAGACTGAAGATTATCTTGGGAACTGACACTACTGGTCGTCATCCATCCCTTTTTGATCAAAAAGTTAGAACTGACGTTCAAACAATTCTTGCAATGAGTCCATGTTCTTACGTGCAATGACCATGTTCTCAACTCTTTTTGGGCCATCGAATTAGCCTTCATCCACACCTCATATGCATTACGAACATTTCGCGGTGCACCAAGGGTCGAGACTTGAGGACACTCCTTAACCATGAAAAACTCGAGGTCATTTACCACAAAATATGTTTTAAGAGACTCTTTCCAATGTATGTAATCACAAATTAAAAGAGGCAACTAACGGAAAATCATACATGTTGCTGAAAAACAAACACATTGATCTACATTAGATTTTAGCATATACTCTTTAAAACAAAATCCAATTTAGTTTAGCAAAATCTAAATGAACACCGTGTGCCATCTAGTATTGCAGTGACGCTTTAGTGGTTTTGGACAAAAGCTACCGAAGAGTAGTCAATTTATCCCTCCTCTGAATTGAGACACTCTCAACAAGTCATTAACACCAGAAGAACTCTAGTTCCTATAACGACTAGCCATTATTGATTTGGTCAAGAAATCATTAACTTGCTTAACAATTTTCCATAAGTGTGACCCTTCATTTTAGATCTTAGAGTTCCACCCCAAGTAGCCAATCCGAAGGAAAAAAATTTGATTAGGGAAAAAACTAAAACAACCCTATCCATTTCTGGAGTTCACCTTGATATTGACCAACCACACAAACCATCCGAAGGGGGATGCTCCCAGAGCGCCACGAGGCCATGCAAGAAGATCTCACGGTGCAAACCAATGAAGGATACTGCAGGACTTGTTGACACACATCCTTCACCTACTTACTATAAGTACTCTCTTCGTCCACCTTGATATTGACTCATGCAAACACCATCCGAAGGGGGATGCTCACGATGTGAATGTTAAGGGAGAAACGTGAGTGGAATTGACATATCATATCTATCTTTTCCTTCTACTGAGTATTTCATAACCTAAGGTTTAGTTTACTTAGAAAAAACACGACTAATGATTTTAACTAAGTGACTTTTTAGGTTTGCTCAAAAGTAACTCTTACTTTGGAAAGTTTAACAACTTTTGATCATCATTCATTAAACACTTTAACGAAGTCTTTGATCAATGTTGGATGCTTGTAGTAAATCTATCTAATTCACCTTTCAATATAGGTTCCCAGGTAGGCATGTTCCGTTTCCGTCAGCTTAAATACCCCTACCTAACTAAAACCCGCCTTAGACAAAAGGTCCTTTATAGATAGATTTAGTATAAATTTAATCTTTTATGGAAATCAATTTAATCATATTAAATCGATCTAAAAGATTAAACTTAGGTATCTAATCTCATTAGAACCATGAACTTAAGTCTATCTCAATCAAATTTTAAAACCCTTTTAAAACATAAGGTCACCTAAGTTCGCATGCAATTCTTTCTTATTGATTTTAGTTCTAATTTCCATTATAACACTTATAACAGGAAATAACTAAAACCAACCACAATGCAAAGCAACACATTCATAAGGCATTCATAACTCTTATAAATAAGCCTAAGTGTCATGCTCCATGCATTGTTCATTCATTACTACTGGTATATAACACTTATATAATAAAGTAATAAAACAAGCATACATACTCTCATACACCCTTATACTATAACACTTATAATATAAAAATGATGCATGAATATGCTTAATGCATGCATAAATATACTCTTATATTATATGATGCATGACATGCTTTCTTTTAATTTCATCAGACCATTTACTATATTATAACACTTATAATATATGATGCATGAATAAAATGCATAACCTAAGGTGTGTTTTAAATCTATATGTCATACATTATGGCATATAAATAAACATACATCTCATATACATTAAGTAAAAATTGATGGACCGTGATAATTAGCCTCAAATCCTAAAAAATAAAGCTAAATACAAAAAAGAATGAGTATACTGGTTCAAATAGGCGAACTGGGTCTTGAACAGGCCGGGCGAAGCCGCGTCTCTTTGAACGTGTAATAGCTCTTTGTGATCGTCTAACAACGCTATATGAGCATAAACGATCATTTAGCAACGATCGTGTACCTTTGACTATGCGATGAAGCATGAAGGTCACACAATCGTGTAGCACACATCGTGTAACATATGCCTTAAATGATCAAGTAGACGACAACGATGCGGTGAAGCATAATCATTTAAACGATTGCTGAGCAAGCATCAAGCATCGTATACCGGCTGATCATGTAGTCAGTGACTATGCGATCAAGCATGTTGGGCTACACAATCGTTTAGTGCGCGCGTCTATTAAACGATGAACATCAAATACTCTATGCGATCGTTTACCTCTAGCTTCCATGCGATCGAGCAGCCAGTGCTACATAATAGAGTAAACTCTTTATCCAATCATTTAGCATCAATTACACGATTGTTTAGTAAATACTACACGATCGGGTAGAACTTTTCTACACGATCATCTAGCCAAATCTGAACGATCGTTTAGCCTGGGCTACACGATGCGACCAATCTTTGGTCTTCTTCCTCGATGAGAGCAACATCTCCATGCTTCGAATCTTCATAACGAACGACTCAAAAAACTTCAAACACTTTGAATACAGACTCGATTGCTTGTTAATACTTTGTAAACATAAAGAAATCTTTAAAAAGAGGCAATCATCTCGTAAAAGCATCCATCAACACATCCAAAAACACATTTAACCCTTAAACGCATTGTAGAACAAACTTATAACCCACCACGACTGTAAAAGAAGTTCAATACATAAATGAAATTTGGAGTATCAGAACAACCTGACTCTGATACCAATTGATGGAAATCTTAAACAGAGATCTCCATGAGCAGCAGAAGTGGATCGTTCCAAATTCCATTAAGAATGAACACAACAATTACAGTCTTAAATGGAAACAAACAGATTATGCATTAATCAAAATTATAGCATGCCACAAGAAGATACAAGGGATAGAGTATGTGTACCTTTGAAGAACTCTTCTTCAAGTATCTCTCAATCGTTCAACAAATCGTTCAGTCAGCACAAATGCGCACACAATGATCGTCTGAATGCACCTCGAATCCAACTAAGTCCAACACGATCCTCAAACTGAATTAGAATACCACCACAAGTGTTACCTTAGTATTCTTAGTGTGTGAATCTAGGATTTGTGGCCTCTATATGATCTTGGAATGTGGAAGACAGGAGGTAGACGATCGAGTAGATGAACGAGTAAGTGGGAGATGAAGATAGTCTATCGTATTGACAATTTTCTCGATCATTTAGAAGATGAAGCCTATCGTATAGACTTTGCTATTTGATTGTGTACCAACGATCAAACGAGTAACTATCGTATAGTCAACTCTTAGATCAATCGTGTATGCTCTCCATGCTATCGTTTAGTAAAAAACACTTTTTACTTGATAGCTATTTTCGTGAGATATTTCCCGAATGAATTAACTCTCTAATTTTGGGAAAACAATTTTCCTTTTTATCTAACAATACCATAAAACTTCCAATAACCTCCATTCAATTCGATTATTAGAAAAAAAGAATTAATTATCATATAATTAATTTATCATAAATAAATATGATAACCAACTTATCATATTATATCTATAACTTATAGTTTTAATATTTCATCATATGAAACATATAAACCATAGTTCTTTTTCTATTTTATGGTATTTAATATAAATCATATTTATATTAATTTCTCCAATTAATGTATCTAATACATCATATCAATTATATCACATATAATTAATTTTTCTCTTGTTAATTTGAACACTTCAAATCAACCCAAAAGCTGAATCTAAACTTGAACCCATTGAGCTACCAAGGTGACCTCACATGGACCTGTAGCTTGAAGCTCCAACGGTACGTGAATAACTGACTAAACTCTTTAGTCACGAGATCCACCATCCGTTGACTGTTGGTCACTCCACTAAATATTGACAGCTGCACTCTTCGCACTACAGATATATGCTGTCTCTTATACACATCTAGATGTGTATAAGAGTGATCTAATTACCCTTACTTCGGAGAATGAGTGAATTTCATCTTATGTAGCAGAGTTGCCAGCTCCCCAATCAGACGAATCCCCAAAAAGATAGGCAGTTGAGTTGGCAATCTGGCCACTCTGACCCGTACTAATCAAAGGACTGCCCCTGTCTCTTATACACATCTAGATGTGTATAAGAGAATGAGTGAATTTCATCTTATGTAGCAGAGTTGCCAGCTCCCCAATCAGACGAATCCCCAAAAAGATAGGCAGTTGAGTTGGCAATCTGGCCACTCTGACCCGTACTAATCAAAGGACTGCCCTCATGAACAGGAGTCCCCAATTCATTTAGGATTGAGGTCATGTCACCTATGGTCATCCTAGTGAGATGTAAGTCTCAATTATCAACGATGTTATATAAAGAGACTAATCATCTCATGGTCTAGTCTTATACAAACGCTTTGTATAGGACACACTTGCTCACATGTCTCCACATGAATGGTCAAGATCATACCATTTGTAGCACTTTACAACACTTGTAAATATCTACAAAGCAGGTCATATCCGTAGTTTCACCAAGATAAGGTATCCCTCTTTTATCCATATACTTAAGGTATGATCCACTTATATGTCTCACATACATGCTTAATTTACATGAAATAACCACGAATCTTAGTTTATTGGATTTGAGTAAATGCAAATAAAATAACACTTATTTTATTAATAACAATGTGTGAACATAATGTTTACAAACTATGAGACCACTAGGAGAATTAGGACACCAATCCCAACAGGAATGACCTCCATTCGGAAAGTTTTTGCATGAGTCAAAGATCAAGGTGAATGAAGGGAAATTGTTCAATGTAAAATTAAATATACGATATTTTGACTTCAACTCTCACGTCCCTAGAAAGTTCACACTGTGAGATTCATATGATGCTTTGTGTCATCTTGGGAGTGACCTCTATTTGGAAAGTGTTTAGATGGGTCAATATCAAGGTGAATAGGGGAAGTAGTTCATAGTAACTGGGTGAAGGATATGTGTCAACATGACCTACGGTCTCTTTCGTTTGTTTGGACAATGAGATTCCTATGTTTCGCCTGCTTTTCGTTTTTATGTCGGCCTTGCTAGTTGTTTATCGATGGCAATCCCCTCAGAGGGTTGTAATATAGGATTTAGAACAACTCAAACTCCAAAAATGGATAGGATTTCTTAGGTCGTTTCCAACCTTGACTTTCCAATTCGGTACCATCGTTGAGGCCAACCTCTGAGGTTTGAAAAGGGAGGCTTACACTTACGGAACTACTAAGGTGTTAGTAAGTTTTGACAAAAAACGGTAGCTAAATGACTATCAGAATATGAGTTATTCTAGAGATAATATTTAGTCAAGAATATCTTGCTTTAGTGAAGGAGTATTTGACTGCCCCTCGGTAGCACTTATTCTGACTCACTATAGTATTGTTGCAAATAAATAATGATTATGGGTACATTATTACTTTTTGCTAGAACTTGATTTGGATTTAGTTGCAATTTACTAATAAGAATATGTTTAAATTTTCATCATGTCGAGTTCTTCTAAAATACTCGCTTCCATTTTAATTAATGGTAATAACAACTCAACATGTAAATTACTAGCAAATGTTGATTCAAAACAAGTTTTAATAGAGGATTGTCTTCTATCTCCCAACTTATCTAAAGTTTTGAACAATATAGAAGAAAATGAAAAATTCGAACGGTAGAGTAAATGCGATTTACTAGTCACGAAACATGCTTAGTGGAAAACGATAAAAATATCTGGATAATAGATTCAGGTGTCGCTAATCATATCTGTATTTTCTCTCAATAAACTAGTTCCTAGAGACAAGTTCCAGAAGGCCAAGCAACCTTTAAGGTAGGGACCAGGGAGGTTATTTCAGCTAAAGTAGTGGGAGATATGAAGTTATTTATAGCAGATAGGTACATTTTACTTGAAAATGTTTATTATATTCCTTCTATGAAAAGGAATTTAATATCTGCATGTTTTCTGGAATGAAATGACAATGTTTCTTATCCTTTGATATTACTGTTGGGTTATATGTCCTAAAACTTACAGTTTGTAAAGTTAAACATATTATATTACCAATAAAGATGTTATTCAACATTACTTCAATAAAGTTGTTATTCAATCTATAAATTGCACTTACAAAGTTTAAATCCAATAAACTAAGATCCATGGCTATTATATGAATACTTGAACTTTATGTGGAGACATAAAGATGGATCAAGTTCGAGTAAATAGCCAAAACGTGAAGGAACTCTTAAACAAAAGAACCATTCAGCTGAAGCAAGATCGTTCCAAACCCATTGTGAAAGAACAAAGCATTTACAAACAATCAACAATAGTTATACATCATCGAGTAAATTGCAACATGCTTTCAAGTTAAAACCAACTAGGATCGAGTGACATACCTTTGAAGAACTATTCTTCGCGTATTTCCTCCATCAACACCAGTCATGCATTCAAGCACACTTGATCAGATGCACGAACACAACGAACAACCATTGCAAATCATGAATTGTCCGATCCTCGAACACAATCGAGTAAGAATCGATCCTCGACCCTTGAACGGTAAAACTCGACACCACCAAGAGGTTACCTTGGTATTCTCGGTATGAGAATCCAGAAGGTATGGGCTCTGTGTGAATTTGGAGAGTGAAGGAGGAGTGAATGATCGAGTAAATGGGAGAATGTCTGAGTCTATCGTATGGACTGGGTACTCGATCGTCTAGTAAACGAGAAGCTGTCGTCTAGTAAACTTGATGCCTCGTCGTTCACTCTCTCAAAGGCTATCATATAGCTTTTCTTTAAACTCGATCGAATGTTATGCGATTATGAAAAAAATTAAACCTTTTCACTTTTATCCATCAGTTATTATATTTAAAACTTCCCATTTGTAACGGTTTAAGGAGAAATTAATAACCAACTACAATTATCTCATAATTGTTTTTTATATAAATAAATATAATAACTTAATTTATCATATTATATTTATAACTTATAGTTTTAATATCACATCATATGTAATATTTAAACCATAGTTCTTTTCTCGTTTATTGCATTTAATATAAATCATATTTATATTAATTTCTCCAATTAATATATAATTGAATCAATTTAATTGTATCATATATAATCAATTTCCCTCTTGTTAATTTGAACACTTCAAACTAACCTAAAAACTGATTCTCAAAATGAATTCATTGAGATACCAAAGGGACTTTATGGACCTGTAGATTGAAGCTCCAACGGTACATGAATAACTGACTAAACTCTTTAATCATGATATCTACCATCCGTTAACTTCCAGGCATTCTACTAAAGACAGACAGCTACACTCTTCACACTACAGATATATTTCTATCCATTAGATATAACCAATAAACAGTACGATGACCTTTCACAAATCGTTCGTAAGTATAACTAGGCCAATTTACCGTTTTGCCCCTGTAGCTAAATATAACTCCTTAAGTACCATTGAATCCTTTAATGAACAATACATTATAGTCCTACTATGAGTGAACACTTTTCACACCATAAGAAGGTTTGGCGTCAGATTGTTCAAGCCTCGAAATCAGCCGTTAAGGGAACAATCTATCTACTTACCCTTACTTCGGGGAAGGACTGAATTTCGTCTTGTGTCGCTGAGTTCCCAACTCCCTAATCAGACGAATCCCCAAAGTGGTAGGTTTGAGTTGGCAATCTAGCCACTCACACCCATGCAAATCAAAGAACCACCATCACAGGCAGGAGTTCCCAACTCACTCAGGATTAAGGTCATGTTACCTATGATCATTGATAACTGGTAGAAATACCAGTTATTGTAGCCTCTTATTTAGAATTATGAGGGCTAACAAGTGGAATATGTGGTGATTATACTAAGAATTCATGTGAAAAGTGAGCTTGCGTCGATCAGCATAGGAAATCTCCGCAAACCCAACATTATGCGTTATTCCGCGTCGAAATGTCTATTTTTGTAGCTACCACAGGAATCGATCGCATGCGTTGAATCCCAAACCAACGCAAGGGTGATCACATATGTTCATCGCATGGATATTATGGCTATTGATCGCATGCATTCATCGCATGAATGTTGCGGCTACAAAGTAATAACCATGATAGAAGGGTGATCGCAAGGTTAGTGGAATGCAACGGTACTTCAGTAAAAACGAGCATGAACGCATACCCTGGGAGTACCGAAAAGATGATGTTGACATTTCACCTACCACGTCGTTAGTGGCAGAGGTTCAGAGTTGGACCATCATGCCGTTAGTGGCAGAGATTCAGAACGGGACCATTAATATTGTCAGCGATTGAGCTCTATAAATAGAGCCGTAGAGCCCAAATTCAAAGTATCCAAGCTTCTGCCTTAAGGCAGATCCTTGTGATCACAGATGAGAGCGTGAGAAGACATTCTTTGAGAGTTCTTCATTCCTTCACCCATTCCGAGTGACAACCGGAGCTTTGTCGAAGATAGATCTCGAGAGAGACTACTCCACCGCTCTTCCATGGCACCACCGGCAGCCTTGACACACATCTGATGGAAGCAAGAGATTGCCTAAATCTAGCCCTCCATCTCTCTTCTGTCTCTGTATTGTATTACATTTTGGCTTAAGACATTAATACATTTTGTAATCAATGGATCTCTTTATTTCTTTCAACTCCATCTTCATTAACTTCTTCTTTATCATCTCTTACTTTCATTGCAACGAACTAAGTAAGACTGCGAGAGTATCACATACTCAATCATGCGGCATAGACATATGAAGCATGTAGCAAACCACCGAGAGGTGTGTGTTGTGTGCGTTGTGCAAGTATAGTGAGTAAATCCTCTTTGTTTAGTGTGAGGCTGTAGCAACGCTTGTCTATAAGCTGATCAGCAGTGACTAATTGCCTGAGAAGGTAAGTAGTGGAACTCACTAAGCAAAGTAAGCAGTGTTCCTAAAGATAAGAATAATCTTTTGTTCAACCAAGCTTTATGTGATCATCTTGTCTTATGAGTGCATCATTCATCATTTGGACATACTTGGGAGAGTATTCTAAAGACCAAATCTAGGCTTGGAACAGTCAGATTGGATTGCATAAGCAAGGGAAGAAACTTAGGAATATGTTTTATCTGTTATTTACACATCGCATGCGCCCTAGAAATAAGATATGGTGGTATGTGGTCACCTTGTCTTATGCGTGTTAGATCGCATAAGCAAGAATAGAGACTTAGATATAAGTTCTATCGACATTTTCGCATATGCATCACATGTATATATTTGTGTATAGTATGATCGCATAACTTGTGTTGGCTGGTATTACCCTTGCGATCAAGCTTAGTGATGCGGTGAATTCAACCCCTCCACCATTTTATCTATTTTTCCATGCATCTTATTATGCGTTAACAGTTGTCATGTCCTTTAACTTCATTGTTCTTTTATTCATTGCCACAAACATATTACTTTGCAACATTTAGTTACAAATCCTTGAGTTCAACCTCCGATCACGCCGAGAAACTTGCGATCTCGTTATACTTGGCGAGAGAGCAAGAAAACTTGTGGCAGAAATGCATGATCATCATATATATTCTTAAACGCATATTGCATATTTCTTAGTCCAACACATGACCATGGACGTATGGAGATTAACATATATCATAAGATGCACGTATATTTACTCTCCATTTTCCACCCATCAGTCATCCTAGTGAAATGAAAGTTTCTGTCAACAATGACTTTATATAACGAAACTAAACATTTCATGGTCTGGTCTTATACAAACTCCTTTGTCTAGGATACCCCCACTCACATGTCTCTACATTAATGACTAGGATCATATCATTTGTACCATTTTAATGTTATTACATCACAAATGTTCGTTCATATACATGTTTACAAACTACAGGACCCTACGAGATTTAGGGCATCAACCCGAACAAAATGGTTTACAGTATACGAATAAGGATGGGTACCTTATTCTGATAACACTATTTGATGCGGCCCACTCTGTAGTTGTTATAATTTGTTGTAAAGTTACTATAAACGAAGTGATCCTGACTCGTTCCTGAATTGACATGAGAAGTAGGGGCATTCTATGACGAAAATTAGACATGAGGATTTCCATGAGCAGCGAAATGATTGTTCCAAATTCCATTCAATATTGAACATACATAATTACAGTACAGGAAACAGAAACTAAGAGATCATGCACAATACGAAATTACAGCATACTTTTAGATAAGATCAAGGGATAGAGTATCATACCTTTGAAGACTCATTCTTCAAACTCCCTCGATCATGAATGCTCGATCAGTCTCTAAAATAGCAACATACGAACACTCGAACACAATGACCCTAACACAACACTATCAACAACAACCACCACACGAACAACGTGAACACACAACGAATGACCTCCAAAACCTCGACCTCAATCAAGTTGAGTGACAACACCACCACAATGGTTACCTTGGTATTTTCGGTGTGAGAATCCAGAAGTGTGAGCTCTGTGTGGACTTAGTTAGAGGAAGAGACTGTAGGAACAACAATCGTGTAGACGATTGAGCAAATGGGAGATGAGAAGTGTCTATCGTATAATGCTCAATCGTGTAGAAGAAGGCAACCTATCATACAGAAAATTCCCTGCGATCATTTAGCTATGACCAGTTGAGTGAACTATCGTATAGTGTCACTCCACGATCGTTTAGTCTATCTAAGAGATATCGTTTAATGAAACCATTTCACATGATAGCATCTCCGTGAGTTTTTCCGAATTGAGTAACTCTTCTAAATTTAGGAAAATATTTTTTCTTTTATCTCACGATTACCATAAAACCCCCAATAACCTCCCACTCATGAACGAATCTAGATCACTTCATTTGTAGTATCTTTACAACAACTTGTAACAACTACAGAGTAGGCCGCATCCAATAGTGTTGCCATAATAAGGTACCCAACCTTAATCATATACTATAGACCATTTTGGCTATTTACTCGAACTTGATCCATCTCTATGTCTCTACATAAAGTTTAAGTATTCGTGTAATAGCCATGGATCTTAGTTTATTGGATTTAAACTTTACGTAAGCAATCAACAATAAGGTTATTGACTACAGAATATGTTTAACTTTTACAACCTGCAAGTTTTAGGACATAAAACCCAACAACTTCTGCCTAAAAAATTTCCCCTAAGATAGAATCAGAAAGCAAACACCTAACCCTTTCCATTATGGTTCTATTTAACCTTTCAGCAACCCCGTTTTGTTGAGGTGTATACCTTACTATTTTATGCCTAGTTATACCATTCTCACTACAAAGTTTATCAAAGTATTCATTGAAAAATTCAAGCCCATTATCGGTTCTAAAGTATTTTAACCTTTTAGATGTTTGATTTTCTATCATGGGTTTCCATTCTTTAAACTTCCCAAAAACTCGGTTCTTAGTTTTACGAAAGTGTATCCAGCTTTTCCTAGAAAAATCATCTATAAAGATTAGAAAATACCTTGAGTCACTAAGGCTTGGTGTAGGAGATGGTCCCCATAGGTCAAAGTGGACGTAGTTCAAAGCTCCTTTGGTGGTGTGCTGAGATTTTGTGAAGCTTTGCCTGGTTGCTTTGCCTAAAATGCAATGCTCATAAAAGGAAATGTGCTCACTGATACCTTTGGGCAGGATTTCTTGCTTGGACAGAGCTTCCATCCCTTTCTCACTAACATGGGAGAGTCTTTTGTGCCACAAGTCAGGCTCTATTAAGCTTGTTGTTAAAGCTGTGTAGGCACTTGTCATCATCTCTACTCCTCTCACAATGTAAAGGTCATTGACCTTCTCACTAACCAACAAAACTTCGGAATTCTTGATCACTTTAAGAACCCTACCTTTTCCTCTACATTTATACCCAATAGAGTCCAACATGGTCAGAGATATCAAGTTTCTCTTGAGCAAAGGTATATGTCTTTGAAGCTTGATTGATCCGTCCTTTAGATTCAAGGACACTAAACCAGCCCCCTTTATCTTGCAGGCTTCATTGTTGCCCATGTACACTGATTCTCCATCTATTTTCTTGTAAGTATAACCAAGGTCTGAAAGGTGTCATGTGATAGGTACATCCGGAGTCAAGTACCAAATCATGCTTCCTAAGAGGAGTGCTTTGGTTGGTTTAATTTCTTGTGGAGGCTAAGGCATCAGAATAAAAATAGGAATCTTCAACCATTAATGCTTCTGGTTGTTTCCCCTTTTGATCCTTCTCTTTTTCTTGGTTTTTCCTTTTCCTAAATGAACTAGTAGTCTTTTGGGATTACCTGAAACAAGTGTTTTTTCAAAAAATACATTTTTTTATATTGCATTTTATAAAACCTATTTAGAATCAAAACATTCATATATGTTTGGTTACTTTTTCTCAACAAAAGTGTTTTTATATATAACTTTGAATTGTATGTTCTACCTACAAAATAATTCTACAAATGTCAAATTGTTATATAGAAAGACTATAAAATACTATGAACTAATAAAGGCTCGGGTTGACATAATAGCCGTTAGTAGATGTTTCTAATGATGAGGTGGCAGTGGTCGTTGATTGGTAGTAGCAGACTACGATGGTGTCGAGTGATGGTTTAAAGTGGCAGTAGGTAGCGACAAGTGTGAGAAGTGAAGATAGGCGAATTAGACACAAAATTAAAAATTGGTGAATAAGCCAACTCTCACATAGTTGTTCATATTAATATTTAAAATTATATAATATATGCATAAGTTATTATTTTACGTGAGATTCGAGTAACATAAATTATCAATTGGTGAGTTATGTAGTAACTTCCCAAATTCCATGAAAACTTTTATTCATTGGCTATTATTTTTTAATGCAAATAAGACAAACCCTATGTCCTATCTTTTAGTCATTTTCATATGAACCCAGACTTTGGAGTAAATGTTAAATGGTATAATATATATTAAATTTATCTTCATCTATTAAATTAAATTTTTGGGTCAATCAATAATTTAACATGTATCTTTATCTATCAGATTAAGTTTTTTTTATCGATAATTTAACATGATATCAGTGTAGAGGGTCTAAGAGGTTCCGTGTTCAAGCCTTACAATGTTATCTCTTCTATGTATATATATTAAGCCCTCAAGTGAGCAAGAGTATTATACGATATTAAATTTATTTCCAACCATTAGTATAAGTTTTTTGGTCAGTAAATGAGTACATGGAAGAGAAAAAAAAAAGTAGGTTTAATTGTTATTTTAGGCTTTTGTTCATTTTAATCTTGATACGTTTAAATGATTGGTTTTAATTTTTGTACTTTTAAAAAGTGACCTGCTTAACGCCTCATTCAATAAATTTATTAAAATGTACCCTGTAAATTTTTTATTAAAGGATTTTATGCTAAATAAGCTTTGTAAATGGAAATCAAAATAGTCAATTTTTTCAAATTACACGACCAAAATGAACCGAAGATAAAAGAACGGAAATCAATTTTATATTTAATCCTGAAATTAGTTCTTATATATATGGCTACCATGTTGAATAACTTCTATATAAGAAATTAAACAGAGCAGCCATGTTAGCATTATCTTCTTTCTTCTTCCTCAAGATTGTTTCTAAGCAATAGAAAAGGGGTGGTCATTTGGAGAGCACTGTGAACAGAACTGCAATAATAAAGTGGTAGCTGAAAAAACTTGTACTGAATCGCCAATTTTTCATCTTCATTTTTCTCTTCCAATATAAATGGAAGTTGATGATAAGTTAACGGCTTCAACCATTGTTGGTGTAAATGATCTGATGGCATCGAGGAGGCTGAACCACAATGCGAGCGAGCGCAATCGCCGAACGAAGATCAATCTTCTATTTTCTTCTCTTCGCTCTGTTCTTCCTCCTCACGATCAACGGGTAAGAACAAAAAAATTCCGTGATCAAAATCCGACGAATCGATCCAGGTCGGTGTAGCCTCTTTGTGAGAAAGAAAAGGAAACAAGAAAAATTTGATCTGAAATTATCGATTTTAAAAGATTTATATCACTACTAAATCTCAAAAACTTAAAAGCCCTATTTAGAGATTATTTACCTATAAATTCCTTACTTTCGTTATCCGTATTTGATTTTTGATTTTTAGTTTTTGAAAATTGTCTATAAACACACCTTCCATCTATAAATTTCTTACTTTATCATTTTTTTTTTTTTACCAATATTAGTTTTCAAAAATCAAGTTAAATTTTGAAAACTAAAGTAGTTTTAAAAACTTGTTTTTGTTTTTGAATTTGGTTAAGAATTCAACTTTTATATTTAAGAAAGACTTAGTTTTAAAAAACCATAAATAGAAAACGAAATGGTTATCAAATAGGATCATAGTTTTTGAAAATTAAGTCTATTTCCTCTCAATTTCTTATAATGATGTTGTTGAATTCTTAACCAAATTAAGAAAACAAAAATAAGTGTTTAAAAACTACTATTTTTAGTTTTCAATACGTGAATTGGTTTTTGAAGACCAAATCAACTTTTGAAAACTAAATAAAAAAGTAACTTTTAATAAACTTGTTTGTGTTTTTTGGAACTTGGCTAATGATTCAACTATTTTACTCGAAAGATGTAAACCATTTTAAAAAATGAGAGGAAATATGTTTAATTTTTAAAAACACAAAAACGACGAACTAGATACCAAACGGAACTTAAATGGATAATTGGAATTTGATTTATGCAGAAGAGATTAAGCAATCCAGCAACAGTTTCAGTTGCACTAAACTACATATCAAATCTACAAAAGCAAGTGGAGGAACTTGTTGAGAAGAAGAAACAGCTCATGATTTCGATGATTACGAGGAGATCACAAGAAGAAAGCAGCTCAAGCTTGTTGGCTGTTTCAACCAATAGCCTTAGTGAAACAGAAATTGTCCAAATAATTTCCACCTTTCATGGAATCCCTTTGTCTTGCATCTTGCTTGGTTTACAAGAAGATGGGCTTCACCCTCTTAATATTTCTTCATCTCTGTCCTTTGGAGGAAGAATCTTTTACTATTTACATCTTCAGGTAACTAATATGTATTATTTCTATTTTAGTGTTAACGTGAACCTAGCTCAACGGTTAAGTTATATTTTTTCACTAAGAAGTAAGATGTTTGAATGACCTTCTGCTTCACTTTCGATCAAGATGTTAGAGGTTTCTAAAAAAAGTATAAATATTAATTTTGAATATTACTTTGGTTCTTGTATTTTAAATCCTGATTTATTTTTATTCTTGTACTCTTAAAATATTCATTTTGATTTTTGTACTTTCAATTTCTTCATTTTTTTTGTCTTCTAAGTAGGGGTGTGCATGGGTTGGATTGAGGGTGTTTTTTTGGACAAACTCGAAAATTCGGATTGACATAACCTAAAGAATCCAAATAAAGTTTCTAACCCAACCTAACCCAACCCTTAAAATCCGGGTTGGGTTGTTGGGTTATAATTTATATTTTTCTTTTTAATTAAAAATATGTAAATTTATATACAACACATGACTAGTAACTAAAATCTCATAAAATTCAAATGCTAAATACCAAATATATAAAATATTTATTGCAAACTTCAAATAAAGACAAATATCATAACAATTTTAAAAGAAAAATATTTAATTCACAAATTAATCAGTACAAAAGTAATAAAATTTTAAACAAAGAGAAATATATAAAATATATTTTATTTAAATATATAAAATTCGGGTTAGGTTGACCATTTTAGCCAACCCCCGACCCTACCCAACCAAACAAAAATAGAAAAAGTTTAACCCGACCCAACCTAAAAACAAAACTAACCCAACCCAACCCTTATATTTTGGGTTGTGTAGTCCGGATTGTTCGGCTTGTCGGATTATTTGAACACTCTTACTTCTAAGAGTGAATATTTTGGTCTCCTAAATAAAATAAAAATGAAGCAACCAAAATTGTTACTTTCTTAAAACTATAGAGATCAAAATAAATATTTTGGAACGAAAATTCTTTAAAGTATAGGGACCAAAATTAACCAAAATTTGAAAATACAAAGACAAAAAAATGAACATTTTGATTGTACTACGAGAACCAAAATGTACCAAAAGCCAAAAGTATAGTAATCCTGTAGGGGTAGTTTTATGATTAAAGCAATATCATCATGTTTGACATTAGGTGTGAAACTTGGATGGATTAAGATTTAGGTTAAATAATTAGTAAAAAAAAAAAAAAATTATCGTCAAAATGAGCATAACTTCAACTGTAATTGATATGTACTTTTCGTCTAATTTCCATATATTCCACTTGTTATACCTGTACTACAAAAAGCTGAGTATATATATATATACACAAAAAAACACAAAATTTTCCCAAATTATATATATAGGGAAAAAGTCTTTAATATAAAGACATCATATAAGCTCTGTGTTTTATGCCATGTGTAAGGTTTCCATGTTCATAAAAGTGAAAACGGTTGGTCTAAGAGTTTATATTAAATGACATTGATGAAAATATAGTGAGAAATATCAAAATAAAATAATCTCTAAGATGAATTCAAACTCGCCTCTAGTACAAAAACATTTTTCATATCAACTACCAAACTTATTAGAATTACACCAATTCATATCATATTACACATGTTTTTTATTTGTTCGAGTTTCAACTATACATGGGGTAGGGATGTTCATGAGACCAGGACAGTTTTTCCATCCACGTTTCCACTCTCTATTTAAGTTCTCATCTCTACGCCATTTTTCGTTTGATTTCGTTGTGTGAGATTACCTTATCGAAAATTATTCTTCACTATTTGTGATTAATATCTTCTTAATTTTGATTAAGTAAATTACTTTTTCTAGTTTTCTATTTAAATAGTTGGTTTACAAAGAAAAAAATTCGTTTAAAAAATAATCTTAAATTTTCGAATAAAGAAAATTAATGTCATAAAATTTTAAATTTAGAGTTTATTTATAGATTTAGATAAAAGAAAGAAACCAAAATGAAAAATAGGGCAGGATTGAGCATGGGATTCAAACATTTAACCTTCTAGTCGAGAATATGTTAACTAAGCCATGTTGCTTAGATTAGACAATTGCATATGATTAAATTGAAGATTTGAAAATAAATAGCGCCTAACATACATAAATTTGTATTATCAACTTCGAAGACAAGAGGTTCAATCTTCTATCCCACATGTTGAAAAAAGAAAAACACTTCTCCCACCTCATCTTGGTAACTATATTTTTTGTAAAGAATTTGATAACTATCTTATATTAATTTTCTTATCAGGGTAAAGAGCTTTAGTTTTCATAAAAAGCTCTTTCATTGAAGTATTTAAGGTTTATGGCACATTTAAGCCTTTTGTGAATCTAAACCCGTGGATAGGATCAATGAAGAATTTAAAGATGTGCATCTTTAAATAATGATTCTACTTTTCTTGTTCCTTTCTGTCTTTTGTAGGTTGAGAAAGAAAGAGAACGATGGAATCCAAAATTTTGAATGACAAAGTGATGCCATTATATGATAATATTTATTATTTGCAAACATTTTATAAGAACTATTAGTCCCTATGATAATGATTTTGTTTTTAGTTTTTCAGTCGGGAAGTGATGCCTTTTTTTTTTAGTTTCTTGTAATGATAACTTTTAGATGTCTTAAAGAAATTAATTGGTAGTCAAATTTCGAAAACAAAAACAAATTTTTAAAAACTATTATTTTAAATTTTCAAAACTTAGTTTGGTTTTGTGAGACATGAGTAGATGGTTGATTACAAAACAAAGAAGCATATAGTTAAAAGGCCAAGAAATTAAAAACCAATTGATTATCACACGAGACCTCAATTCTTCATTTGAAAATATAATTTGCTAAAATATATGTCTAATGTAGGAAAAAGAACTATTGTCTTCGCAAAAAAGAAAAGATGATATTTACGAATGAAATTTGAACCATTAGTATATCAAGTAAATTGATTGTTGTGTATGTATATTAACATGAATGAATGTCAAAATAAGCTTAGTTCATCAATAATTGACATGCTTTAACTCTATTGGAGTTGGAGGTTTGACCTTATAATGGTCGTAAAAAACAACATAAATAAACAGAAGAGAAAAATACCCTTTTGATCTCTATGTTATGGGTTTAGTTTCTATTTGGTTCATATATTTCAAAATCTAATATTTTTGTTCTTAAGAAACTAAATCCAAAATCTAGAGAAGAAGGGTATTTTTTGCTAAACAGAAATATATATTAATTAGAGTCATTACCACGCTAAAAAATAGAATAATAACAATTATTATTTTTATTACGTAAGTTCTACCATTTCTTTCTTTTTTTTTCTTTTTTTTTTTTACAAAGACATTGTAATTAAAATGTGGGATGGAAAATCAAATCTCAAACCACGAGGTTGATAGTATGAACATTAAACCAGTTGAACTACATTCTTGTTAGCAGTTTTATTTCATTTATATAGAGAATTAAGAATTAAAATGTAATAGAAACTTTTTTTTCCCAGAAAAAAAGCAACAATTAATTAACCGACAGAAAGTAGAAAGTTAAATCTGAACACTTGAATAATGAAGATGAACCAGAGTATAACAAGTTTCAAAGCCCAAGCTATTTTAACTTGTGTAAAAATTGAAAAAGCAACAATATCGGTTCATCAGTGTTTGTTTTGCCTTTCATTTGTAAAATCTGATATTGTTTGAACTTAGATAAACATCGAGTTCCATCTTACAACCAACTGAAGAATTAGAGAAGTAACTCATGTAACTTATAAATAAAAATTATGAAGTTTTCTCATTTTTTTCAATGTAAAATCATTGACAATGTCAACTCGTCCTCCTTCCACTCGAGCATCATGATGATTTATCATGTCCATAATGACTCAAGACACCATATGAGGAAAGAGATACCCATAGGGCCCTCTCTGATACCAATTGAAAATTTAAAGTAAATCTAACATAGAATACACAATAGAAGGGATAGAGAGACATAGAGGTTGGTAACCACATTCAGTGCAATGTCACCCACTATTGAGGGATTGTATGCCCAGTAGGAAGTACGCGTATCTAATAGACTCCTTTAGCCTTCTATGTAAAGCCTACTTTTAAGTTTCAACTTAGGCTTACTTCCACACATAAGCTTATCTAGCTTTGAACGAGATATCGTCAGTATAACAATTTACTTCCACACATAAATAAAGATTGTAAGGATTTTTACCGACATAGCTACACTGGGGCCTACTCCGATACTAATTTATTACGGGCGATAGAACTCTAGATATCTCCACAATGATGTGATATTGTCTACTTTAAGCATAACCCTCATAGTTTTTCTTTTGATTTCATTCCAAAATGTATCATACCATTGGAGATAGTTGTCCTCCCTTATAAACTCAAGATCATCCCTTTAATTAATTGATGTGAGACTTTGATCACATTTCCAATAGATACAAAACATAGTGCTTGATATAGTACAAGACATGTTAGACGACACATTGCTCAAGTTTTACCTATAATAAAATCAGCCAATCATATTGCAGTAAGAAATTCCAAGTTAGGTTACTTTTTAAGGAAAACAATCAACACAGCAGAGCACGACAGTAGAACAAAACAACAAACCAAACACAAAAACGAACCAAACAAAGTTAGAAACAACCAACAAAAATAATCAGAACTAAGCCCAAAAAAAAAAAAAAAAACTATAATACTAAATTGTTATAATCACAAGAAAAAGCAAGTGTTTATTCACCTCTTTTTAGTCTTAGAAAATAGCCAAAGTCAGATCCATCAACATAAAAAGGCCAAAAAAAAAAAAAAAACACAAAAAAGAAACTAATAACAACACAACAGTAAAATGAATCGTTCAACATCCTCAGAGTCCTCTGTCTCATTAACAGAAGTAGGGGTGTTCATGGGTTGGATTCGATTGGGTTGAAAGACTTTTTAGATCCAACCTAATTGTTCGGGTTGTAACTTTCTTCAACCCAAATAATCCTTATTAAAAAATGAACCCAACCCAACCCAACCATGAAATATTTGGGTTGGGTTGGTTCGGGTTAATCGGGTCATTTATTTAAAATTTTGTTCTAAAAATAGCAAAACGTAAATATGTAAAAATTTAATTTAATTATTTTCATATATTGAATTAAGATGAACTACTCAACTTCAATTTATATAGTGAAATTTTTCTTTCTAAAGTTCAAAGAAACTACTTTTAAGAGTGGTTGAAGAATAAATTTTTAAAAAATATTGGAATTAAATAAAATTAAAATCAATATATGTATAAATAATTGTGTTATGAATAACAAAAAAAAAATATTTTAAAATTAATAATAAATTCGGATTTATTCGAGTTGGTTTGGGTTATTTTAAGTGAACGCATGAACCAATCGAATCCATAAAATTTTCATTTATTTGAACTCAACCCAACCCAAATGAGTTGATAACCCAATCCAAACCGTACGAATTGAGTTAGATTAATCGATTTTTTCAAGTCATATGATTTTTTGAACACTCCTACGCAGAAGTAAGAGTCGACCCATCAAAGTCTCCCATTTTTAGAAAAATTCCTAGGGCTCTCAACAATCATTCCCGAAGTGGAAACCGTATCCAAACGGGTAACAGACAACTGTAACAGTTGTAGCAAAAGATCCACTTTTGCCTTTCGGTTAGTGTAGTTCTTAATGGTAATACTAGAGACCTACGATACAGTGGCAAGAACCTGCACGATCCATCGTAAAAGACATCAATATCCTCAGTAGGCAGCATGTCTACAAAAACAAAATATGGGATGTCATGAACATGTTAGCTCATGATGCCCTTGAAAAAGTTTACAGCGGTAATTAATGGGCTAGGGAGCTGGGCTAGGATGATTCTTTGGTCCAATAATATCGGGCTTCTGAGCAATCAAAATTCCACAAATCATTTTTGAAAAGCAGATGATGACTAAAACGTGTATGAGTAATATGGTGATGAATTTATAAGGTTTAGTGCTATAAGGTTTAGTGCAAGCATACACTATTACATGCAGTAATCTAGATTGTATTTTGAGTATTGTATTCCACGAAACTAATATGCAAATCAATTCTTCCTAAGACAACACTTTTAATGCAAACCAAGGGTAACTAGTAAAAATAGGTGATTTTGGGGCCGATTGCGAGTAATAAAGGTAAACCATGAGTGACAACAAGAATTAGAGGTCAAGTTTCAGCTCATAGACAATTTACATTAAGCTAGATCGCATCACAGATGCATCGATAATTATGAACATAGAACAACTCTTGTTTTACATTGCTTTAAAAGTTCATTTAGGATGCTGATAGCACTAAAATGTGTTATCTCCCTTAGCTTAGCTCGAGATTATTATACTATTTAATGTGTTAAATTGGTTATTTTTTAGGTATCGAGTAGTTTGGAGGTAGAATTGATCGTTAGGGAAAAAAGAAAACTATAATAGATCAATTTAGAGCCTAACGAAGTAACTAGGTCAAATGGAAGGGAAATTGCCGAATGACCTTTGGAAGACTAGCGCCTCGGTGCTATGCGATGCCAGAAGATAGTAGGCATGGAATTGGACAGCATCGAAGCTCTGTAAAGGTACCCCTTGACATCACAAATTTTCAGGTAATTTTTAATTTGATTATTTTGAATTATTTGGGTGTTATTTCGATAATATTAAGGCCAAAAAATCGAATTATCGAGATAAGTTAATTAATTTAATTGGAATTTCAAGAGATTTGGAAATTTGGATTTGATTCAAGATGAGTTGGATAATTTATTTTGAAATTTTTGATTCAATTGAAATTAGATTTAAATCTTGAAGAGAAAAGAAAAAAGAATGCGTGTGTATACATATATATATATGTACATATACATACATTTATGTATATGTATATATTTATATAATATGTATGCATGTATACTTGTGTGAGGGGAGCTAGCCCAATCGCTATCTGAGTAGCTTTACAACTCAAACTTGTCAACTTTTTTAAATATGATCCCAAAGGCAGTGTGCCTTTCAGATATCTCATAACTCTTTTTGTATCAACCATATGATTCTTGCTTTGAGAGTGAATAAATCTAGACAAGACATTTACAGTGTACATAATGTTAGACCTAGTGGATGTGAGATACACGAGACATCCAATTAGACTTCTGTACACATTTTCATCGACATGTTCTTCTCCACCATCCTTTTGCAACTTTTCCTTCTAAATCATTGGAATGTTCACACTCTTACACTCCTCCATACTGAACTTCTTTAATATCTCTCTCATGTACTTCTTCTAGCAGAGGAACACTTCATCCTGCCTTTGTTTAATCTCCATAACTAGGAAGTAATGCATCAGACCTAGATCAATCATCTAAAAAACCTTCATTATTTCTTGCTTGAGCATCCCTATCTAAACATCATCACTTCCTGTCACCAGTAAGTTGTCTACGTAAAGAGATATAATCATAATAGGAGTACTTGATTTCTTCATATAGAGTATGGATTCACTCAGACTCTTCATAAAATCCAAGTTCAGAGAGTGATCATCCATCTTGTTGTACCATGCCAAAGAAGCTTACTTCAACCTATAGAGATCCTTCTTCAACAAATAAACTTTGTGCTCTTATCCTGGTATGATGAATTCGTCTAATTGCTCAACATAGATTTCTTCTTTTAACATTCCATTTAGGAATGTTGACTTCACATCTAGCTGCTACACCTTCCATTCATGTTGGGCTGACACAACCAGTAACAACCTGATTGTGTCTATCCTTCCAACTAGTGAAAAAGTCTAGCAAAATTCAATTCCCTAGACTTGTGCATACCCTTTCACTACTAACATGACCTTGAGATTGTTCGGAGCCATCTAGGTTCAATTTGGTTTTGTAAACCCATTTGACTCCAATCACTTTCCTGTCTGCATGTTTCTCCACTAGCTCCCATGTATTGTTCTTCTCTATCATACTCAATTCCTCCTTCATTGCCTCAATCCACTTCATATCTCTCTTAGCTTCTTCATATTATGCAGGTTGTAATGCAATTACACTACTTCTTTCATACACCTCACTGAATAGTCCAGTCCCTCTAATTGGTGCATCATCAACTGATTCATCAGGATCTAAAAAGACTTCTTGTTGCTTCAACTTTGCTTCTTCTATACAGTCTAACTTCTCATCCTTCAATAACTTAACATCTCTAATCATCATCTTCTATGTGTGAGGTTGATAGATTTGTAGGCTTTGGACACTATGCTATAGCCTATAAAGATTCCTAGTTCATCCTTCTCACTCAACTTATCTCTCTTCTCCTGTAGAACATTAAAAAAAAAAAAAAAATCAATGCCAAACATCTTCAAATGTGTCAGTTTGGGTTTAGTATTAAACCAAGCTTCATAAGGTGTCTTCTTCTCCAATACTCTTGTAGGTAATCTATTCAATAGAAAGACTACTGTGTTTGCTGCTATAGCCTTTAAAGATTCCTAGTTCATCCTTCTCACTCAACTTTTCTCTCTTCTCCTGTAGAAAAAAAAAAAAAAAAAAAAAAATCAATGCCAAACATCTTCAAATGTGTCAGTTTGGGTTTAGTATTAAACCAAGCTTCATAAGGTGTCTTCTTCTCCAATACTCTTGTAGGTAATCTATTCAATAGAAAGACTACTGTGTTTGCTGCTTTAGCCCAAGATTATTTTGGCAAGTTCTTCTCATGCAATAAACATCTTGTCATCTACACAATACTTTTGTTCTTCCTCTCTCTGACTCTATTTAGTTGTGGAGAATATGAAGCAGTAAGCTAATGCTCTATCCCAACTTCTTCAAAGAAGGAATTGAACCTTTGCGATGTATGTTTAGTCCCATTATCAGTTCTCACTACCTGAATCTTACAGCCACTTTGATCTTCAACCCATCTCTTGAACTTCAGAAACACTGCAGTTTCTTCCCACTTATGCTTCATGAAATATATCCAACACATTCTGGTATAATCATCAATAAAGATAACGAAATACCTGTTACCATTTAGTGATAGAGTTGGTTGAGGTCTACACAAGTCAGTGTGGATAAGCTGTAGTTTGTAGTTTCTCAGTTTCTTTTCATTGTGACTTCTTAAATGGCAACCTTTTTTGCTTACTTGTTAAACAAGCTTTGTACTTTGTTTTCAGCTCCTCCATAATTGGTACCCATACTGCCATCTCATTCTTTTGCAGATACTACAACCCTTTCTAATGAAAATGCCCTAACCTCTTATGCCATAACTCAATGTCATTCACATGACACTAGAAAGCTATTTGATCATTCTCAAGTGGATCAAACGAGAAGCTCTTGTGTTGCATCTTTATTTTGAATAACTCATTCCCATTGGAATAAGAACTTACGCACTTTCATTCTTCAAACAACACTTTGAATCCATTCTCTACTAATTGACCAATGCTTAACAAGTTTTGATCAATCTCAGGGACAAATAACACTTCAGTAATCAACTTGGTTCCAACACAACTCTTTATTGACACTTTGCCTTTCCCCTTTACTTCTAGATACTCATTGTTTCTTATCTTAACCTTTGACTTGAATGACTTGTCAAAATCCTTGAACAATGCTTTATCACTTGTCATGTGATTAGTACACCCACTATCAACCAACTAACCATCACATTGAATGACTGATTGAAACAAATAGCCACAAAGAGTTGATCTTCTTCTTGTTATACTGTATTATGTGCTCCTCTTCGCTGTTAAGTTTTTGCTTCCTTATGAAATCATTCAATGTGCTTCAATAAGTGACACCTTCTACATTTCACAAGCCTTCTCTAGCATATGAAATGTGGATGATTCTGCTTCCCACAGTGCTTGCATGTACTACCAGCATCCTTTACAGCAGACTCTGAGCTATTAATGCCACTTTCCTTCCTCCCTTTCTACTTTTTCTCTCTTCCATCTTCTCCTTGTTGCGCTTTAGCTTTCATTGCCCCCTCAATGCTTCTTTTAATTTTTGTCTCATCAATCTCCTCTGCTCTTGTTCTTACAAAGCATTGTTCGTTGCTATCATGATTCGAGCTGGGAGTGTATTGTATAAAATAGATTGGAAAAATAAATTCTAAGTATAGATGTTGCATTGATGCTTCGATGCGTTTAAGTATTTGTAATGCGTTGGTGCATTAGAAAAATGCAATCAGAACGCACGACACTTCTATTATTGACGTTCAAGTTTTCCTAAACCAGACCCAAGTATAAATCTAATTTAGGTTCCTGGCAAGTCCAAGGTCGAACTCATGGATTCAGTTAAACAAACGCAGACCTTGCGTTGTAGCTATTGTAAGGGTTTTCCTAAGTATATGAGAAAAATGTGTTATTTACACTAAAGTGTTGTGCCTGTGCAAGAAGATACAAAAGAGTTGAGTGGTGAGTGATGGACCATGCGAAAATGGAGTTTAATGTAAGTGGTATACGTCGGTCTAAGATAAATGTACACAAACCAGAATGTGATGTGGATGAGATGGGATGATGTGCTTATCTTTTGTTTATGCGTTGGACTTTATTCATCACTTCTCAATGCGAATAACATGCAAAACCTAACTCTAGGATGCATGCGTCTAACACAAAATGCAATAGACAGCAGTAAGTCTATTTCTAGATGTACTAGGCGTCCTACTTGATGCTGGCTTATCTATTCTCTCGAATAATCTAAGTCAAAGATGCTTTTACTAATTGATCAAGTTGGCTTAAGCGTTGAAATGAAGTTTTGAATAAAGTATAAATGCATTCAACATAAACAAGAAATAAACAATTGCAAAATGTGATGGATCAAATATATGAATTTTATAAAGAAGCAAATTGTCTTTAAAAAAGCAATATTCAATCAAATGCAATGAAAGTGATAAATGAGATGAAAAGAACTGAATGAAGCCACAGAGTACAATCTCTTGTATCTCTTTGGCTCAATTCTGTTGTGTACAATCACTTGTATAGGAGTTAAACGAAGTGTCTTTCTTAAGCTTGGCTTCTTCCGCTCCCTGACGGGCAGTGGTGGTGGTTCTCAACCCTTCTGATCATCTAGGCACCACAGCACAGCTTAAACTACGATTACGCTAATTACAGAGAGTGAGAGCCTTGATAAATTTCTATGTACTTTCTAACTGCTGAACTCTAGAGGGACTTCATCTATTTATAGGTGTTGGTCATGTTCACTTGGTGAATGGGCAGCATTAAAGTCCATGCCATGGTCAGCATGGAAGTCCATGCCCTGATCAGCCGCCTGACTCTCGGAAGCTTTTCAGATGCCGCCTAACTCTCGGAAACTTTTCAGACGCCACCTGACTCTCGGAAGCTTTTCAGATGTCGCCTGATTCTCGAAAGCTTTTCAGACACCGCCTGCTGCTCATGTCCATACTTGCAAGTGGTGATGTGACACAATCAGCCTGGATCAATGAATCTTCTCTGCGTTGAATTCCCTCCGACGCATGGCCCATACGTTAGAGCTTTCTCTGCGGCACTTCTCTAATGTGTTAGCGTTAATCCTCGTGTTGAAATCCTGCAATACAATGCGTTAGTGTCACGATATTTAGTAATAAAACCTCTTTTGCATGAGTTTACTAATGTTTGAATAAATCCATGCGTTTCTTCTAAAAATGAAGAGAATTTATCATTAAAAACCTTAGTTGTTCCAACTTAAGCGCAAAAATAACTTGTATTTCTACAAGTTTTCACCACCCCCAAATTTGAACAATGCTTGTCCTCAAGCATTCCAATATAATTCTTTGTTATCTCCTTTGTCTTAGGTATGCATAGTTCGCCTCTCATCATATTCAGTTATAAGTTTGAGACAAGAGTTTGGAAAATGTAACTCAGATGGACTCTTTTCTAAAAGAACTAATGTTTAGTTTCAAATGCAGCAGGCCTTTTATCAACAACTCCTTTCATTTCTCAAAACATTCCAGTTTTTTTTTTTTTTTTTTTCTAACCCAGCAATGCGTTAAATGCTCTTTTTAAGGTAAATTCCGGATAAAAAGAAAAAAATTTTATGAATTCACTTACCCATGCGTTGTTCCAAGTATCCCACTTTCTTTTTGGCTTGCCCCCACGGGTGTCATGCGAGCATCCAACTACGTGTGAGAACCCTTCACAACTAAACTCATATCTAATATTCATGCATTTCAAGATATAATTTCTTCAGAATAATAGAGGAGTTCTATGGGATGCGTTGGTCTAGGAGACTTAACTTCGTTTTGGCTTGCCTCAACGGGTGTCATGCGAGCATCCAACTACGGCTAAGTGTCCGTTCCAACTTAACTCATGCTATTTTGAGGTTTTTCTTTTAAAGTAATGACAGAGAAGTTGCGTTTAACATTTTTCTTATTTTGTTCCCTTTCTTTTTGATGTACTTGTTTGATGCGTCTTAACTCGGATTTCCTTCATCCCAAAATTTGGAGATGAGCTATACTCATCCCAAATTTGGAGACGAGTAAAATCCTCATTGCCAAAATAGAAACAAAATTTAAAAAAGTCTTTGAGAATCCGAAAGGAGTTTAAGACTTAAAGCTTACACGCGATAGAAAGAAAACATAGTCTTTTTAGAGAAGTTCAGGCTTTGTTGATTTTTCTAACGCCTACTCTATACTTATAGATTTCATATAGTTGATATCATTGAGGTCAGGCAAAGCACAAGACTTAGAAAATATCTAAAGAACAAAAATAAAGTATGCTAAGGTCAAACGTGAGGAACAAAATGATAGAAACTTCTCATTCATTTTCATAGATTCACATGACACAAACAAACAAGTCAAGCAAATACAAAAGAACATCAACTAACTCAAACTACAAAATAACCCAACACTCCAAAACTCTATTGTGCTAGCGCGTCATCTCTGCATTCTTCTTCAAGGTCTTCATCCATAAAGTGCAAAGGGTTTCTAAGATGGGCCAGCAATAGAGGCAGAGCAAACATCCCAACCAAGACCTGATTGATATATTGCATTGTATAAACGAATTGATCTTGCATCCTTCATGTTTGTTGCCTTAGGTAATCTCTTAGAAACCGATTTTGTTGCTGAGGACCTTCGATGGACACAGCCAATGGTCTGAGCTGATCACTGATGAAAGTTTTCAACTCTTCTAAGTCAGCGCTGCGTTGAGGTGGTGTTGATTCTTCATTTCTTGCAACTGGGTCTTCAAAATTTGGTGCGTTGCTTGATCCTAACCCAGTTGGTTCATAGATAGTTGGAGGAGACACAAAATTGGGAATTAAACTTGGTAGGGGTAAAGGAAGGGAATAATGGATTTCTTGATCTATCTAAATAGGTTCTTGATGCATTTGATCAAGACTCCCTTCTAGTGGGGCCATTGGTGAGTCATGGAGAGTGAGGTTGAGGATTGGTTGTGCTTCTTCACCCGTAAGATCAAGCTCTGCTTCATATTCTTTATGCTCTGAAGCTTCATCGCTGTGTTCAACAATCTGGACTCGTCTTCTTTAGGGGGCGCGTTTGGATGATCGAGGTTCGGTTGCCACTTCTTTGGTAGGTAAGGTAGGTTGATACGGCGAACTGTGAAGTAAACGCCTTACTAACTTTATATCTATCAAACCATCGATCTCTTCATGATCATCCCCTAGAGGGATGCCCCCGCGTTCACATAGTGCACAGATCAGCCAAGGGAAGTAGTGTTGCCCTCGTGGTTTAGTCTTGATGGTCTTGATCTGATCCCTTATAATTCTTCCAACATCTAAAGAGATGCACTGCATGATGCAATATGTAGCCAAGACGCGTTCCTTTGACAATGTTTCATCATGCGTTGTAGGCATGATGCTCCTTTTGATCAGATAGTACCAAAGATTCGCGTCTGGGGTTAAATTCCTGGAAGTGGGTAGCACTCGAGAAATAAGCCATTTTCTACAAGTTTATCACTGAATTGACGCTTTCTTCCCGAGGTCTTCTTAGATAACGTGTCGATTAC
>NC_052351.1:57861167-57864953 GCF_009727055.1 Benincasa hispida
AAAAAAAAGAGACAAGGATAGAGGAAGCGTCCCTGGAATATATGGCGATGCAAACGCAGGGATGCTTCGACGCGGGCCTCAGCTGGCTTCACGTAGTGCGATAGATGACTTTTGACGTTCTAGTTCATCTTCAAAGTATGGCTTCACTCTTTGGCCATTTACTTTGAACGCATTGGTGCCATCTTCCCGTGTTAATTCCACTGTTCCATATGGAAAGATTTTCTTAATGATGGACCTGACCACCTGGATTTTAATTTCCCTGAAAAAAAAGAAGGCATATTTCAGGTGACTAGGTAACGGTTTCAACTTGAGTTCTGGTGGTTCCTCAAGTGATGGACGTGTTGGTTTTGTCTGCCGCTCACTCAGACTTGGCAGCTCTGGTTCTTTCAAGTTCTCCTCCAATGCGAGGACCTCACATACGTGGGTCTCTTCTTCAAGCAATTCAATACTTTTCAGTTGACAATCTTCACTATCTGGGAACTTTAATGCGTTTAATACATTAAACTTCACCTCTTGATTATCTACGCGCAAAGTCAATTCGCCTTTATGCACGTCAATTAAAACTTTCCCAGTAGCTAAGAAGGGGCGTTTAAGGATAATTGGTACCTCCCTATCTGCTTCATAGTCCAAGATAATAAAGTCTGCTGGGAATATGAAGTTGTCAACCTTTACTAAAATGTCTTCAATCCTTCCTTCTGGGTACTTGATTGTTCTGTCAGAGAGCTGAATAGTAACAGAAGTGGGTTGTGCTTCGCCAATTCCAAATTTCTTAAAGATTGAGAGAGGCATGAGATTAATGCTAGCTCCCAAATCGCACAATGCATGACCTACATCCAATCCTCCTATCGAGCAAGGAACTGTGAAGCTCCAAGGGTCCTTCTGTTTCTTTGGTAGACTATTGTTTACTAACGCATTGCATTCCTACATTAGTGCGATTACTTCCGTTTCGCTGACTCTTTTTTTCTTCATTAAAATGTCCTTAAAAAATTTGACATATTTTGGTATTTTCTCCAGGGCTTCGATAAGTGGAATTTTGATATATAATTGCCTTAGGGGCTCAAGAAAGCACTTGAATTATTGTTCTCATTATTCTTCATTAGACGTCTAGAGAATGGTGCGTTCAGCAGCATTGCAGGTTCTCCCGCGTTAGACGTACTGGGTTCTGAATGGCTATGTACTCCTTCAATAGGTTCTCAAGTGGAGATCCTGAACTCGACGCCTGTCCTTCTTTATTGAAGGGTTGTTAGTGATGCTGATGCATTTGTTGAAATGCAGACAGCGGTCCATTCCTTTATTGTTGGTTTGTCCCTGGGTGGTGCTCCTGATGATTTCATCCTGTCAAAGAAAAATTTGGATGGTTTCTCCATCCAGGATTATATGTATTGGAAAATGGGTTGTTTTTAATGAAACATACTGACTGAGGATTTTGTGGACAATTCGCATAGGAGTGAGGATCTCCACAGCCCACACAGCTAACCATGGGCTGCCCAAACGCTTCTACCTGATTCACCTTCTGTTGATTTGATGTGTTTCCTAACGTTATGTTCTGCAAAAGGCTGGTCATCGTAGCCACTTATGCAGAAAGTATGGCTATTGCGTTGGAATCGATAGAATTAACGTTCTAAGATTTCTTTTTCCTGTCAGCTTTTCCATCATATGTATCGTCCACCCATTCCATGTTGTGCTTAGCAATGCGGTCTAATATCTCTTTAGCCTCCGTGTAAGATTTGTCCATAAGTCCACCAGCCACTGCTGCGTCTGTTGCCATCTGTTATGCTCTATTCAATCCTCCATAAAACGTCTCTATTTGGATAGTTAGTGGTAGTCCATGGTTCGGGCAATGTTTGACCAGTCCCTTAAAACGCTCACATGCGGCGCTTAAGGTTTCAGCTTCCTCTTGTTCAAAGTTCATAATCTCTCGACGCCTCCTTGCTTTGGTGGTAGGTGGGAAGTATTTTTGCATAAATTTCTCCACCAACTTCTCCCAGGTGGTGATTTCACCAGACTCTAGTGAGCTTACCCATTGTTTTGTGTCATCACGCAAAGAATAGGGGAACAAAGACAGCCTGATCGCCTTTAGGGTGATTCTAAGAATCACAAATGAGTTACACGTTTCCAGGAAATGCTTCATGTGGGCGTGAGGATCTTCACCACGACCACCCCCAGATTGTCCAGCAATCTGGAGTATTTGGAGCATTACAGATTTCATCTCGAACCTCGTCTTGTCTGGCGTTGGGTATATGATTCCTAGAGAGAAACCATACAGTACAAGGGACGCGTACTCCCTCATTAGACGCGTGCTGCTGTTCACCATAAGGATCGGATTCTGTGCAACATGAGCTAGTTGCTGATTTGCCTGTTCTTCCACCATTGCTCGTTGCCTGTTCTATTGTCTGAGAAATGACTTCCTCAACCTTCGACGATGATTAGATCGGTTTCTATGTCGGAAGGTCCTTTCAATCTCAGGTTCGTATATGAGTTCAGGAGTGCTTTCCCTGCTCATAAACGTTCACAAGCTTAGGCTTAGCTTGTAATACTCCCCCAACTGAAGTGTTCCTACAACAAATACAAACAAAATTTTTGGTTAGTCTTGCTTCTGAATCCCCGACAACGGCATCAAAAACTTGTTCGTTGCTATCGTGATTCGAGTTGGGAGGTAATGTATAAAAAATATTGGAAAAATCAATTCTAAGTATAGATGATGCGTTGATGCTTCGATGCGTTTAAGTATTTGTAATGCATTGGTGCGTTAGAGAAATGCGATCAGAACGCACGACACTCCTAATATTGATGTTCAAGTTTTCCTAAACCAGACCCAAGTATAAATCTAATTTAGGTTCCTGGCAAGTCTAGAGTCGAATTCAGGGATTCAATTAAACAAACGCAGACCTTGCGTTGTAGCTATTGTAGGGGTTTTCCTAAATATATGAGAAAAATGTGTTATTTACACTAAAATGCTATACCTGTTCAGGAAGATACAAAAGAGTTGAGTGGTGAGTGATGGATCATGCGAAAATGGAGTTTAATGTAAGTGGTATGCGTCGGTCTAAGATAAATGTACACAAACTAGAATGTGATGTGGATGAGATGGGATGATGTGCTTATCTTTTGTTTATGTGTTGGACTTTATTCATCACTTTTCAATGCGAATAACATGCAAAACCTATCTCTAGATGCATGCGTCTAACACAAAATCCAATAGACACTAGTAAGTCTATCTCTAGATGTACTAGGCGTCCTACTTGATGTTGGCTTATCTATTCTCTCGAATAATCTAAGTTAAAGATGCTTTTACCAATTGATCAAGTTGGCTTAAGCGTTGAAATGAAGTTTTGTATAAAGTATAAATGCATTCAACATAAACAAGAAATAAACAATGGAAAAATGTGATGAATCAAATATGAATTTTATAAAGAAGCAAATTGTCTTTACAAAAGCAATATTCAATAAAATGCAATGAAAGTGATAAATGAGATGAAAGGAACCGAGTCAAGCCGCAGAGTACAATCTTTTGTATCTCTTTGGCTCAATTCTATTGTGAACAATCATTTGTATAGGAGTTGGACAAAGTGTCTTTCTTAAGCTTGGCTTCCTCCGCTCCCTGACCGGCAGTGGTGGTGGTTTTCAACCCTTTTGATCATCTCGGCACCACAGCACAGCTTAAACTTCGACTACGCTAATTACAGAGAGTAGGAATCTTGATAAATTTCTATGTACTGTCTAATTGCGAACTCTGGAGGGACTTCATCTATTTATAGGCGTTGGTCATGTCCACTTGGTGAATGG
>NC_052351.1:57864963-57891359 GCF_009727055.1 Benincasa hispida
ATTTATAGGCGTTGGTCATGTCCACTTGGTGAATGGGCAGCATTAAAGTCCATACCCTAGTCAGCATTAAAGTCCATGCCCTGATTAGCCGCCTGATTCTCAGAAGCTTTTTAAATGCCGCTTGTTGCTCGTGTTGATACTTGCAAGTGATGATGTGACACAATCAGCCTGGATCAATGAATCTTCTCTACGTGGAATTCCTTCCGACGCATGGCCCATGCGTTAGAGCTTTCCCTGCGGCACTTCTCTAATGCGTTAACATGAATCCTCGTGTTGAAATCCTTCAATACAATGCGTTAGTTCTGTGATATTTAGTAATAAAACTTCTTTTGCACGAGTTTGCTAATGTTTGAATAAATCCATGCGTTTCTTCTAAAAATGAGGAGAATTTATCATTAAAAACCTTAGTTGTTCCAACTTAAGAGCAAAAATAACTTGTATTTCTACAAGTTATCAAGCACTGACTACTTCTATCTCAAGGTTTGAGAATTCTTTAATATTTTCTAAGGATGAAATGGTTACTTTATATCTCTCAGGTATTGGAACTAGAATCTTCTGGACCAATCTATTGTCAAATAAATCAGTTCCTAATGCTCTTGCCTTCTTAGTAATCCCTTTAATCCTTTAATGGACTTAAAATCCTTCATTTGAATTCTCTTGAATTCTCGAACCAAGTTCAACATCTTCATGCCTTTATCCTCTCATCACCTTCATACTCACTTTTGATCAAACTCCCAGATCTCCTTCGTCGACTTCAAGGTAATAATTCTATTGAATATGGTGGGAGACACAGTTGCATATTGGAAAACTTTAGCCTTTGCATTCGTGGTGACTCTCTCCTTGTGAGTCTTGATCTGATGTATTGTTCGGTTATCAGAATGTGGAACAATCTCATAGTCTTGCTTAATTGCTTCCTAATAATCACAACTCTCCATGTAGATTTACATTCTGATAGCCCATGTTTGGTAAGTTTCACCATCAAGCACATGTGGGGCTAATGAAGAAAGATTGCTTGGTCTTGACTCCATCTCACTCAATCCTCACAAGTGTACCATTCATTTTCTCTTAGGGATATTTCACTCTCACTCAAAAGTCCCTTAATAATTCAGCTCTGATACAACTATAGTTCTAATTATTGAGAGAGAAATGAGAAAATGGGAAGTATGTTCATTTCATTCTAAAAAACTCTATATAAATACACATTTTAAGTCTAAAAATAGATTCCATAATGTTAGCAACTAATCCCACTAACTCCGAAAGAATAAAAACTTAGACTAATTTCACTATTTCCTAAAACTAGGAATTGACTAAACCAATTTAAAACTGATTTGCAGTTTTGAGTTACTAATATAGGTTAGTAGCCTTTGATCCATGGGTAGCAGGCACTCATCACTATTTCCCTTCTCTTAGCTAGTTTTAGGTTTGAATCCGGTCTAGCACATTATTCATTTTTTATTATATTTTTTTTTATTTATTATATTTCGCAATTGTTTTTGAACTTTTTCATTTTTTATATTATATTTCTTTAATTTTTATTTACTATATTTCTTAATTTTGCTATACATTTACTATATTTCGTAATTTTGCTATACTTATATATTAATTTAATTTTTTAATTATATTTTTTTTCAATATTTAAATTTATATATTATTTTAATATTCAAATTTAAAATTTTTAATATGTAATTTAAATATATGTTTTCATTTGTTTTTATTTTCTTAATTTTTCCAGAGTAGTATACTTGAGTCAGATGTGAGTTGAAATCATTTAAGACAATAACTCGAGTGAGAGATGACTTGTTGATCAAATTGGGCAACATTTGAAGGATAAATACACCTTTGTTATTGTACTTCGTTGTGGATCAAGATTTATTTGTTTTAGACGGTATAAACTTTTGGTAATTTTTCTTTCGATATTTAATCTATGATATATCTTCTTTCTTATATTATATTATTACAAAAAAAAAAAAAGAAACAATAAATAGCTATTAAACATGTTTTTGTTTTTGTGTTTCTTTTTCTTTTTTTAAAGAAACAAAAATATGAAACTATTCATGATTCTAGTTATTAAAAAATAAAAAACAAGAAACAATAAATGAGAAATAGTAAAAAGGAATATTATCAAACAGGTCCTTGGTAACTTTCATGTTTCTCGTTTTCTGTTTTTAGTTTATAGTTTTTCTTATGAAGGTAAGTACTAGGAATGCAAGTGTTTGATAATTGTCTCAGTTTTTTGTTTTATAAATTAAAAAAAATGTTTCTAAAATTGTGTAGATAATTCTACAATATACTCTAAAGTATCTCTCCTAAAAGTAGTTTATCTAAAGTATTCTAATACATAATGCTTCTAGAGATTAGGCTTTTGTTTGGACTAGGGCCAAATATTTAGGCCCATTTGGTAACAATTTGATTTTTATTTTTATTTTTGAAAATTAAGCCTATTTCATCCACATTTTTTATAAATAATTTGCAAGTTTCTAAGTACAATAGTTGAATTCTTAACAAAATTCTAAAAACAAAAATAACTTTTTGGAAGCTACTTTTTTTAATTTTCAAAACTTTGCCCGGTTTTCTAAACCATTATTGAAAATTAAATAACAAAGAAAGAAATTTGGAGGTGGAATATGTGTCTATAGGCTTAATTTTAAAAAATAAAAACTAAAAACAAAATTGTTACCAAATGGGGCCTTAGTACCCAAAATCGAGTTTATATTTCAACACAACCCCTTTAACAAAATGAGAATAATAAACTTTATATTGACGAAAACCAAAAGACAAAAAGACATCAGCAAATTTGACAAAGATGTCTATTTCAGATCATAAATAGATTTAATTAACCAACCTACTATATTGTACGTTTTACAAAATAATTGTGCTCCGAGCACTCTTACCAAATTCCATTTGATGTGTAGCCAGTGGCGGAGCCAGAAATTTTATACTAGGGGCACTATATGTACAAGTATAACAAAAATATTTATAAATGAATGTAAAAAAAGTATTCATAACTTCATATATTAACTAATTTATTACATTATAATTGCCCTCCATGAGTTTTCATGTTTTGAAATTGATCTTGCTCTGTACTTTTGGTTTGAAAAGATAGCAACATAAATAAAATGCAACATCTTTTGAAATGTTATATTCTAACTAATTCGAATATTCACTTAACCAAGCTGTATTAAATCATCTTGACTTTATATCAAAATTTTTAAGTGGAAAAGTATGATTTTGAGGCTGACAAGAACCTTTTTGTAAATATGTTATACGAATTTGATCTCGGATATTATAATTATAATCATAATTTTATGTTCTTAGACCAAGATTTGCAAGTAGTTTTTTTTTTATTCATTTATGTATAAGATCGATTAGAATCAAATACATTTTTCTTCTGTGAAGATGATATCTTTATAGTCTCTATTATTGTTTTTTTTTTATAATATCTCTCCATATTAATTTTGAATTAACTATATAAAAGTGTTAATAATAAGAATACTACATTATATTATATAAATTTAAAGGCATAAAAACTCAAATTCTAAGAAGATTTTAAATCTTACTTATCGAGTTTGTATATCCAAACGAGTGACAGCAAATAATTCTCTTGGTTGGACTCTGAAATTAATTTAAAAAATCTATACGAGTAAATGTGAATACAAAAATAGCATGTAAACAAACAAAATATATAGTGTAATGTTAATATAAAATTAGGTGAAGAAAAATGAACGACACTTTTTTAATTGAATGTTCTTGAGATTGAAAAGTGAATTTCGAAAATATGGAAATTTTTTTTTATAAAATGCCCAGTCTTGTTGCTGATAAAAAAAATGTTGTTTTATTATTTATTAAAAAATGACAAATTATTATATTCTAAAAGTAACATTATCTGACCTATTTTCCTTTATTATTCTTTACCTGAGTTGGGCTTTACAAGCCCATTAGAGATAAAAAAAAAAATCTGAGTAAAAACTCATACAGGTAAAATATTTTTCTTCTTTGAAGATGATACTTTTACAATTTCTATTGTTGTTTTTATTTTATAATATCTTTCCATATTAGTTTTGAATTAACTCTATAAAAGTTTTAATAACAATATTAAATTCTATTATATAGATTTAAAAGCATAAAAACATAAAATCTAAGACGATCTTAAAACTTACCAGTCAAGTTCATATATCCAAATGAGTGATAGAAAATAATCCTCTTTCTTGAACTCTGAAATCAATTGTAAAATTCTATACGTGTAAATGTGAATATGAAAATAACATGGAAACAAAAAAACACATATAAAGTATAATGTGAATATAAAAATTACATGCCAAAAATGAACGGTACCTTTTTAATTGAATGTTTTTTAGATTGAAAAGTGAATTTCGAAAAGAATGGAAAAAGCTTATAAAATGCCCAGTCCTATTGCGGATAAAAAAGATATATTGTTTGATTATTTATTAAAAATCGACACATTATTATATTCTAAATATCACATTGTTTGACTTACTTTTCTTTATTATTCTTTACATAAGTTGGGCTTTTAGAGATGAAAAATCTGGTTAGAAACTCATAAAAAAATCTAAAATAAAATGTTGCAAACCGTAGGAGTTAAACGCCCGTTATGTTGCCAACTACACGTCAACAAACAAGTGCCATTCTTGTTAGTCAACTTTAACTTTCCCCCGGTTCCTACGTGGCTCCGCCCATATGTATAGCCCAAAGGAAAATTCATACACCTCTTTTAAAATATCTTTATGCAAGAAAGTATTATTAACAACAAATTGTACCAATGACCAACTACAAGAAGGAACCATTAACAGTTCAATAGAATATTTGAAGACTTTTATGAATTTCTTTCGAAATATCTGCTCGTTTATAAGTTTGATAGTTATAAAATATTTACAAAAGCAGACACGTTGATGATAAAAATGTTTTATAGCCTTTAGTATAACTATGCAGAAATGTCACTAAAAGACATGTACTCTTCACAACATCTTCTACCACGACATGCCAAAAAAGAAACAAGAAAAAGAAAAGCTTTGAAATGTTTTCTATAGCATTTCTTGTGCAAAAAGTGCCCTGGAATGTTTTTATAGCATCTTTTTAGTGCTATAAAAAGGCTATAGAAAATCAATCATAACATTTTATTATGGCATAAGAAGTTTTTATACCAACATCATGCAATCATCAATCAAGTACTTGTAGCATTTTTTATAGCACTAGAAAAATATTATGGAAAGTTACAGATTTTTAATTACAACGTTTCAAAATGTTATCGTATATACTATTGATATATATAGATATCTATGGTAGCGGCATAAACATAAATCTAATTATTAATAAGATCTCTTATTTTCTTAATAATAGTGTCACAAATTCATGTATTTGGTCAATTATATGTCCATATTTAACAAATCCCATACAATAACTCGAAGAAAAAACATACAAATATTACAAATCCACATTTTTTTAATGTTAAGTTATAACATATTTTAAATAGGAACTAAACTATTTTAACTTGCAATGAGAAATTTAAAAAAAAAATATATAGCTCAAAAAATGAGAAAACTTCTAATCTTATTATCCATTTTTAAATAGTTCTAAAAATCCATATAAAAATGGGACCTTTGAAACATATTCTAAACTCATCCGTATAACAATATATCCATCTTCTCATTTTTCTCTCTTGAGCTCTTTATTCAATATCTCTTGTAGCACTCTTGAAGAAGTATTAGCGTTCACCTAAATCCAAAAACAAAAAGAAATTAAATGGTGCATATTCGCTAATTAAGGGTTAAAAATTAATTAAAACAACCAAGTAAAACTTCACTTTGAAATTAACTGAATTTTTACATGTATCCAGGAAAACTCCTTGAGAAGTTTTTTTTTTTTTTTTTGTCCTAATGTTTAGGGTAAGTTTAAGGTTAAATTACAAGTTGATTATTTTTGGGTTCGTATTTAGAGGCAGTTGTAAATATAACAGTTGAATCTAAAATATCAGTAGATATAACACAATGCAAGAGAATTTGTAGATATTGCAAAATTTAGATTTTCAATAACTGACTATATCGGTAGTAGGAGTCTATCAGCGATAGAATCTATCACTAATAGGAGCCTATAAGTGATAGAGTCTAATCATTCAAGACCCGTTTGGTAACCATTTCATTTTTTATTTTTGGTTTTCGAAAAATTAAGCTTATTTCCTACCCTATTCTTACAAATATTTGCATCTTTCTTAAGTACAATGGTTAAATTCTTAGCCAAATTCTAAAAAAAAAAAAAAACCAAAGTTTTAAAACCTACTTATTTTAGTTTTCAAATTTTGGCTTTATTTTTTAAACAATTGGTATGTAGATAACAAAGGAAATAGTGTCTATAGATTTAATTTTCAAAAACAGAAAACTAAAAATAAAATAGTTACCAAAGAGGGTATGAACGGTTAAACTTACCTGAAGGAGCAAGGTGAAGAAGAACCTCCCATCAAAAGATTGAAAGGAAGATGCAGTCAAGAGAAGAAGCCCATCCTCCTCTAGAGAGAGGAGAATTTGTGAAAATGGAAGTTGTTTGAGGGTTTCTTTTGAGGCTATTTGAAGAAGTGCTTCAGTTTCACTTAGCAAATTCAAAGCACACAATGAACTCATCCATGGTACCTTATTGTTTTTCCTTTTTTGCTTTTCTTCAAGAGTAGTGGAATTAACCTTTGTGACAAGGCCTTGCTTCCTTCTCCTTAACCCCTCCACTTGCTGTTGAAGCTCTGGAATGTACTTCAATGCCTTTGATATTGTGCTTGGATTACTCATTCTTTTCTGCCATAACCATTAGGTCTAAAAATTTATGGTAGTGTTTAGATCGACTTTCGTAACAACATATAGTTTTTAGTAATAAATAAAAATCACTTTTGAAATAATCAAATTGATATAAATTCATTTTCAAAGCCCGCGTTTGGTAACAATTTGTATAAATATATGTTTGTTTCTCTTGATTATACTATTATAGATTTCAACTTTTTTATTTTTTAAAGAAAAACTTGAATTCCTTGTAAAATTCTAAAAATAAAAACTATCTTTTTTAGTTTGCAAAATTTGATTTGAGCTTTTAAAAACATTAGCAGGAAGTGGATAACAAAATAAAGAATTATCATGGATTACTCCTCCAATTGTCAATAATTGGTTTGGAAATTAAACCTCATAATTTTGTGAGTTTATCTAACAAAATGTAGGTTAAAATTCATTTTTGGTCATTTAACTTTCTTGTACTTAGATTTAAACCTCCAATTGTAGGTTGAAATTAAACCTCCAATTGTCAATATATAAAAGTAACCACTTAGATTTTGCACTTTGATTTATAACGGTTTAGTTCTTGTACTTTCTAAATTATAATAATTTAGTCTTGCTTTATAAATTAAAAAGACCAAGTCATCACATGATGAAAATTAACAATTAAGCTTATGGTAAGACTTTTTATGATTCAACTAATTAAATCAGTACTTTATTAAAATTTAGAATCTAAATAGTTATAAATTTTGAAGCGTTGAGATTAAATTATTAGAAATTTAGAAGTATAGAGACTAAATCGTTACTAACTAAAAGTTCATGGATTAAATTGTTAATTCAAATGATTTTGAACCTAAAATTAAATTATGGAAAATATTAATTAAAATGGTTAATTTCACACATCCATATTTGATGGATATATGATGAAGCAAAACCTACCATTGGATTTGTAGCAGGAAGCAAACAACGGAGAGAGTAATAGAGAGAGTTGATCTTCCTTCGACGGTCACGCTCGCTAGCATTGTGTTTAAGTTTCTTAGCAATGGCAGTGAGATCGTGGTTGACATTACCAGTACATCCACCGCCACGATGACCACCATCGCCGGCTGATGGGGGAGAACAGGCTTCTAGCTTAACATGTTGAGATGACTGCGGTGACGAGAACTGAATAAATGGCTCCAATCCGTCACCACTGCCGCCGTCTGTCCACTGGTTGCTGATCAGAGCATTCTCTGAAAGCCACCCACCGTGAGTTGTAAACGATGAAGGGATTGTGGCTAACATAGCTACCTTGAAAGTGGAAAGATTGGAAAAGAGACTTTATTTGGCTGTCTTTTGGGATTTTCTTAAGTTGCTGCAAACTTTGGGCAGCTAATACCAATATTTATAGAATGTGTAAAAATCTATTTGGTAAAAATGATGGTTAGGCAATATATATATATTTTGAGTAGCAATAAACTGTAACATCAACATTAATTTAATTTAAATGGAAATTTTTTCTTCAAGACACGTGAACTGTCTAGAATTTTTCAAATAATAAATTTGGATCAATGAAACAAAATGTCAAAGTTGACTTCTATATAAGTCGCTTGGTATACAATAAAAAATATCGACAAAAAAGTCAAATTAATATAATATCCTCAATTATTTGTTGACATTACATATCTTATCTTTAAATTTAGTTGGCAAGTTCAAATTTTGGGAAGTGGAAAATGACTATACAGGCCAAAGGAAATAAATTTGGAATAATGGGTAGGATATTCTTTCATTCTTCCTTGAATATTACATCACAAATAATTTCGTGGATTTAAGCCAATCCAATCATTATATTATGTTCATGTTAGTTGAATATATGTTATTACTGCAACGATCGATTTGAATTACAATTCGAGTAATTAAGAGTGCAAGTCGGTTAACACGACATAAGTAGTAAATGTTTGTCAGCTCTATGCGGCTAGTAATATTTGTAGGGGCACCATGAATAATAGTGGCAGATCCTGTGGCTATAAGAAATTGAAACTGAATGAGTAATAGTAAGCTAGCACTCGTTGAGGGTTCTCAAAACCAAATAAAATGTATGAAAGATGGCAATAGGACCGAGTCGAATCACAAAAGAGCACATGTTTAACTTCTCTAAAGAAAATTAGTCTATGCAACCAGATACTAAAGTTCGAGAAAGTTAGTTGGTAAGAGAGAGCGTGATAATAAGAGACCTCATTGATTAAGAGACTGTTAGGCTATTCATGGATTTGTTCATTGACTTATCCTAAGAATTTAGTTATCTAATTTACAGCCCAATTGACCGATCTGAACACGAGACAAACTCCCCAAATTCAATTAATTAGACATAGACACTCCAGTTAATTCTAAATTAACCAACAACTAGGGTATGATAACTTTCCATGCTCGTAAATTAGCCGCGTTAAATCAAGGGATTGGTTATGATGACTAATTAAACATGCCATGTTAAATTTTATCGTTTTTCTAATCCTAAGATTTGTTATGTCAAACAAGATGACCTTGAAAATGCCAAAGATTCGATCATAACGATAAACCCATCATGCATCCTTGAAACTCTGGTTACTAGATTTATCTCCCTAATTTGCTTCTTTAATCCCTAAAGAACTTATCATGCAAACTATGGGATTATGGAAAAATCCACAAAAACATACATATGAGCCAATCTTAGTGCTATTAATTCAATAAATCATGATAATTGGGAATCATGATATCAAGTAAATCAACAAACATACAACATTAACCGAGGAGTCGATTCAATTGAAAAATTGCATGCTCATAAAATTCAAATCAAGAATGAAAGAACACTTGCTTTCGAAGATATATTATCAATTTAATCACAATCCTCACACCATTACGATTGGAATACAACCAACTTCTGAATAGGAAAGTATCAACAAGGATCGACATGAGTTCAATTGGATACAATGAAAAGGGTAAAAAGTAATGCAAACTATCACAAATTGAGCTATAAAACCTTAGAGGGGACTTAAATTCTAATACTCTAAAATTGTAGAGAAAACGAAGCTTATGTAAAAGTTTGGCTTCAAAGCGTCGTGATGCTATAAAAAATTTGTCAGAAATACTCAAATCCACACGTATCCACTTTCCGTCGGAACTCGTAGCGTCGAGATGCTATGGGCAACGTCTTGACGCGACCTCCTTGGGATTGCAGGCTTGGTGCTTCCTTCAGATGTTCTTTTCGGCTTTAACTTCCTTTAAACTTAGATATAATTGGCGTTTTGCCTTTAAATTGTGTGAATCCTATAAAACAACATGATAAGCACGTAAAAACACAAAAATGAGTATTGAACTAGCTATAATTTTGGCCTTGGATAGCACTTTTTGTGTGCTATCATTGCCCTAACAATGGAGGACCTCACAGGACCTGTCATAGACACCAAGTATCATTCCAGGGAAACTTCTAGTTAGTCCACTACCTCTTCTTAAAGAATTTGAAGGTAGTAAATCTACTGCTAGACTTGAGCCCTTTGTAGAAAAGTCTGAAAATCTTTCGATTAGTAAATTTCACGTGAGTATTGAAGAAACAAGAGGTGGTAATGTTGATCAAATATTTGATAATGTTTCTAATATTGAGATTATTGTTAAACCTCATGTCTCTTTTGATGTTGTTGTTTATAGTATTGCTCTACTGAAAATGTTGCCTCAACTTAAATTGTTGTTGAATCTGTTGTTCCAAGTGAAAATAATGAAAATCTAATTTTCGTGAATGTTGTCTATAGCTCTCGAAAAGAGCTATTTATATGTCTTTAATCTAGCTTGCTTGTTATGTATAATGTGTTTAAATGTCTAGGAATATGAGCAAAGCATGCATTTCGGAGTGTTATGTGTTGTCTAGGGTTGATTTGGATCTATCAGAAGTGAAATTGACGACCCAAGGCTTCAGAGGATGTGAAAAGATGAAAATACCCTTGAGGCTGGCGGAGTGGCGCCATGCACGGCTGTAATGACCCAACCTTTCGAGTACTCAAAATAAGGGCCCTTACGACATAATGCACATTCCCATTCAAACATTTTAACCGTCATAACACAAATAAAATGAAAACATAAATAACTATTATTAACTGAAATATTAATTTAATAATTAAACCAATAACCAAAACATTTAGTTGGGATCCTAGATAAAATGTTTACAAAGAAAATGATCGAAACCAAATCAGTGAAAAACATGTCATCCAACAATGTGCTCAAATGAAAAGAACAACCATGAAAAAAGAACATGTGCAGAAGCGTTTTCTAATGTCTCCATATGGCTTTATCACGAGTCCCATCTGTCCCTCGCCAGTCCATTTCTATCATTGTCTGAAAGAAAAACATAAAAGAGGAAAAGATGTGTATAACAATACACAATAAGTGACCTGCTACTGGATCCTTTAGATTACCTATTAGCTAGTTTATCTAGGTATCGGTGTACAACCTTCTCAATTCTGTCATAGTGGTCCCAAAGGGCCACCTATAAGTCATAAATGTGATCTTGAAGAAACACGCATCAGTCATAATGTGTAACCTGAAGGTACACAAATCAGTCGTAGACATGAACCCAAAGAAACATGCATCAGTCATAACGTGTAACCCAAAGGTACAGAAATCAGTCGTAAACATGAACACAAAGGAACATGCATCAGTCATAGTGTGTAGCTTGAAGGTACATGAATCAGTCATAAATGTGCACATATACAGTCAAAAGTGTACACTTGCCCAAATAAGAAAAGCTAACAAGAACCCTATAACTTAACATGCATCAGTTTTCACATAACTCATGTGTTGTGTTTTATAGTTGTTTATCTTAATGGTAAAATTTTTAGTATATCCTCAGTCAACAGTACATTCATCATGGTTGAAACAGTCCAATCCAATCAATCGATGCCATTAAATCACGTGTTCAATCAGTCATAAATTATCTATCCAAACAGTCTAGAATAAATAGTCAAATCAATCTTAATAGTCGCAAGAAATAGTCCAAATAATCTTAAGTAAACAACCCAATTGGTAGGGACTACTGGTTGGAAGGCGAACAAGTAGGAAGTCACTTACATCAAATTGCAAGTCCAAATATTGTTCTCCAAGCAAACAATCGGTAACCAACTAAAGAATGCGAATAGAACCTACAACACAACACCCAATTTTTTAACCAATCCAAAAGAGCCCAAATTTCATTGATTAATTCCAACCACTCTAGATAAGTTACTCGAAGTGAAACATGATCAACAACTACTCCCATAATTTCATAAAATCTCCACTAAAACATATTTTAAATTCCAATGGATAACATCTAATTTCCTTCCAAAAAAACTCCAAATTCCAACCTTGGAAATAAAACCCAGAAGATTTTAGGCCAAGAATTTGATGGACATTCAAGAATTTCAATAAAATCCCCCATTTATAAGTAAAACCCCAAAACACAGCCCAAATAACCGTCAAAAGGTCCAACACCTTGAATGCTGATAAAAAATCACCAAAATTATCACTCTTCAACGTTGTTGGACAACGTCTTAAAAATCTCCCAAAACTTCAATCCAAAACTGAAATGCAGTGGTTAACAACAATTGGACAAAAAATTAATGGGGGGGGGGGTGTTCACAACATTCATTCGGGAGAGGGGGGAAAGAATTTTCTTTTTTTATTATTATTTTATTTTTTTACTTCGAAACTTATATATATATATAATTTTTTTTAATCTTTTTCCTTTTCCCTTTTTTCTTCCTAAACCAAATCCAAAAAATTCCAAATTTTAATAAAATTCTATCTGAAATTATTTTAAATCTTCCATCTACAAAATAAATTGAATTATCTTAAAAATAATCAATCTCCATTTGCAAGCCAAATTAAATCCTAATTAATTCAAGGTAAGCAAATTGAATTTTACTTAGCCAAATACTTAAATCTAAAATTTCTATTTATCCAAATAGTCAGAAATAAAATAGTACTTAATCACATAATAAAAGTCAGAGTGTTATATTCTTCCCCCTTAAGAAACTTTCGTCCTCGAAAGTTTTAATCTTGAAAAAGCTCGAGATATTGTGACCTCATCTCGTTCTCTCGTTCCCATGTTGCTTCCTCGAACGGATGATTCCACAAAAGAACCTTTACCAATAATATGTCTTTGTTGCGCAAAACTTGACTTCCTTGGCCAGGATTTGAATAGGCTTCTCTTCGTAACTCAGATTCTCACACAATTATAGAGGCTCATAATCCACAATATGAGACAAATTCGTACATCCCGAACATGGAAACATGAAAAATGTTGTGAACTATAGAAAGAGACGATGGCAAGACCAGTCTATTAGCTACAGGACCGGTCTATTCCAGGATCTCAAATGGCCCAATGAATCGAGGGCTCAACTTACCTTTCCTGCCAAACCTCAATACTCAATTCATAGGTGCCACTTTAAAAAATACTTTATCACATACCTTAAACTCCAAATCTTTATGCCTAATATTAGCGTAACTCTTCTGCCTACTTTGAGCTGTCAACATTCGGGCTCTAATTTTTTGTATCGCCTTATTGGTGGTCTACAGTAATTTCGCGCCCAATAATTTCTGTTGACCAACCTCGTCCAAATAAACAAGAGACCTGCAGCTCCTCCCATACAAGGCCTCAAACGGCGCCATGCCAATGGTAGCCTAGTAACTTTTATTATAAGTGAACTCCATCAAGTGCAAGTGGGAATCCCAACTCCCTGAAAACTTCAGCGCACATGCACGTAATATAACCTCCAATGTTTCATTCAAACACTCAGTTTAACTATCAATCTGTGGGTAAAAAGTCATTTTGAAATCCAAACGAGTACCCAATGCAGTCTGAAGGCTCTTCAAAAAGTTGGATATAAAACAAGGGTCCCTATCAAACACGATGGACATCGACACTCCGTGCAATCTCACTTCATCTTTCATATACAATTATGCCCACCTATTCATGAAATATGTAGACTTACCTTGAATAAAAATCAAGGTGTTACAATGAAATTGTGTGCTACCCCAAAAGGCAAAATACACAATCAGGTGAGAGTGTTGCGACGCTACCTTTGAGTGCCACGATGCTTCAGAGATTGATGGAAGATCAAAGCGCCCACGCGCTACATTGCACACCCCAACCATCCCCCTCTTTGCACTACGAAAAAGAGTAGAGTGCCACGACACTATCTTGTGACACGACGACACTACCTCAAGTTTTATAATTACCTCTTTGATTTTTCTAGGGTCCTTACGCTGAAATTGATTGAGGCAGAAGTGGAGCCTAATTTTCTTCTTCTTCTTGTATCTTTAAAACTTCATGAGGTTAGATTTTTAATTTCTTTTGGGTTGTAATCATGGATTTCAGCTCTATTCTCTACTATTTGTGTATTGATTGTAGAGGTATGTAGTTTTTTATCTAGCTAAGGAGCAAGAATCTATGTATTTTCTTGAGATTTCTTGTTGAATAAACTTGGCATATTGTTTTTTTTGTCTTCTTTGAATCTTCTTTAATTTTTAGATGCGGGTTGTGTTTGCTATTCCCTCATAGATGTGTATCGCCCTTGCTAATCGATTTATAGTTTCGTCATGATCGCCCCTTGAATGTCTAGATATAGTCACCTAAATAGCAATTAGTTAATCATGTGTTTTATGGCTAATCAAGAATGCATGCTTTAACTAAGCACTTCTTTGTGAATCTACTCGAACTTGCCACTTTTAATACGCCTTTATAGTAATAATAGTAAACTCTATAAATTTCATTTGATCAGTAGAGATTTGCAGGCAACAATAAATCTCTCCTATCAAATTGGTGTCGTTGCCGGGGAAGCCAGTTTATTTTTCGTTCATAGATTTCTAGTTAGAGTGTTTCTCTTGCTTTTGATTTCTTTTCTTTTCTTTGTGTTAGTGTTCTAAGCATGGTAGGATATCATCAACGAGGACAGAGACAATTTAATGGACCAACTTAACCTAGCAAATGAGGTTAGTGACTTTAGAGATCAACTTTCTTAGTTATCTTCTTTGGTTAGTCAAATGGTAATAGGGAGATTGCAGCACATTCAAACATATAGGATATGCTCATTCGCGGGCCATCCTAAGCAAGCATGTTCAAGATTACAGTGAAGCCTGATGCCACAGACTACTCCATGGAAGAGTTTCCTAGCCAACTGTGTGATGATTTCCATTATCGACCTAGATGGGAAGAGTTCTTTGGCTACGAAAGCCAAGGATGCGACTACAGTTACTACCATTAACATTCCGCCACATCTAATGTGTTAATGCAGGTATGTCATTAGAAGATGTGATGAATAGATTGCTGATAACAATCTTCTTTTCAAGGAGGAGATTTTGTACTTTCAAAAGAAGAGTCTTCGTCCCTAGATGAAGGTTTGAATGACTTTCAGAGTTTGAGAGATCTAGTCCATCAATTTGCTGAATCAGTTGAGAGAGGATACAAATCCTGCCACTTACAACCTACTGACACTATCGAGGCGTGCGGTGATGAGATAATCTATATCAATACTATGGAAAAGCAAGAAGATAGCATGCCATGCCCGAAACAAGTAATTGAGGTAGAAGAAGAACCTGAGCCTACATCTAATGAATCCCAGGTGATAGATTTAGAGGTTGAAAGACCTCACCCTGTTCCATCGTCTAGTATTTTGTACATTTATGAGTTTTCTTCTTTCTGTAATTAAGAGACAGTTATTGCGTCTTTTATTTCTCTAGGCTCGATCAAGCCACTTGAATCTTTTGATTCTTTATTTTTTTCCTTTTCTGAAGAATATTAAAAAAATCCAAATTTGACCTGTCTAGTTCTCTTTAAAAGATGAGAAGCTTTATAGCCTTACCGGGTTATATCGACTATCCAAGATGGGATTATAGAAATACGAAACTTTATTTGTGCCCTGACAAGGAATAGGTCACATCGAGCAACCGACGTTAAAATTTTCCCTTCTAAAGGGAGCCAGATGAAAAATTTTACTACTTTCTTTATTGCTTTCTATATTAATTTCTTTTTTTTTTCCTTTTGTAGAGAACCTCTAAAAAGATGAAGAGATCACTTAAAGCATGCGAGCCCTTTATGACACCTCAAAGTGTTGGGATTTGTGTTCTAAATCTCATGATTCTCATAGTATGTAAACTGTATATACAAATTATGTATTTAATAAAATAAGGAGTTATTTTATTTGACATTTAGATTGCATTAACTCGGCCCAATAAACTAAGATCCAAGATTATTTTATGTAACTTGAACAGTATGTAGTAGACATACGGGTGGATCATGTTCAAGTAATAACTTAAAAGGCTGGTAGTATATGGATAAGGTTGGGTGCCTTATCTTGGTGAAACTATAGATATGATCCACTTTATAAATGTTACAGAGTTGTAAATGTTGCAAATGATGTGATCCAAATCGTTCATGTAGAGATATGCAAGTGAAAGTATCGTATACAAAGAGTTTGTATAAGATCGGACCACGAAATGATTAATCTCTATTTATAACATCATTGATTAAAGTGATTAAAATTTCATAGGATGACCATTAATAACTCAACCTCAATCTTGAGTGAGTTAGAGTTATGAAGTCCTGTTTATGAGGACAGTCCTTTGATTTGTATAGGTGAGAGTGACAAGTTTTGTTGACTCAATAAGTCTACCATTTTGGAGATTTATCTTAGTAAACAGTTGGGAACATAGCTATATAAGATGGAACTCACTCCTTCCCGTTTTTTAGTGAGTAGATGAATTGCTCCCTTAAGGGCTAATTTCGGGTCTTGAACAATAAGGCCCTACCCTCTAATTGGCCAGAGAGGGATTTAGTTTATAGTTACACTATAAATCGATTGTTGATTAGAGAGACCTGTGGTATTTAAATAGTAAGAGGTAATTACAAGGGTAAAATAGTAATTTGACCCAACTGTAGTTATGAGCAGTTTGTGAATGGTTGACTTACTGGTAATGGTTATATCCATAGATACATAAATATATCTACAGTGTGAAGAGTGCAGTTGTGCATCTTTAGTGGAATGACCCACAGTTAATGAATGTTGACTAAATTAATTAAAGAGATTAATTAATTAATCTAATATAATTAGAACTTTTAATATGTAGATCCATTAGGTTCCCTTGCTAGCTCACTAAGGATAAAACAAGAATAATTTAGTTTTGGATTAATTTGAATTGTTCAAATTAAATAAAGGAATAATATGAGATGGAATTAATATGATGTATATGGATACATTATAATATAAGTTAATTTTTTAATAAGATTAAAAATTGAACTTTACAGTACAATATATATATATATATATATACACACACCTGAATAAGATTCAAATGTTAATCATATGAATGAGATTCATATAAAACTATAGGTTACGAGAGAAATATGCATTTTAATATGATTCAAATGCATGATTAAATATATGATATTTAAATTAATTAATTAATTTTTAATTAATTAATTAAGTATATTAGATATAATTTAATATAATATAAATTAAATAATATTAACTTCCATTACAAGGGAGTTATTTTGTACATTAGTGAGGACTTTTTGTAACTTAACCCCCTCCCTACTCCTCATATCTCTTTCGTCAAAAGGGTTGATTCGTGATTGGTTATTGGAACGTACTACAAAAAGATAATCTTTCTCAATTCTCTCGAAGAAGATCTCTCACTTTTAATAAAATTTTGTAGAATTATTTCTTTGTAAAATCATCTTTCCCTTCTCCAAAAGGTTGGATCCCACCATCAGGTTTTTTTCTTGAGGATAGCAAGGCAACACTAGTGGTAGTGTCTCGTTGGATCTTGTTCAAGGGGCAAGTTTGATGTATGTGGGAGTTCATACGGAACGAGATTACGTTGAAGATGGTCTTCAAAGGTAGGTTTCTTTCTCCTTGTAAAAACATGCTTTATATGTTTATCATGTACTGTTTACATTTTTTCTCTGTTTTTCTTGATTTTCCAAAACTAAATTCAATTGCACATGCATTCACACGCTTTCACATTGGGATTCAATCCCTTCACAAATATTGTGAATGGAAACACTCACAAGAGAGGTTTTTTGTTCTCTTGTTTTTTATTTTCATTGGGCTTTTATTGGAGATACATTGGGGACAATGCATCGATTTAGGTTGGGGGTGGTGTTTATATATGCATGTCTGAAAAGTCATTAAGAACCTGAGCTCGGACTTTGTGGATCATTGATGATATGTTATTGTGATGCATGTAATGTGAAGATGACTTTTTGTGATAAGCTTTAGATAACTACTATTCACATTGTTTAGTATTCACAAAAATGTATGCATGATTTTGGGCCAAATTGAAAAGTTTTTCTTGATTCCCTTGCATTTCTTATTTAGGATCATGATTGCTTATGATTGGGTTATTTGGTCCATAGGCTTGTTCTTATTCCGAAAGGCTTAGGTGATAGTCATTAAGATTTCTCAAACTCAACCTAGTAATGCCTGATTAGTTTTTTTTTTTTTTTTTTTTGAACTCTTGTTGTAGAGTAAAGGCCACTTAAATAAAGAAAGTTTTGAAAAGGCAAGCTTGTTGTAGAGTAAAATAAAGTTTGTAAGTTATTGTTGAAGGAGATTACTCCTCTTTCTTAGGGATATGATTAACCTAGGGTGACTATGACACCTATAGTGTTCCTTTGTGCTAAAGTATCCTGGATAAATGAGTAAGCTTCAGTGCCTTCTAAGGAGATGTTGTTTGTAGTTCGATGTATTTCACATAACTCGTGTGGATAAGCCAAAATGAAGGTAACGTAATTGGCTAAGCACACACACACGCAAGAGATAGAAAATCATATTTAAATTTCTTAATTGAGTGCATGCATTTGAATGATTCTTTCCTAATGAACTTTTTTGTTATCTTTAGCCTTGAGATTAGAGTCACTCATTTGCAACATAAGATTCATCGCTATATTTTGTTTGCCTTGCTCGAGTACGAGTTAACTTTATGTTATGGGTGTTTGATCTATCTCGAAAAGAGCTATTTATATGTCTTTAATTTATCTTGTTTATTATGTATAATGTGTTTAAATGTATTTTGTAGGAATTCGAGCCAATGATGCATTTTAGAGTGTTATGTACCATTCAAGGTTGATTTGGAGCTATCGAAAATGAAATCAAGGACTTGAGGCTTCAAAGGAAATGAAAAGATGAAAATGCCTCTGAGGCTGGCACAGCACCACCATGCACGAAGATATGCGTTGCCCCAAAAGGCAGAATGCACCATCAGGCGAGAATGCCATGGCGCTCTAGAGATTGACAGAAGATCGAAGCGCCTGCATGTGCAAGCGCAGCACGCGAGAACCACTGCATGGCCCAACAACACTACCCTCCCGCACACACTAGGACAAAAGGGTAGACTGTCGTGACGTTATCCTGTGGTGTCGCGACACTACCTCAAATTTTAAAAATGCCTCCTTAATTTTTCTACTGCTTTTATGCTGAAATCGATAGAGGCCAAATTGGAGCCTAATTTTCTTTTTCTTCTTCTTCTTCTATCTTTCCAACTTCATTAGGTTAAATTTTTAATTTCATTTATTTTGTAATCATGGATTCCAGCTCTCCCTTTTACTCTTCGTCTATGTATTGTAGAGGTATGTAGTATTTATCTAGTTAGGGAGCAAGAACCTGTGTATTTTCTTAAGCTTTCTTGTTGAATGAATTTTGCATATTGTTTAATGTATTCTTTGAATCTTCTTTAATTGCTAGATGTATGTTTGTGTGTTGGCGATTCCCTTATAGATGTCTATCGCCATTGCCAATCGATTTATAGCTTCATCACGATCCCCCCTTCAAATGTCCAGCCATAATCACCTAAGCCACAATTAGTTAATCATGTATTTTATGGCTAACACAGAATGCATGCTTTAACTAGGTTCAAAGATAAAGTTGATTAATTGGTTAGGCTACTCAATTGATTAATCACACAATGGAACCCTTAATTTTAATACGAATAATTTAATCCTAGATGGCCACAACTAGACATAATAAGACTAAAACTACTTAGTTCAATTAGAGTCTTTGGCTTTAATTGTTAATTAGGGCATTTGCTTAGTTTAATCAAATAATTCAGTTGCCTATAGCGTCATTGAGTTAGGTTAGACTAAGTAGGTTATTGTGCATGTATAAATTGAATGCATGTTCAATTAACTGAAATCAATGATCGAAAATTATAGAGGAATCCATCTTGCTCTTAAAACTAGATAAATTCGATCCTAGGTTACATTTACTCATTGCTTTGAATTTTCTGCACACCTATCACTATCCACACCAACCCTCCCCTTTCTCCATTTACCGCTTTGATTAAGAAATCAACTTAACGAAAAACTCATACTAGTGCTTTCCTGTGGACCTTCAAGTATCCAAGGATACGTTCAACCGTAGTCATATGCTCCTCATAGGGAGCTTGCATAAATTGGCTTATCATGCTCACTGCATATGAAATATCTGGTCTTGTATGGGACAGGTAGATCAACTTCCCAACCAACATCTGATACCTTTCCTTGTCAACAGGAATTTTATTATTTATAATACCAAGTTTTGCATTATACTCCATGGGTGTGTCAACTGGTTTACACCCAGCCATGCTTGTTTCTTTGAGTAAGTTTAGTATATATTTCCATCGTGACACTAAAATACCTTCTCTTGATCGGGCCACTTCCATTCCAAGGAAGTATCTCAGCTTACTGAGTTCTTTAATCTCAAACTCTCCTGCCATTCTTGTTTTAAGCCTCGTAATTTCACCCTCATCGTCCCCAGACAAAACAATATCATCAACATACACTATGGGGACTACAATCTTCCGGGAGCCTGACACTTTTTTAGTGTATGCTCTGAGTGCCCATATTTATATCCCTGTGCTTTAACAAATGTGGTGAACCTGTCAAATCAAGCCCTTGGAGAATGTGTCAACCCATATAACGACTTTCTCAGTCTGCATACCCTGTGCTTGAACTAACTTTCGAACCCAATAGGGGGGCTTATATAGACTTCCTTTTCAAGTTCTCCATTCAGGAAAGCATTTTTAACATTTAACTGGTGAAGTGGCCAATCTTTGTTCACAACAATCGACAAAAATACCCGAATAGTGTGGAGTTTGGCCACGGGAGAGAATGTTTCAGAGTAATCAACTCCAAAGGTCTAGGTGAAGCCTTTAGCAACCAGTCTGGCCTTATACCGATCAATCGTCCCATCTGATTTGTACTTTATGGTGAGCACCCATTTGCGTCCAATTGTTTTATGCCCTTCAAGTAAAGGCATCTGTTCCCAAGTTCCATTTTTTCAAGAGCCCTCATTTCTTCCATAACAGTCGTTTTCCATTCAAAACTCTCCATTGCTTCACGAATACTGCTTGGGATCATGATAGTGTCCAAGCTGGTAGTGAGAGCTTTAAATTCGAGAGATAGATTGCTATATGTCATGTAGTTGTGCATAGAGTACTTTGTGCATGAACAAGTACCTTTCCTCAGTGCTATAGGAAGATCGAAAAAGGCATCATGATTTTCCAACTCTCCAGGTTTCTCAGCATGATCGATCATCTATATATCATGGATTTCAGTGGTACCCTCCACTTCCTCACCGAATGTTGGATTTTTTTCTCTACTGCTATCATTCTTAGTTGTCTCCTCATCTGTCACATTTTCGGTATTGTCACCTCCTTCGTCTTTATCCTCTTTGCATTTGTTAGTCTCCATACATATATCAACATCATTAGTTTCAGGAATACATGTACCTGGACCTAATGCAAGGCCTGATTCATGGACCGGAGCCGGCTATTCAACAGGTGGCGCTTCTTCCTTTCTATGATTCTTCCTATAGTAGGTTATCCATGGAATCTAGTTGGTAGAGAGAATCGGACAGACATTTTCAGAACTGAGAGAAGGAATCGGGGCAGATTTTAAAGGAATAGCATAGGAAGACCAGTTAGTCTCTTCACTCAAGCTCCCCCCCTAAAGAGGACTAACGGGGAAGAAGGGTAGATCCTCAAGGAAGGTAATGTCCATGGAGACAAAATACTTACGATAAGACGGATGATAGGACTTATATCCATGTTGGTGGAGAGGGTACCCAATAAAGACACATTTCTGAGCACGTAGAGTGAATTTTGTGCGATTTAGGCCACTAGAATGGACAAACGTGACACAGCCGAAGACCCGGAGGGGTACATCAGAAATCAAGCGAGTAGCGGATAGGATTCTTTGAATAGGTCCAAGGGATTATGAAAGTCAAGGACACAAGAGGGCATGCGATTAATGAGGTGGGCGGCAGTAAGAATGACATCCCCCCATAGATAGGACGGAAGAGTGGCAGACAACATTAAGGACCGGACGACTTCCACCAGATGACAATTTTTATGCTCGGCTACTCTATTCTGTTGGGGAGTAGCACACGAGCTCTGGTGGACAATCCCCTTAGACACAAGAATGTCACGGAAAGAGGTGTTAAAGAACTCTCGCCCATTATCACTCCTCAAAATTCCAATCTTTGCATGGAGCTTGGTTTCAATAGTTGTCTAGAATTGTTGAAAGATAGAAGACACCTCAGTCTTATCAGTAAGTAAGAACACCCAAGTGAGGCGGCTGTGGTCGTCTATGAAGGTGACGAACCAACGTTTGCCAGTGGAGGTAGTAGTAGGTGAAGCTCACCAAACATCACTATGAATTAGGGAGAAAGGACTGAACGACTTATAAGGTTGAGAAAGAAAAGTAACACGACTTTGTTTGGCACGAATATACACATCACAATTTAGAGAGGATATACTAACATTGCAGAATAAATGCATAAACAAATATTTCATATATTGAAAGTTTGGACGTCCTAAACGATAATGCCATAACATAAAGTCATTTTCGGAAGTAGAAAAATTTAAAGACATAAAATCAGTTCTATGATCCTCCCTAGAAGAAACATCGTCAGAAAGGAAATAAAGCCCCTTATCGTGCCGGGCAGTGCCAATCGTCATCCCCGACTTTTGGTCCTGAAACACAACATAATCTAGTGAGAAAATGGCCTTACAATTAAGATCTCTCGTAATTTTACTGACCGATAAAAGATTATATGAAATTTTCGGCATATGAAGTGTATCACGTAGTACTAAACCATCAAATGAGGAGGTATGTCCTTTCCCTGCAACCGGGGCAAAGGACCCATCTGCAATTCTAATACGTTCATTCTTTGCACTTGGACAGTATGAAATAAACAGATCTGAAGAACTGGTGAGGTGATCTGTGGCCCCTGAATCTACAATCCAGGGTTTCTTTCCATTAATGCTAATAAGGCCAAAAGAGGGAAATGTACCTCACCCCCGACCGCACTCAAATTGGTCTTATTATCGGTTGAAAGCTGATGCTGTGTGTTCTCATTGACCAAGTCACTTACGAGGGCACGCCCAGAGTTTGATTTGTCATGTGACTATCATCGCCTACTGTTTGGGGGTCTGCCGTGCAACTTCCAGCACTGGTCCTTCGTATGCCACGGCTTCTTACAATGCTCACAAATATGTGTGGGCTTTTTATCACCGTCGGCACTAGATGCCTTTGTAACAAAGGTTGATGCATCAGTGGAAACAACAACAGGATTGTTCATAGCATGTGATCAATCCTCTTCTAATCGTATCTCTGAACAAACTTCTCTGAGAGAGGGTGTAGGTTGTTGACCCAATATGCGACTCTGAACACTATCAAATTTGGGGTTCAATCCCACCAGGAACACACACACCCAGACCTCTTCAAGTTTCAAGTATTGGGCCCCATCTTGCGCACAGTTCCAGACAATCTCTCGGCAAAGGTCTATCTCTTTCCAATACACTGACAGTTTATTAAAGTAGGATGTGACATCTATGGTCCCTTGTTTGCAGTCATGAACCTACTTGTGTAGTGTGTACAACCGAGATGCATTCTGTCGCTTTGAGTACAGGTCCCTTGTTGCCTCCTAGATATCTCTAGTAGTTGCTGCATACAGTAAAGGTCGGCCAATCTGAGGCTCCATACTATTGATGAGGACAGAGCGTAATAGAGAATCCTCCCCTTTCTAGACTCTTTCTTGAGGATCGCCCGGGATAATTTTCAGATTTCTCCTGTCAAATACCCGAATTTGTGCCTTCACTCTAAGGCCATTCTGATCGACTGGGACCAGAAGAAATAATTCTGGCCATTCAATTTTTCTCCTACCATAAATCCTGCAAAATTTCCCATTGAACCAGATAAATAAGTTGTATTGGGCAAATAGAGAACGAATTTAAGAAAGAATTTATCAGATTCTCTCTGGTGACTGGTTGAGGATTTGTGCCAAGAGCTGTTTCCAAATCTGAAATCTGCATTTGGAGATACGCCAACCATCTTTGGACATCATCAGGGCATTGGGCCGAGCCACCATGATTTGGCATGGCTGGAAAGAAAGCTTCGACTGACGGCTTGTTATGGGAAGAACTAGCTGTGTATGCTGGAAACGAGCTGCCGACTGGAGGGATCACGAACGGAGGCTGTGTCGGGTCATCTCCTCAGATCGACACTTGAAACAGCTGCGATTGGACAAAGATAAGAGTGATCACTGCGTCGGGTCAACTGCTCAGATCGGCGCTTGAAACGGCTACGATTGGACAGAGACAAGGGCGATCGGCTCATGCGGCATGATCGACACAGACGAAGGGTTTTGTGGCATCGAAATGATGCGACTTGGTCCGATCCCGCATCTCTAACCGTCGAATGATCCCTCGGTCTGGAACGACATCGACAACACTCCCTACGGCGGTTGGATCGAGCGTCTCTGACAATTGATGATGACTTCGGTTTGGAACGTCTCTCTATCGACGGCGGCTAGATAGCTACAGTGGCTGAGATTAGCTGCAGTAAGGTGGCTTGAAGATACTCCTTTACAGTCGCTTGGATGATAGCTTTCATGTCCACGATTGGAGCTCTAACGGTTCCCACAAGGGCTGCTGAAGACGTCCGTGGTTGCTTCTCTTCTATGATGGCTAGGGTTTCATCGCCATGCTCTGATACCATGATGAAATATAAAAGAGGCGAGAAAAAAAGAGAGACCAACATACAGTTTACGTGAAAACCCTAGGAGAGGGAGAAAAACCACGAACAGACCCTTTTCTTATTATTGAATTGATACACTGAATACAAGGGAACATGACGAATAAATAGACAGTAGAGAGCTATAGGATGGAAAAATTACAAAAATACCCCTAAGTTAAAACCCTACTTTCAACACCTCTTATCACTAAGAATGCTACACAAAATGTCCAACCTATTTTTAGGCCTAATGATCAGAATATAGAGGAGAACATTGAGGCATACAAGTCTCTTTGTCCGAAAGAGGAAATTGAAACTAATCCTCTAGAAGATGCGGCAGACAAGATCTCATTTGATGAAAATATAAAAGGAAGCGATGTCTCTAGAGAGGTCTTTTCTACTGATAAAGAGTGTGTGACCCTATCTTTTTGTCTGATGATAATGAACAAGTTTATGCAAAAAATGGGCCGATAAACTAAGATCCAAGGTTATTTTATGTAACATGAACAGTATGTAGTAGACATACAGGTGGATCATGTTCAAGTAATAATTTTAAAAGCTTGTAGTATATGGATAAGGTTGGGTTCCTTATCTTGGTGAAACTATAGATATGACCCACTTTTTAAATGTTACAAGAGTTGTAAATGTTACAAACAATGTGATCCAAATCGTTCGTGTAGAGACATGCAAGTGGGAGTATCATATACAAAGAGTTTGTATAAGATTCGACCACAAAATGATTAATCTCTATTTATAACATCATTGATTAAAGTGATTAAAATTTCATAGGATGACCATTAGTAACTCAACGTCAATCTTGAGTGAGTTATGAACTCCTGTTTATGAGGACAATCCTTTGATTTGTATAGGTGAGAGTGGCTAGTTTTACTGACTCAATAAGCCTACCATTTCGAAGATTTATCTTAGTAGAGAGTTGGGAACATAACTATATAAGATGAAACTCACTCCTTCCTGTTTTTTGGAGAGTGGATGAATTGCTCCTTTAAAGGCTGATTCCGGGTCTTGAACAATAAGGCCTCACCCTCTAATTGGTCGAGGGGGGGGATTAAGTTTATAGTTACACTATAAAACAATTGTTGATTAGAGAGATCTGTGGTATTTAAAGAGTCAGAGGAATTAGAGGGGTAAAATGTTAATTTGACTCAACTGTAGTTATGAGCAATTTGTGAAGGGTGTAGTTGTGCATCTTTAGTGAAGTGACGCACAGTTAATGAATTTTGACTACATTAATTAAAGAAATTAATTAATTAATCTCGTATAATTAGAACTTTTAATATGTAGGTCCATTAGGTTCCCTTGCTAGCTCACTAAGGATACAACAAGAATAATTTAGTTTTGTATTAATTTGAATTGTTCAAATTAAATAAAGGAATAATATGAGCTGCAATTAATATGATGTATATGGATATGATACATTATAATATAAGTTAATTTTTGAATAAGATTAAAATTGAACTTTACATTATAATATATATATACATATATACTCGAATATGATTCAAATATTAATCATATGAATGAGATTCATATACTATAGGTTACGAGAGAAATATGTATTTTAATATAATTCAAATGCATTA
>NC_052351.1:57891374-57955284 GCF_009727055.1 Benincasa hispida
CCCCCCATCCTGATATCTCTTTCATCAAAAGGGTTGATTCAAGATTGGTTATTGGAATGTACTGCAAAAAAAAGAATCTCACTCAATTCTCTCAAAGAAGATCTCTCACTCTTAATAAAATTTTGTAGAATAATTTCTTTGTAAAATCATCTTTCACTTCTCTAAAAGGTTGGATCCCACCATCCGGTTTTTTCTTGAGGATAGCAAGGCAACACTAGTGGTAGTGTCTCATTGGATCTTGTTCAAGAGGCAAGTTTGATGTAGTGGGAATTCATACGGAACGATATTACGTTCAAGACGGTCTTCAAAGGTAGGTTTCTTTCTCCTTGTTAAAACATGATTTATATGTTTATCATGTACTGTTTACATTTTTTCTCTGCTTTTCTTGATTTTCCAAAACTAAATTCAATTGTACACATATTCACACGCTTTCACATTGGGATTCGATCCTTTCACAACATGCATGGAAACACTAACAAGAGAGGTTTTTTGTTCTCTTGTCTTTTATTTTCGTTGGACTTTGATTGGAGATACATTGGGGACAATGCATCGATTTATGTTGGGGGTGGTGGTTATATACGCATGTCTGGAAAGTCATTAAGCATCTGAGCTCGGACTTTGTGGTTGATTGATGATATGTTATTGTGCTGCATGTAATGTGAAGATGACTTTTTGTGATAAGCTTTAGATAACTATTATTCACATTGTTTAGCATTCACAAAAATGTATGCATGATTTTGGGCGAAATTAAAAAATTTTTCTTGATTCCCTTTCATTTCTCGTTTAGGATCTCGAATGCTTATGATTGAGTTATTTGGTCCATATGCTTGTTGTTACTCCGAAAGGCCTAGGTGATAGTCATCAAGATTTCTCAAAGTCAACCAAGAAATGTATGATTAGATTTTTTTTTTTTTGAACTATTGTTGTAGAGTAAAGGCCACTTAAATAAAGAAAGTTGTGAAAAGAAAGCTTATTATAGAGGAAATGAAAGTTTGTATGTTATTTTTGAAGGGGATTACTCCTTTTTCTTAGGGATATGATTAACCCTGGGTGACTATAACACCTATAGTGTTCCTTTGTGCTAAAGTATCCTGGAGAAACGAGTAAGCTTCAATGCCTTCTAAGGAGATGTTGTTCGTAGTTGGATGTCTTTCACGTAACCCGTATGGATAAGCGAAAACGAAGGTAACATGTCTAGACAAGGTTTCTCCTTTTGTTTAAAGAGAAAAATCGATAAATAGTTTGGTTTCCATAAGTTTTACATTGCCAATTTGGGTATATGAAGCTTAATGCTTGATTCTTCAAGTCAGAGTAGGGGGGAAAAAAGCTAAGGGTCGAATAAAACCTTCTTCGGCTAGTAAATACCTAGATAGGATCAACTAAGCACACACACATACAAGAAATAGAGAATCAAATTTAAATTTCGTAATTGAGTGCATGCATTTGAATAATTCTATCCTTATGAATTTTGTTGTTATCTTTAGCCTTGAGATTAGAGTCACTCATTTGTAGCATAAGATTCATCTCTATATTTTGTTTGCCTTGCTCGAGTACGAGTTAACCTTAGGTTACGGGTGTTTAATCTCTCTCGAAAAGAGCTATTTATGTGTCGTTAATCTTGCTTGCTTATTATGTATAATGTGTTTAAATATATTTTATAGGAATTTGAGCAAATCATGCATTTTAGAGCGTTACATGCCATTCAAGGTTGATTTGGAGCTATCAAAAGTGAAATCAAAGACCCGAGGCTTCAAAGAAAATGAAAAGACGAAAATGCCCCTGAGGCTAGCACAACGATGCCATGCACGAAGATATGCACTGTGCCTAAAGGCAGAATGCACCATCAAGCGAGAGTGCCATGGCGCTCCAGAGATTAACAGAAGTTCGAAGCGTTTGCATGTGCACGCATAGCATGCGAAAACCGCTGCATGGCCCAACAACACCCCCTTCCCACATACACTACGATAAATGGGTAGACTGTCATGATGCTATCCTGTGGTGTCGCAACACTACCTCAAATTTTATAAATGCCTCTTCAATTTTCTAGGGTTTATACATTGAAATCGATAGAGGCCAAAGTGGAGCCTAATTTTGTTTTTCTTCTTCTTCTTCTATCTTTCCAACTTCATTAGGTTAAATTTTTAATTTCATTTATGTTGTAATCATGGATTGGAGCTCTCTCCTTTACTCTTCATCTATGGATTGTAGAGGTATGTAGTATTTATCTAGTTAGAGAGCAAGAACCTATGTATTTTCTTGAGATTTCTTGTTGAATGAATTTTGCATACTGTTTTAGGTATTCTTTGAATCTTCTTTAATTTCTAGATGTATTTTTGTGTGTTGGCGATTCCCTCATAGATATCTATTGCCCTTGCTAATCAATTTATAGCATCATCACGGCCCCCCCTCAAATGTCCAGCCATAGTCACCTAAGCAACAATTAGTTAATCATGTATTTTACGGCTAATATAAAATGCATGCTTTAACTAGGTTCAAAGATAAAGTTGATTAATTGGTTAGGCTACCCATTGATTAATCACACAATGGAATCCTTAATCTTAATACAAATATTTAATCCTAGATGGCTGCTATTGAACATAATAAGACTAAAACTACTTAGTTTAATTAGAGTCTTTGGCTTTAATTATTAATTAGAGCATTTGCTTAGTTTAATCAAACGATTCAGTTGCCTATAGCGTCATTGAGTTAAGTTAGACTAAGTAGGTTGTTGTGCATGTACAAATATAATGCAGGTTGTTATGCATGTATAAATAGAATGCATGTTCTATTAATGGAAATCAATGATCGAGTAAGCCATCGAGCATTAAGTATGCCATCGAACATCGAGTAAGCCAACGAGCATTGAGTTTTCCATCGAGTAATTACCAAAATACCATCACGTATTCCATCGAGCATCGAGTTTTGCATAAGTGGTCAGCTTTAAGCACTAATAAATCCGGACAGTTTGATTAATCTTGAACCATAAGCCGTTAATGGATGAGGTGGCATGATAGGATTTCATGCAAGTGTGTGTCCGGAAGTATAAAAGAGAAGATGAAATTCAAAAGACCGTTTTGGACAACTCCTCCGTGAAAATTGAATGATCTTGGTGTCATCGGAAAGCTGTGTGAGTCTAGTTTCTGAAGCCGGGCTACTAAAAGAAAATCTCATCGAACGAAGACCGGAGAAGAAAGAAAGTGACGAAGGGTTTAGTTCTCGGGCGAATCCGGATCATCGATGAATAATTGAAACTCTAGGTCGAATTACATGAAGTTTTAAGCTGAAATTTTAAGGTAATGCTGTTGACACCATTTTAAGCAAGTTTGTAGAAGGAATTTGCATAAGATAAGGTCTGGAAGTCGAGTTAGATATTTTGGATGTTGAAACTGGAAATTGTTAAACAAGCAGGCAGTAGCTTGAATTGGAACCAATGATGAAGATTTGAAGCTCCAGATCAAATCACGAAGACTCTTAAGCTAAATTTTTGAGGTAGTGTTTTTAACTCAATTCTAAGCAAGTTTGTAGAAGGAATTTTCTTAATATGAGTACTAGAATTCGTGTTATTTACGTTAGAATTTGAATCTGGAATCTGTTGAACAAGCATGTAGCTACTTGGCAAGAATAAGCAAGCAGCTTGATTGGTTGTTGTGTGGAAGAAGGCAATCACTTGAAGTGTAAGACCTTTAAATTTGACTAAGTCGACCCTAAGGTAGTTTATGAAAAGTAAAATGCGATGATAATAAATGTGAGCTTGGTTTACAGAGTAGTCTCAAAAGAGGGACCAATGTAATAGCTAAAGTGTCGTTCTTATGTGTAGGAGCAACGCCCATAGGAGAAGTTTGCAAAGCTTGAGGAAACTAAGATCAAGACCCGCGAGTGAATTTAAATGCTTTAATTTTTTTGCAAATATTTTACCAAAAGATTTAGTAATCTATGTTTACTGAAAGCTATTCAGGATAACTAGTTTCCAATAGTTTTCCGAAATAACACATCTCTTAAATGTAATGTTATACATTGATCAAGAATGCTATTAAGTATGTTTAAGTTATGAACTTCAATGATCCTGAGTATGTGTTAGGTTTGAATGCCTTAAGGAATCTAAGTTTTAGTAAAGGTGAAATATTCCTTAGAAATATGAGTAGCTTAGTTCTAAAGGACTAAAATATGAAGGTAATAGAGTTAAGTCCTAGGTATGAATTCTGATGACAGGATCAAGCAACGATGCGCGCTAAGCGATACGATGAAGTGCTACGCGATAGCACTGAGAGATCGTTTAGTCGTGGAGCTAAGAAATCGTGTAGATAAATATTATGCAACACGATGATGTTCTATACGATGGAGCTAAGCGATCGTTTAACTACGGCGGATACTAAACGATGACTTGAATGTACTAGGCGATGGTGTTAAGCGATCACTTAGTATTATGCGATAGAACTAAGCGATCGTCTAGTCCTATGCGATAGAGCTAAACGATCATTTAGGTTTCAGCAAACACTATGTGATCGTGTACTTCCTCTCAGCTTAAGGCGATGACACTAGACGATTACCTTCAGTGATGCACAATCAGCCTTAGTAGCACTTTGAGGTTGGACCGAGAGTAGCCGGTTCGATCAGTTTACTCAAGGTTCAATCCGGTTCAGCCTCAAATGGTTTTGGTTGGTCCGATTCAGGCTTTTTGGTCCGGTTCAGACTCATCCAGCCCAGTTCAAGTTGTTTGGGTTTGGTTTGGAGCAATTCGAGCAGTTCAAAGACAGTTATGAAGCTGTTTGTAATAGGTAGTTATTTGTTTGCTTGTTTATGCCAAAACGAAAACCATAACAGTTAGTATTTAATTATTTATGCATGAGATGTATGTGATAATGGAATAATTCATGTATATGCATACAGTATGCCATGTAGATTTAAAATCTCACCGTAGCAAGCATGTTACATGCATTGACAGTATGTTATAATTGTTATAATATATAGTACGCATGTTAGGGTTATGTTTAATATAATAGTTATGTTAGATACCTTTGTTGAATGTTGTGGATGTTAAGCATATCTAAATTTTGTAAGTTGTTATAAAATTGGTTAGACGTTTAAAATCTATAACAAAGAACAGTTGCATGCTCACTTAGGTTAATAACTAAAACACGGTTATAAAATCATATCGGTTCATAAATCTGTCTAAGGCTGGGGTACTTAAGTTGACTGTTTACAGAAAAACCTCCTACCTAGGGATTATGACCGAAATAATTGAGCGAAAAATTGGTAACCGGTTTTATGAGCATACGTGAGTGATGTGAGCTAATAAAATGGTTTATCACCTAGACATCGTAAGTTAAAATCCAATAATAAGACTTATACTTGGATAAACCACATAGACTTAGGGTTGTTTTACTAGCCAAAAAGAACCTAAGTATAAATCTACCCAAATAGAACACTTCATTGGCAGTTTAATAACTTCTATATGATAGAGTTATTAGAAAACATCAGTTGGAGATTAATAACATATATGATACGTTATTTTTAGCTCTCACGTCTTTAAGAGTTCACAATCCAGATTTAAGTGGTACTTCGTGTCACCCTAGAAGTGACCTCTATTCGGAAAGTATTTTTTAGATTAAATCTATATTTCGGTGAATAAGGGGAAGTTTTTCAAATATAAGTCTATTATTCGATATATAGATTTCAACTACCACATCTCCACATAGTTTATGCCATGAGATTCATATGATGCTTCGTGTCACCCTTGAAGTGGCCTTCATTCGGAAAGTGTTTTGTATGAGTCAAAATCAAGGTAAACAGAGGAAGTAGTTCATAGTAAGTAGGTGAAGGTATGTATCAATATATCCTACGGTCTCCTCCATTAGTCTGAACTGTGAGATTCCTATGTTACGCATGTTGGTTTGCTTTAGGCGGCCTTTTGCTAGTTGTTTAACGACGGCTATCCCCTCAGAATGTTGTAACATAGAATTCGAAACAACCCAGGCTTTAGTAAAATGAATAGTCTTATAGTTCCGTCTTGGATGTTGTCTCCTATCTTAGAGGCAAATTCATATCGTTCTATAGAATTTGAAAATGGCAGTTCACACTTATAAGAATTACGAAGTTGTTAGTAAAGATCTTGACCGAAAACGATAACTAGGAATAAGAGTTATTCCAGAGATAGTGTTTGGTCAAAATTGTTTGTTTTAGTGAAGGAGTATCTAACTGCCCCTTGGTAGCACATATTCTGACTCACTAAATATCATTGCAAATAAATAATGGTTATGGGTACATTATTATATTTTTTCTAAAACATGATTTTGAATTTAGTTACAATTTGCTAATTAGAGTTTGTTTGAATTTTATCAGCATGTCGAATTCTAATATACTCACTTTCGATGTACATACCAGTAAAATCAAATCGATAAACAAATTACTAGCGGTTGATAATACCAACAGAGTTTTAACAGAGGATTGTCCTCTATCTCCCAACTCATCTGAAATTATGAATTATGTAGATGAGAATCCACAATTCGAACAACAAGATAAATATGATTTACTTGTTATCGAAGCATGTTTAGTGGAAAACGATAAGATCTAGATAATTGATTCAAGTGCCGCTATCATGTATATACTATCTCACATGAAACAAGTTCTCGGAGACAGTTGACAGAAGGTGAAACAATTTTTAAGGTAGGTACCAGGGAGATGGTTTTAGCTGAAGCAGTGGGAGATATGAAGTATTTATAGGAGATAAGTACATTTATTTGAAAAATGTATATTATATTCCTTCTATGAAAAGGAATATAATTTTAGTCTCCTGTTTGCTAGAATAAAATTATAAAGTTTATTTAAAAAATGGTGAAGTGTTCATCATAATGGGAAATAAACAGATTTGCTCTGCAAAATTAGAAAATAACTTATACATGTTAAAACCAACTGAGGTCAAAGCTGTTTTGAACTTAAAAGATGTTTAAAACTACTGGGACTCATAAGAAGAGGAAGATTTCTCCAAATTCCTATTTTTGGCACTTGAGACTAGGTCACATAAATCTCAGCAAGATTGAGAGATTGGTTAAGAACGGTCTTTTAAACAAGTTGGAAGATAGTTCATTACCACCATGTGGGTCCCGTATTGAAGGTAAAATGACAAAAAGAACTTTTTCTAGAAAACATCTTAGAGCCAAAGAAACCCTAGAGGCGATTCACTTAGACCTCTAAATGTTAGAGCAAGAGGAGGGTATGAATATTTCATCAGTTTTATAGATGATTATTCTAGGTATGGGCATATTTACCTTATGCACCAAAAGTTTGAAACTTTTGAAAAGTTCAAAGAGTTTAAGGCTGAGGTTGAGAACCAATTAGGTAAAAAGATTAAAACACTTTGATCGGATCGAGGTGGTGAGTATATGGACATAGAATTCCATAACTATTTGATAGAACATGGAATTCAGTCTCAACTCACAAGCCCTAGTACACCTCAGCAGAACGGTGTAGCGAAAAGGAGAAACAGAACCTTGTTGGATATGGTTCGTTCCATGATAAGTTATGCTCAGTTACCAAATTCTTTTTGGGGACACGCAGTTGGGACTGTGGTGTATATTTTGAACATGGTTCTCTCGAAAAGTGTTTCTGAAACAACTTACGAGCTCTGAAGAGGACGTAAAGGAAATTTATATCACTTCAGAATTTAGGGTTGTCCAGCACATGTGTTGGTACAAAATCCTAAAAAACTAGAACATCGTTCAAAAGTATGTCTATTTGTAGGCTACCCAAATGAAACTAGAAGTGGTCTCTTTTATGATCCTTATGAAGATATGATATTTGTATCGACAAATGCAACCATCCTAGAGGAAGATTATATAAAGGACCATCAACCTCGCAGTAAGCTAGTAATAGCAGAAATGTCCAGAGAAACGACAAATGTATCAACAAGAGTTGTTGATCGATCAGGTCCTTCAACAAGAGTTGTTGATAGAGCAGGTCCGTCTACAAGAGTTGTTGATGAAACTGATACTTCACATCCTTCTCAAGAATTGAGAATGCCTCATCGTAGTGGGAGGGATGTGCAACAGCTTGACCGGTACATGGGTTTAATTGAAACTCAAATCATCATACCAGATTATGGTTTAGAGGATCCATCGTCTTTTAATCAAGCAATGAATGTTGTGGACAAAGACCAATGGATTAAAGCCATGGACCTTGAAATAGAACCTATGTATTTCAATTCTGTCTGGGATCTTGTAGATCAACCTGATGGGGTAAAACTTATCGGTTAGAAATGGATCTACAAGAGAAAACGAGACCAAGTTGGTAAGGTACAGACCTACAAAGCTAGACTTGTAGTAAAAGGGTTTACCCAAAGAGAGGGGTTAGATTTTGAAGAAACTTTCTCTCCAATTGTCATGATAAAGACTATTAGAATACTCTTGTCCATAGCCACATTTTATGATTATGAAATATGGCAAATGGATGTCAAGATAGCTTTTCTGAATGGCTATCTTGAAGAGAGTATCTATATGTCTCAACCAAAAGGGTTTATACAGTAGGGTCAAGAGCAAAAAGTTTGCAAGCTTAATCGATCCATTTATGGATTAAAAAAAGCTTATATATCCTGGAATATGAGATTTGACGCTGTGATCAAATTTTATGGCTTTAAACAAAATATTGACGAACCCTGTGTATACAAGAAAATCGTCAACAAAACTATCGCTTTTTTGGTGTTGTATATTGATGATATCCACTCATTGGGAATGAGGTAGAATATTTAGCTAACGTTAAGAGATGGCTGGCTTCACAATTCCAAATGAAAGATTTGGGAAAAGCATAGTATGTTATTGTATCCAAATAGCTCAAAAAAATCTTGACAGATCTGGAAGTAGTTCCGAATATACACCTGCCTGTCACTCTCTATCGTGACAATAGTGGAGCAATTGCAAATTCAAAGGAACTACGAAGACATAAAAGGGGAAAGCGCATCAAACGGAAGTACCATCTCATCAGGAAGATTGTACACATAGGAGACGTTATTGTCACTCAGATTGCTTCCAAAGACAACTTAGCTGATCCATTTACAAAGGCCCTCTTGGCTAAAGTGTTCGAGGGTCACCTAGTAGGACTAGGCTTACGAGTTTTGTATCACTAGGGTAAGTGGGAGAATTTGTGGGTATTGTAATGCCCTGGTTTATGTTATTTGTACATTTTATTCTCTCCATGTAAACTCAACATTGTATATATTTGTATATATTGATCCACTGGAGTTTTAGTCCAAGTGGGAGTATTGTTGGGTTTTATGTCCTAAAATCTCGAACTTTGGAAAATAATAAACATCTTTTATGATCAATATACTTGTTATTGATTTCATAAATTGTACAAAAGTCTAAATCCAGACCCACGACTATTGTATGAGTACTTGAACTTTATGTGGAGACATAATAGTGGATTAGGTTTGAGTAAATAGTCAAAATGATCTATGGTACATGAATGAGGTTAGGTACTTTATTCTGGTAATACCATTGGATGCGCCCTACTCTGTAGTTGTTACAAAGAGTTGGAAAGTGCTACATACGATGTGATTCGAATTCGTACATGTTACGACTTAATGAGTGGGGGCGTCATATGCAATGAGTTTGCATAAGATCATGACCAAGAAATAAATCACTCTTACTTTATAATGTCATTTACTTTTTAAGACTAACTATTTCACCTAGATGACCTAGGTAATTCGATCTTAATCCTGAGCTAACTATGAACTCCTGTTTATTAGGGATTGCCCTTAGATTTGCATAGTTGAGGGTTGGCTCAACAACGCCGGCTCAATAAGACTCCCATTTCAGGGGTAAGACCGAATAGATAGCTAGGGACATAGGGTGCAAGACGGAGTTCACGCCTACCCAATTTAGGGATAAAAGAAAGGTTGTTCTCTCAAGTACTTAATCCAGGTCTTGAACAAGGGGCCCCACCCTCTCATTGGGCTGAGAGAGTTTGGATTAGTGATTGGATCACAAACTAGTTGTTCATTAGAGGATCAGTAGAAACTTGAGAAATAAGACGTAATCTCGGGGGTAAAATAGATATTTGACCCAACCGTTATTACGAACAACTTGTGAAGGGTCGACTTGTTGATTATGGTTAAATCATGTGAACATAATATATCTACAGTGAGGGGAGTTCAACTATGGGCTATAGTGGAGTGTCCCATTAGTTAACGAATGGGGATTAGATCGGACTAATGAGTTTAACCGATTAATCTTGAATCGTTGGAGCCCATGCTCTGTAGGTCTACGAGGTCCCCCTACTAGCTCGTAAATGGATAAACTTTAGGGTAGCTTGGGAAATTAATTTGAAACGTTCAAATTAAACGGAACAAGAGAATATATATTTTAATATGATTTAAATATATGAAGATGATTATTGTGTAAAAATTAATTTATATTTGATATTAAATTAATTAGTATTTTAAACTAATTTATGAAATTAATTTAAGAAAACCAATTTTCAATTAAAATGGTTTTAAAATCATTTTATGTTTTGAAAGAAAAATGAAAATTCGTTATGTTGCACAAAATGGAAAATGAGTTTTTTCCATTACCTTCATCTTCATGCTCACACAAAGGTCCTTATCCTCTCTTCATTGATTCTCCAAACATGAACTGCAAGCCATGCACTCCACTTCTTTGCATGTTCATCACAATATATAAAAAAGTTTGGAGTCATTTGAGATGAATTTAATGCAGAATTTTTTAGAGAAAAATTTATGTGAGAAGAGATTGTCTTCTTTGTTTGGCTGCTGTGAGTTCTTCTTGGTTTTTCACTTCTTCAAGCGGCTCATTAGTCCCACAACTCTGCCTAAATCTCCAAAAGGATAGTAGGGAAGGCTTTGAGGTGGTTCACGGTGATATCAAGTGAAGACAGTTGCTGTACATTCGTTTTCTTGGAGAGTTCTTCAAAGGTATGATCTTAAAACCCACATTTTAGAAAAGCATGCTTTAGTTTTATTCAAAATTAGTGAATTTGAATGTTTATGGATCCTTGATACTTCTGCTACATGTTATTTAACTCTTTCAATTGGTATCAGAGCATCTTTTAAGCTTTCAATTCGGTCCAATTTTGGCAATGTGGGTGTTTTTCATGAGATATATGAAACTGATGCACTGCTATGTTTTTCTGAGTTTTGACATTTTAATTCTCTTTAATTTCTTAATTAAATTTGTAACTGGCTCTTGTTTGATGAGCATTTATGTGTTAGCAAGAGTCTGTAATTTATTTGGAGTCATTAGAGTTGAAATTAAGATGTAATTGAAGAAATAAGCGAAGGAGGTCGAGCTGCTGTTCCAGTATTTTCACCTTCTGCTCAAATTTGTTGTTCTGGTCCAGTTGCTAAGTGATCGTTTAGCTCCAGACGTTACACAATGAGAAGAAAAGCTAGACGATCGTTTAGTAATATGTGCTGGTCGTTGTGATTTTGAATGCTAAACGATCGTGTACCTGCGCTAGCTAAGCGATGCGTTCATTTGCTATATGATAGCATTACACGATCGTTTAGTTTTGTTGTGGGAACTAAACGATACGTTGATTTTTCTAAACGATGGCGCTATACGATCGTTTAGCAACGATGCGCGCTAAGCAATACAATGAAGTGCTACGCGATAGCATTGAGCGATCGTTTGGTCATGGAGCTAAGGTATCGTGTAGATAAATACTATGCGACGTGATGATGTTCTATACGATGGAGCTAAGCGATTGTTTAGCTACGGCGGATACTAAACGATGACTTGAATGCCTCGGGCAATGGTGTTAAGCGATCGCTTAGTACTATGCGATGGAGCTAAGAGTTTGTATGGCGATGGAACTAAGCGATCATCTAGTCCTATACGAAGAGCTAAACGATCATTTAGCTTTCAGCAAACACTATGTGATCGTGTACTTCCTCTCAACCTAAGGTGATGACACTAGATGATTACCTTTAGCGCTGCACGATCGGCCTTAGTAGCACTTTGAGTTGGATTGAGAGCAGCCGGTTCGATCAGTTTACTCAAGGTTCAATTCGGTTCAGCCTCAAATGGTTGGTTGTCGGTTAGGCTTTGTTGGTTCGGTTAGAACTCATCCAGCCGTTCAAGTTGTTTGGGTTCAGTTTGGAGCGGTTTAAAGACGATTATGTATTTGTTTGTAATAGGTAGCTATTTGTTTGTGTTTATGCCAAGACGAAAACCATAAATAACATAACTAAAATCACTTTATTATTCGATAAATTATTTATATAGTATAGAATTATAATATTAATAGAATAGCCATTAACCAATTATTCTATAACCAGTATATTATTAATATAAAATTATATTATATAAATATAAAATAAATATAAGAAATTTCAATATGAATAGAAAATAAATATAATATAAAAAGAGAAAATCAAAATTATGTAATGAAATATTGTAATATTTTCATGTATTTAATTGTTTATGCATGAGATATATGTGATAATTGAATAATTCATGTATATGCATACAGTACGCCATGTAGATTTAAAACCCCACCGTAGGAAGCATGTTACATGCATTGACAGTATGTTATAATTGTTATAATATATAGTATGCATGTTAGAGTTATGTTTAATATAATAGTTATGGTAGATACCTTTGTTGAATGTTGTGGATGTTAAGCATGTCTAAATTTTGTAAATTGTTATAAAATTGGTTAGATGTTTAAAATCTATACAAAGAACAGTTGCATGCTCACTTAGGTTAACAACTAAAACACGGTTACAAACTCATATCGATTCATAAATCTGTCTAAGGCGGAGGGTACTTAAGTTGACGGTCTACGGAACACCTCCTACTAGGGAATTATGACCGAACTAATTGAGCGTTGGTAACTGGTTTTATGAGCATACGTGAGTGATGTGAGGTAATAAAATGGTTTATCACCTAGACATCACAGGTTAAATCCAATTATAAGAGTTATACTTGGATAAACCACATAGACCTAGGGTTGTTTTATTAGCCGAAAAGAACCTAAGTATAAATCTACCCAAATAAAACACTTCAGTGGTAGTTTAATAACTTCTATATGATAGAATTATTAGGAAACTTCAGTGAGAGTTGAATAACATGTACGATACGTTATTGTTAACTCTCGCGTCTCTAAGTGTTCAAAATCCAGATTTATGTGGTACTTCATGTCACGTTGGAAGTGACCTCCATTCGGGAAGTATTTTTTAGCTTAAATCTAGATTTCGGTGAATAAGGGGAAGCTGTTCAAATATAAGTTTATTATTCGATATATAGATTTCAACTACCACATCTCCACATAGTTTATGCCATGAGATTCATATGACGTTTAGTGCCACCCTGGAAGTGGCCTCCATTCGGAAAGTGTTTTGTATGAGTCAATATCAAGGTAAATGGAGGAAGTAGTTCATAGTAAGTGGTTGAAGCCATGCACTCCACTTCTTTGCATGTTCATCTACAAAATATAAAGAAGTTTGGAGTCATTTGAGATGAATTTAATGCAGAATTTTTTAGAGAAAAATTTCTGTGAGAAGAGACTGTCTTCTTTGTTTGGTTGCTGTGAGTTCTTCTTGGTTCTTCACTTCTTCAAGTTGTTCTTGAGTCCCACAACTCTACCTAAAGCTCCAAGAGGATGGTAGGTAAGGCTTTTTGGTGGTTCACGGTGGTATCAAGTGAAGACTGCTACTGTACACTTGTTTTCTTGGAGAGTTCTTCAAAGGTATGATCTTAAAACCCACCTTTTAGAAAAGCATACTTTAGTTTCTGCCAAAATTAGTGAATTTTAATGCTTATGGATCCTTGATACTTTAGCTGCATGTTATTTAACTCTTTCAATAAATTTTTCCAAGTCATTAAGTTTGGTGGCAAGAGTAATCCCAGCTCGCAACACTAACGCATCGCATACCTCTCGGTGGCCAGCCACATGCTTATATCTCTATAATGCATGGTTGTGTTGAGCATAAGATTATTCCCATCTATAGGAATACTGCTTACTTTGCTTAGTGAGTTCCACTACTTACCCTCTCGGGCTGATGGTTATAGCCACTCAGCTCATAGACAAGCATTGCGATAGCCTCGAACTAAGGAAAGAGGAAGGACTCACTATACTCACGCAACGCACACCTCTTGATGGTTTGCTACATGCTTATATCTCTATAACGCATGATTGAGTATGCGATAACTCTTGCAATCTACACTTAACTCATTGCAATGAAAGTATAGATGATAAAGAAGAAGAGGATGATGTTGGTTATATGTCATGTACTGATTATGAATCTCTAATCTAATAATAAAAATAGGATAGATGACAAAACCATTCATAGATTCAAAACATGGAAGTTTTTATGCATTCAAGAACCATAAAAACTGAACACGAAATCTGAATTAAGAATAAAATCCTTATAATCCAAACAACAAGTTTCTTCCCATCCCTAAACTAACAAACTTACCTTAGCCATAATTGAGGTCCAATGTCGAAGATACAAGTGAAGATTAAACTCCCAAGATGAAATGCAAATAAAACACGGTAAAGGATAGAGGAAAATATGAGAGGAGGTTGGGGCTCGAGAATTATATTTGACCTAAAATCTCGCAACACAATATTTATAAACTTTTTCGCATTGCTGATATGTTGTTTTGTGCATCTAGGTGTGTAATGACCTGACTTTCTAAGACTACATTTAGGTTGTTATGACATGCATGTGTAAATTCAAAACAAAACCACTTTTAACACATTCAACAAAAATTCAACATTTTAAGCAAAAACGGAAATTTAAACAAAACATAAGTTCATTTTAAAAAAATCTTGTTTGGGGTACCCCTAGAAAACCATAAACAAAACATCAAAACAATAAACTTCTTTACGTTTTCAAGTGCAAACACTAAACAATTTTAAAGTTTATACATATTAAAACTGACTCTTAAACCATGAAAAAAATATGTGCAGAAGTGTCGGTCTAGTCCTCTTTAGGCTCGATCATGGATTCGTTTTGCCAGTTGCTAGTGGATCTTGCCTTTACCTGAAAAACATATCATAAGAAATGATGAATATAAAAATACTCAGTAAGTGACTCACTACTGGGCCCATTAGGTGAACTTGTTAGCCTTCCTATCTGAGCACTGGTGTACATCCTAAAAATGGCAGTCGTGATGATCACAAAGGAACACAAATCATTCATAGGTGTGAACCTGAAGGAACACAAATTAGCCCTAGGTGTGAACCTGAAGGAACACAAATCAGTCCTAGGTGTGAACACAAAGTAACAAAAATCAATCTTAGGTGTGAACCCGAAGGAACACAAATCAGTCATAGTTGTGAACCCGAAGGAACACAAATCAATCATAAGTGTAACATGAAAGAATACAAATATAAAATGTACACAACCTGATAAGAAAGCTAATAGTGACCATCTATTCTAGCATGCATTAATCAAACTAATGACCTCATTCAAAAATCATATTTATATAAACATAGCCATCACATCTAGCATGCCAAAAACAATCACAAAGTGATGTAGTAACTCTTTGTTTTAGTTAGTTTAAAAGCTGGTAGTTATTTGTTTTACTTCTTTTACGACCATTTAAGTTAAATGTCAAATAGTTCACTGCTTGTAAAATCGAGTACAGGTTTAGTAGGTTACTTATGTTAAACCTTGATCGGTTGCCTTCCTTATAAATAGGGGCTCTCGTACTCATTTTAGTATCTTTTGAATAAAATTTCCAAGCATTCCTCCCTTGTGTGTTGATAACTTGTAGAAATACAAGTTATTGTAACCTTTTATTTAGAATAATGAGGATGGATATGCAAGATATGTGATAGGTCTTTAAAGAATGTATATTTTCTATGTTATTTCCCCTAAAATAGTATTGATTATTTGCTTAATTGCTAATTTTGTAGGTAAAACGGTCCCCAAGATATTTAGGAGTCATTACAAGAAAAATGGGCCAAAAGGATAAAAAAAATGACCAAGAAAATCAACCAAATTGAAGGGAATCAGAAAATTAACATAATGCCATCGAGTATAATCAGCCATCGAGTAAATTGTCATTGAGTAAATACCCACATTACAATCGAGTACAATCAACCATCGAGTAATCGAGCATCGAGTATTTACCAGAATACTATCGAGTAATCAAGTGCCATTGAGTAATTACCAAAAAGGCCATCAAGAAAATTTTATCGAGTAATGGAGCATCAAGAATCAAGTAAAGGGCCATCGTGCATCAGGTATCAAGTTAAAGATAGAACACTCACTTTTTACTGCAAAAACTCGATACATTTCAACGCTCCGGATTTTGACGCGATTGATTCCACGCACCTTGTGCAACCAAGCGTCAGAGCAGTGTTGCAACGTTAGCCCAACGCTTCTTGGTTTTTTCTATGATTTAGGGTTGTAATGCTGGCCTTGGCGTCGCAACACTATGCTGCAACTATAAATAGTTTTCTTTCATTTTTGTTGACGAGAGGAATCGATGGAGGCTGGAATGTCTCTCTATATCAATTAGTCTCTCTGGTAATTTTTTTCCTACCTAGGTTAGATTTTGATTTCTTTTTTATTTGTAATCAATAACTTGTAATTCTTCATGAATGTGTCTATGGATTAGTGAAGTAATTCAAACTTGTTTCTATTTCAAGAGTTCTTGCATTTTTTTTTTTTAGTTTTCTACTTTTCTTTATCATTAGCAATTTGAATTTGAGCATTCTTGAATCTGTTTTTAATTCTTGAAGCATGTTAAATGATCCATATCTTGAGCATGTTCATCCTAGATGCATGGTTTTTTCACATTCACTCATGATTGAATACGTTTCTTTTAATGTGTTTGATAGAATTTCTAGCCAAGATCTCCAAGAGGCAATAGTAATTGTGTGTTGATTGGTTGACTAACCTAGGATGCAGTAATTACTAGATTTGGAGAAAGATCAGTTAATTGAGTAAGCTATCTTAACAATTAATCGACGCAATTGAATCCTAAAACTTATTGCATGTGTTTTCACATCTATATGACCGCTAAGGAACCCAATAGAGGTAGAAGCATGTAGATAGAATAGGGTTACGGCTATCCTATCTTAATCATTGATAAGACGCTTTCTTGACTAGGTTATGCTTGTCCTCTGCCTTTGTAGACACTAGTTTAATCTATATTAAGTGAGTAGTTGGGTTCTTAATCCGATTGTGAATTAAATTTGTAGAATTCAATGATAAGAATTGCAATGAATGTCTAACTTGGATTAGAATCAAGATTGTTCTAAACTTGGTTACAACTATCCTTTATCTTTTGATTTTAGCATGTTTCTTGTCTTAATCAAAAACTACCGTTTTATAAATTTTATAGTTAAGCTTGAATAAAGAAGAGATTCAATAACATTTCCTTGTGGATCGACCTCTTACTTCCACTTTAACTATGAGTTAGTTAGGTTGTTGTTCGAGCTTTATAAATATTGTTTGTTTTGGGTTAGGTTATGCTAAGAATTGACAATTAATATTATACTCGCACTGAAGTACACTAAACCACCCCCCCGCTGACCATATGTCATAAGTTAAATTGTGCCAAAGTGTATATCCTGCAGTTGACTGTAGAGTATATCCTGTAGTTGACTGTAGGATATGTTTGCATGCGTTGATCTGCTAACCGATGAACAAATAGTTAATCACATGTCTCGGGATCTCTAAACTGTGCCAGTGGATCTTCTGTCAAATGTTCATAATGTTGACCATGATAGCAATGTTGACATCCTCACCTACCCGTTAGAGATGACGTTTGATCAGAGCGGGAATTCCAATGATTGTTAGTGCATGACTCTATAAATAGAACCCTAATGTCCATGAAGAAAACGTTCAAGAGTTGAGATTTTGCCTGAGAGAAACCTTAGGCCCGATATTTACACCAGAAGCAAAGAACAAGAGAGATTGTTTTATGAGAATCTTCCATCTCCACCATTCCCTCTGAGTGACGATCGGAATCTCGCTGGAGTAGAGCTTGAGAGGGCCTCTCCACTTCATTCAGCCGTCAACACCTTGTAGCCTTCGCAATCATCTGTTTTGAAGGAAGAGAATGCTGAAAATAGCTTTTCATTCATATTATTCTCTTATCTTTATCCGTTTTATTACATTTTGAACTAAGAACCTATTTCATTTGTAATTGACATTTCTAGCTTTATATATATATATACATATCATGACTACATCCATTGTCTTCTCTCTTTTTACCATTTTCTCCTTTGCTACGACGAGTAAGTAATTCTCTATAGGGTAAAAGGGAAGTTCGATATGATGAACTGTGTTGGTCATTCAATGAGCCAATCTTATTTGCATAGTGTGAGACTATGAAAATTCTTGCCTATGAGCATTAATTGAGTCAAGTAGCTATAACCAACTGCCCAAGATGGTAAGTAGTTGTGGACTCACTAAGCAAAGTAAGAAGTTCTATAAATAGAACTAACCTTATGATTAATGTAACATCATTTATGCATCATAGAGATATGACAAATATGGTTGGCCACCGAGAGGTGTGGAATAAATGGATGATGCAATCCTAGATTAATTTTGACGTCAACTTAGGGACTTGATATTAGCTTCCCTCAAACCCTTGTCTTCTCCATTCATTTTCATGCACGTCAAAAGCTACTAATTATAGTAATATTTCTCAGATCTATTCTCTATTTTTTTTTAGATTGTTTAGACAGCCATAACTTAGTCTTTATCTCTTAGTCTTTATCGCATGACTTTTCCTCTTATCATGCATTGTTAGTTTTCACTGCAAACATACTATCGTTGAATTCATTCGGTTACAATTTTCCCATGTTCGACCTTGGACCATTCCGAGAAACTTGTGACCTTGTTATACTTGGCAAGCCACCAGAAAACTTGTGATAGGAGCGCATACTTGCATACATTAGCGCATTGTGCAATGAGCTTAAATGTACATTAGATCATGTAACCATTGCAAGTTTAGCATAGCAAGATTAAAACCCCAACAAATTTTTTGTGCCATTGCAGGGGATTTCGGCAACTAATTGATTATTTGATTTTGTGGTTTTGCAGGCACCCTTTCAATTTTAGGTGTATTGCTAGCTTATGCGAGAAGCGATAAATAGTATATAAGTATGAGTACTGAACCTGAATTAAATATTGACCCTAAGATCGAGAGAACTTTCCGTCATCAACAAAGAAGAAATAGAAGAAGAAGGAATATGGCCAACAACAACAACTAGAATAACCAGGCCGGAGGAAATGGAGTATTCTTGTAAGGTCAGCAAGATCCTATCTTTCTGGCCGCATACTGCAACATTCACATGGGGAACTATGCGGCCCCGAATTTGTACGATTTTTCACCTGATATTATACAAAAAACCATCGACGAGAATGAAAGGTTCGAGATTAAGCCAGTTATGCTTCAAATGATTCAAACTATAGGGTAGTTTAGAGGGATCCAGGTTAAAGATCTTCATGCCCACCTAACAAGCTTTGTAGAAATATGTAATACATTCTCTGCGATGAGGCCATGAAATGGGCCTATTCCTTGGAGCCAAATGAGATTATGTCTTGGGACCAACAGTTGAATGATTTATGAAGAAGTTCTTCCTTTTAGCCATTAATGCAAGAAGACGATGGGACATTGTGAATTTTGAACAAGGAAACTCCAAAACTTTGAGTGTCGCCTAGGTTAGATTTAAGTGTCTTGTTTGTAACTGCCCACACATTGGCATCCTTGATTGAATACTGATGGAGACTTTTTACGACAAGCTGAATAGAGCTATGCAATCAGTGGTTGATTCCTCTATTGTAGGAGGCCTTATGGACAAGACTTACAAGCCTAAGGCGATACTAGACAAGATTTATAGAAATACTGATGATTTGGTGGAGGATAGATATGAAACCAGAATGTTGATAGATGTAAGATGGAAGGAGCAATCGTGCAGTCAAATGCGGTGACCTCATTAGCTGCCCAAATGACTACCGTCACTTCCCAAATGGCCATAAATCAAGGTGCTTTAAACAAGAATGTTGCTCAGCTTAACACCATGACTCGTGTTGTGGCAGTACGTTGTGTATAATGTGTAGAACCTCACTATGTTAAAACCTATACACATGTACCTCAGACTATTTTCTCCATTCATAACAACCTCTTTAGCAATACATATAATCCTGGTTGGAAAAACCTCCCCAACTTCTCTTGGGGAGGAAATCAAGAACCGTCTGGACATAAAAATGTACATCAGCAACAAGCAAATAGAGAGCATCCACTTGGAATCAATAAACACAACCAGGGCCACAATATAATAAGAACCATTCTCATTATAGTCACAACCATGCATCAAGTTCTAATGCATCGTCATCGTTCAGATGCTTCTAAGGGAATACATTCAAAAGAACGATGTGTTGATCTAGTCTCAAGCTTCCTCAATTTGGAACCTAGAATTTCAAGTAGGGCAGACCGCTAATGATCTAAGGAATAGGCAACTAGGCACCCTACCTAGTAACACTGAGGCTCCCCGTGGAAATGGTAAGGAGTAGTGTCAAGCTGTGACACTACGAAGTGGAAGAACAATGACCAATCCGATAGTTGAAACATGAGAAGCTAGACCAGCAAAACCACAGACTCCAGCAAGTTAATAAATTGAAACTCCAACTACTACAGATAGGCCCAATAACCATGAATCAACCATCTCTGAATCAACCAAAAATCTTCCAATTACTTCTTCTCAACCTCCTAACCAAACTACAACGAATTTGAACTTTCATGATAAAAAATCCTCTCAAACAAAAAGTCCAGAGCCTTTTTAGCAGACACCTGATGCGGCAAAAAAGAAAAACCAAGCAAGCAATTTCTTGCAAGTGCAGCCTCCTTTTCCAAGCAGACTGAAAAGGAAGGACGATAGCCGTCAATTCAAGAGATTCTTGGATGTATTAAAACAACTCCACATTAACATCCCCCTGGTAGAAGCTCTCGAAAAAATGTCGAGCTATGTGAAGTTCCTGAAGGACATTTTATCGAATAAACATAGACCAGACGAATTTGAAACCATTGCGCTGACTCATGAGTGCAGTGGTTTTTTTCAAGAATAACATCCCTACGAAAATGAAGGATCTAGGAAGCTTCACTCTACCGTGTTCCATTGGAGGCAAAGAAGTCAGCCATGTGTTATGTGATTTGGGCACAAGCATCAACCTGATGTCGATATCTATTTCCAAGAAGTTGGGTATTGGTGAGGCCAAGCCCACCACAATAACCCTATAGCTCGCCGATATATCAATAACGTATCCTAAAGGGAAAATTGAGTACGTGCTTATTCAAGTTGATAAGTTCATTTTACCCTGTCAATTTTATTATCTTAGATTACGAGGCTGACACAGAAATTCCCATCATCCTGAGGCGCCCATTCCTATCCACAAGACGCGCATTTATAGACATGCAAAAAGGAGAATTGATCATTCTAGTTAATGATCAGTTAAATTCAATGTGTTTAACGCATTGAAGCATCCAGATGAGTTGGAAACATGTCAATGCATTGATGATATGGGAGTGGGCTATTGGAATGTGTTGAAAGAGGAAAGAAGAAGAAAGTGATTTGGCTATGGAGAAAGTCCATGTCGTGATGAAATCTAACTCTAGTTTTAAATCCCTGAATCTAAATGAAAGAGGGGCAGCAAGACTTAAACCATCCTTAGAAGAGCCCCCTATCTTAGAGTTAAAGGCTTTACCAGCGCACCTTAAGTATGCATACTTAGGCGATAATGACACTTTACCCGTCATTATCTCTGTCGCATTAAAAGCGGAGGATGAGGTGGCCATTTTGAAAAAGTATACAAAGGCCATTGGTTGGACTCTATCCGACATTTGAGGGATCAGTCGTTCGTATTGCATGCATAAAATAAGGCTAGAGGAAGGAAAAAAGGCATCATTGAAAGGTAGCATAGGCTAAACCCAACGAAACGTGAAGTAGTAAAGAAAGAGATAACTAAATGGCTTGATCTTGTGTAATTTACCTAATCTGATAGCAACTAGGTAAGCCCTAATTCAATGAGTGCCTAAAAAAGAAGGTATAACGGTTGTGACCAACAGCAAAAATGAATTAATCCCCACTAGAACAATTATCGGATGGAGGATCTGTATGGATTTTATGGCAATCTGAACCAGGAAACTAAGAAGGATCATTTCCCTTTCCCTTTCGTTTAGATGTTAGATACATTTGTAGAGAATGGATTTTTCTATTTTCTGGGCGGATATTACAGTTATAACCAGATCGCGATAGCACCTGAGGACCAAGAAAAGACTAGATTCAGGTGCCCTTTTGGCGCCTTCGCTTTTCGTCACTTGCCCTTTGGGCTCTGCAATGCGCTTAGGACCTTTCAGAGATGTATGATGGCTATACTTTCAAACTTTCTAGAAGAGCCCATGGAGATCCTTATGGATGAGTTTTTCGTCTTTAGTAATTCATATGATGATTGCTTATCCAACTTGAAAAACGTATTGAAGAGATGTGAAGAGACTAACCTTGTCCTCATTTGGGGAAAAATCCATTTTATGGTTACTGAGGGCATTATGTTAGGGCACAAAATTTCCAAGGCTAGTTTAGAAGTTGATCAAGCCAAGATTGACGCAAAAGTCAAAACGTTAAGAAGTTTTCTGGGGCATGTAGGATTTTTTCGGAGATTCATCAAAAGTTTCTCCCAAATAGCCAGGCCTTTGAGTGCACTCTTAGAAGCCGACATGCCTTATATCTTTGATGATGCTTGCACTCATTCGTTAAACACGTTGAGGAATGCACTTATATCTGCGCCTATCTTGGTGGTGCAAGATTGGCCACTGCCTTTTGAGTTGATGTGTGATACAAGTAATTACGTGGTAGAAGCTGTGTTTGGTTAACACAAAGATGGAATCTTGCATCAAATCTTCTATGTCAGTAAAACCTTGAATGATTCCCAAGAGAATTATGCCAGTAAAACCTTGTCATTGCCTTTTCATAGTGTTTGCGATCGATAAATTCAGACAATATTTGGTAGGATCAAAGGTAGTGGTTTATATTTATCATTCTGCGATCAAATATCTAATGGGAAAGAAGGATGCAAAATCAAAACTAATCATATGGGTGTTATTGCTTCAAGACTTTGACCTGGAGATTCGAGATAAAAAAGGGATTGAAAATCAAATGGCTTACCACTTGTCACGACTAGAGAATGAAGAGATTTAGAGAAAATAGAAGGAGATTGAAGAGATTCAGAGAAAAAAGAAGGAGATTGAAGACTACTTCCTTGATGATAAGGTCATGAGTTTCAGCGACAAAGAACCATGGTATGCGAACATTGTCAATTATTTGGATTACGCTCACCGGAAGACTATACCTATCAATAGAAAAAAAAAGCTTATGCATGAGGCTAAATTTTATTAATTGGATGATCTGTTATTATACAGACTTGGACCCGGTCATATTTTGAGAAGATGTGTTCCTGAGATAGAAGTTCAATGCATCCTTTAGCAATGTCACGAGTCCCCTTATGGTGGACATTTTGAGGGCAGAAGACTTCTACTAAGGTTCTCCAATGCGGCTACTTTTGGCACACTTTGTTCAAAGATGCTTGCGCCCATGTTGTTAGTTGCGATCTGTGTGAAAGAACAGGCAACATATCAAATGAAAATGAGATGCCATTGACTTCCATCCTGGAAGTAGAGTTGTTTGATGTCTAGGGCAATGACTTCATGAGTCCCTTCCTAGCTTCTTCTGGTCATCATTGATGGAGTTGACAATCAAAAAATGGAAGCTATTACGGATCTCAACACTCTAACTACATCAATTTTAATGGAAAGGCATGCATTTTCACTAGAAAACCAGAAATGGGGTTTATGAAATACAACTTTTTTAGAATCCACCAATTTGCTTGATTCCTTTCTGATTTCTTCTTCAATCTCAGAAGTAGACCACCACCAAAGTCTTCTCTACTATCCTCGGGCCATAGATTGAGTGGTGGAACTCAAATATGAGATCAATTTGATATGGGGTTTAAGGGTTGAATAAGAAAGAAAATAGTTTTCCTTTTTTGTAGATTTTCAATCTTATCTGAAACACTCGATATATATCACCAAACCGTGCAGTAGAGTTTAGATTTGAAGTTGCCACTTGAAAATTCTATTAATGGAAGTGGCATGAGGTGTAATTAATGAAAATTATGGGATAAACCCACTTTCCATTTTAATTTCCACTTTTTGATTTATAAAATTTAATTTAATTTCAAAATTAAAACTGATTTCTAAAACAATTTTAACTAAATAAAATTTATTATATTCAATTTCATAAATCAAAATTTAATTTAATCAATTTCATAAATCAAAATTTAATTTAATCAATTTCATAATTTTTGAATTTCATAAATTCAAAATTGAATAAAATAATTTGGAAAATTAATTTAATTTAATATCAAATATTAAATTAATAAAACACCTCATCAAAAATTTAAATCATATTTAAATACTATCAACTCTAAAAAATTGTAATGTTAAATTCATTAGTTAAACATTAATTATATCAAAATTATTTTTAAACCCTAAACTGAGTTTGAACATTTCAAAAACTCTCAACACGCTATTCTATGGTTTAATCCCTTTACAAGCTAGTAGAGGGACCTAATGGGCCTACAGATCATGAACTCCAACGATTTGAGATTAATTGGCTTAACTCTTTAAATAGAATTAATCACTATTCGTCAACTACAGAGACATGCCATTATAACTTAGTAGTTGCACTCTCCTCACTGTAGATATATTTTTGTCCACTTGATTTAATCATCAGTAAGTTGATCCTTCACAGGTTGTTCGTATTTACAACTAGGTGAAAATTACCATTCTACCCCTGTAATACATCTCGTTCCTTAAGTCTCCACCGATCCTCCATTGAATAATTGGTTTATGGTTCAACCAATAAACCAAATCCTTCTCTATCATGAGAGGGCAGGTCCTTTTTATTCAAGACTAGAAATCAGTACTTAAGGGAATAACCTAATTGTTAATCCTAAAGATGGGTAAGAGTGAATTTCATCATGCAGAACTATGTCCCCAGCTATCTATATGGTTTTACCCCTAAAATGGGAGGCTTATTGAGTGGTGATTTTGAATACTCTCACCTATGCAGATTAAAAGATAATCCCAAATAAATAGGAGTTCGTAGTTAGTTCAAGGTTAAGATCGAGTTACCTTAGATCGTTAATTTGAAATAGTCAGTTTTAAGAGTAAAAGGTTATTATAAAGCAAAGTGACTATTTCATGGTCCGGTCTTATGCAAACGATGCCCTTACTCGCATGTCTTCACATGAACGACGTTAGGATCATATCGTTTGTATCAAGACAAAGTGGGTCGTATCCATAGTGTCCCTAGGATAAGGTGTCCAACCTCATCCATATACTTATAGACCTTTGTGGCTATATACTAAAACTTGATCATCTTTTTTATCTCTACATAAAGCTTAAGTATTCATGTTATAGCCATGAGTTTGTTTATTGGATTTGTAAATAAATGCAGTTCAATAACACTTCTTTTGAATGAAGTCTCAATAATACCTTTGTTGTGGATAAAATATGTTTAATGTTTACAAACTGCAAGTTTTAGGACATTCCCAACAATCAGTACATCCTGTTGCCAGTCGATTATGTCTCCAAATGGGTGGAGGAAATCTCTTATCCTAAGAATGATGTGGCCATGACCAAGTTTTTAATGAAAAACATCTTTTCCCACATCAGGATGCCCCATACATTTATAAGTGATGAAGGTATGCAATTCATTAATTGCATCATTTCCAACTTGCTAACAAAATTTAATATGAAACACAGGGTCACAACCGCATATCATCCGCAGAACAATGACCAAGCGAAAATGTCCAATAGGGAGAAAAAATCCATATTAGAGAAGGTGGTAAACACTTCTCGAAAGGATAGGACACAGAGATTGGATGAGGCTCTCTATGCTTACAGAACCGCGTACAAGATGTCACTCGACATGCCTCCCATGCGTTGGTATTTGGGACTGTTGGGGTTGATGCCCTAAATCTCGTAGGGTTCTGTAGTTTGTAAATATTTGTATGAACAAACACTTTGTAATTTATAATATATGATATTTTATTCACTTCAGTCTATGAAATATGAGATATTTTAGTTGTATTAACCACATAAACTAAGATCCATGGTTATCGTTGTAACTTAACCATGTATGTGGAGATATACAAGTGGATCGTGCTTTAAGTGATAACCTAAATGGTCTGTAGTATATGGATAAAGGAGGGATACCTTATCCTGGTGACACTACGAATGCAGCCCGCTTTGTAGCTATTACAAATGTTTTAAAGTACTACAAATGATCTGATCCTGATCATTCGTATATTAGACATGCGAGCGGGGATACTCTATACAAAGGATTTTGTATAAGACCGGACCACGAAATGTTTAGTCTCGTTATATAACACCGTTCATAATTAAAACTTTCATTTCACTAGGTTGACAATAGGTAACATGACCTTAATCTTGAGTGAGTTGTGAACTCCTGCCTATGAGGGCGGTCCTTTGATTTGCATGGGTGAGAGTGGTCAGATTGCCGACTCAATAAGCCTACTATTTTTGGGATTCGTCTAATTAGGGAGCTGGGAACTCAGGTACACAATATGGAATTCACTCCTTCTACAAAGTAGGGGTAAGTAGATAAATTTCTCCCTTAAGAGCTAATTTCAGGGCTTGAACAATGTGGCGCTACACCTTCTCTTGGCCCGAGAAGGGTTTAGTCATAGTAGGACTATGATTTGTTGTTCCTTGTAGGAATCAGTGGTACTTAAGGAGTTAGATGTAACACTAGGGGCAAAATGGTAAATTGGCCCAACTATACTTACGAACGATTTGTGGAGGGTCATCGTATTGTTGATTGGTTAAATCCAATGGACACAGAAATATATCTGTAGTGCAAAGAGTGCACCTGTTGGTCTTTAGTGGAGTTTCCGGCAGTTACGGATGTTGGATGTCGTGATTAAAGAGTTTAGTCAGTTATTCACGTACCATTGGAGCTTCAAGTTACAAGTCCATAAGGTCCCCTTGGTAGCTCAATGGATTCAAGTTGAGAATTAATTTTTGGGTTTGTTTGAAATGTTCAAATTAACAAGAGAAAATTTGATTATATATGATATAATTCAATTAATTCAATTATATATGATACAATTGTTAGCCGACTTAACAAGCTTACCATTTCTTGGACTTGTCCGAGTAGGGAGCTGGAAACAAAACTACACAAGATGGAATTCACTCCATTCTCAACCTTAATAGATAAAATTTCTCCCTTAATAGCTTATTTCGTGTCTTGAACATTGAGGCCTCAACCTCTCACTAACCCAAGAGGTGTTAATTTATAGTTGGACTATCAACAGTTTGTTCCTTAGAGGAATCAGTGGTATTTAAGAAATTAGATGTAACTACAGGGGTAAAACGATATTTTGACCTAGCTATAGTTATGCGTAATTTGTAAACGGTCAACTCACTGTTGGTTAGTTATATCCGTGGACACAAAAATAAATCTAAAGTGCGAAGAGTGCAGCTATCGGTCTTTAGTGAAATGATTGATAGTTAATGTTTGATTAATTTAATTAAATAGTTTAATTAATTAATCTTATATCATTAGAGCTTCTAATCTGTAGTTCCATAAGGTCTCCTTGTTAGCTCACTAAAGGATATATAAGAGAAATGGTTTGAATTGTTCAAATCAATTGCATATTAATGAGATTAATATAATATGATTAATTATAGATGTGATCAGAAAAAAAAATATTTGAATAAGATTCAATATTAAAGAGATGTATATATATAAATATGTGATCATTATATGTTGATTAATTCTATATTAAATATGATTTAATATTGTCGTTTAATTGATTAATTAATGGTTAATTAATTAATCTTTGAGAAGTAGAGATAAATAAACATGCTATGTTTATTTACTTATTAATTAAATGTATATTAAATTGGATTTAATATATATAGTTATTTGATTATTGGACTAATTAATTAAATAAAATTTATTTAATTAAATTAGAACTAGAGTATGAATAGAAAAGACTAGGAGAAGAGGGTCACCCTTCCTCTTTATAAATAGGTCTTCATGGCACATGTTTGTGACACAGTTGAATTGAGAATTATTAATCGTAGTCTTCTACTACTTCTCTCAAAATCTCTCTTCTTTTCTCTACTACTTCTTATTTCTCTTCCAAATCTTGGTGACTACACATCCAATTCTTGGGATCCTAGAGAATAACAAGATTTCACTCATGGTGGTGTCCCTTGATCATTGAAGAGACATTCAGGAGAAGACGCGGAGGTAAGTTTTAGCTCTTTCCCTCTTTTCTTCAATTAAATGCATGCTAATATTGATTGTTTATCTATTATGTTATCATTTTTATACCATATTTTGTTTATGTAAAATCGAAAACAAAATTGCAAGGCGACCACACGCTTCCGCTTGGGATTCGATCTCTTCAATGGGTATCAGAGCTGGATTTATGCAATTTTGAATTTTTGATTTTTTTAGAAACAAAATCAAAATAGAATGGTGGGTTACTTTTAAAATATATACATGAGATGTATGTGATTTTAATTGTGGTTTGCGGGTTGACTGTTTAGGCTTTTGGCATTTAGATATACAGTTTTAATTGTTGAGATCAATGTACAACCCAATGTTTATATTTTTTTCTTACTATGAAATCGAGTCTGTAAGTCAGTGTCTCTCATGGAAAAAAGTTGCTGTGAAAAGAACCCAGGAAAACAAAGGCAAAACAAGACAAAACGAAGAGAAACAATGTAGTGCAGTTCGGTTTTTCAAGGACAACTTTTACAAATTTGTCCATAACTAGATTTCTAACTGTTGGATCGTGCTGAAATTTTGTCAGTATGTCCAGGACACCTAGGCTCTTGTTTTGACCGGTTAGATCGTCGTGTTGATTCTTGGTTTGTCTTCCGTCGTCACTGAACAGAAACAGTTGTTTTGTCTTTTTCCTTTTCCTTTTAGGATTTTCTAAAATCTAGGGTTTTAGATTTTATTTATTTTCTTGGAATGCCAATAGCTGGTCAACTTTTCTATTTTATTAATTTAACTATGCATGAGATGTATGATTTAAATTATTTTTTAATGGTGCATAAAATATGTCATTTAGATTCAAAATCCCACCTTAGGAAAAAAATGTTTGTGCATCATGTCAAAATGTACGTGTTATATTTTGGGATGCATGAGTAAATTAGCATGCTCATGCATCTTAGTATAAGTGTTATATTATTTTAGATGTATGGCACATTGAGCATGTTCATTCATCATACTAGATTATAATTGTTATAAAGTAAGATGACATGATGGATATGTGTGCTTAATAATTGTAAGATATAAGTGCTATATTTTTCAATTAAAATAAATTTTGTATTGAGCAAGACATTACTTAGATAAATATAAATGTTATATTTAATCAATGTATTTGAATGCAATTATAGATTTTAGTTTTCATTATTTTATAATGGTTATAAATACATTGAAATTAGAATTAAAAGCTATAATAAAGAGTTGCATGCAAACATAGGTCCAATTTAATTTTAAATGGTTTAAAATTAATTCACCTAGACTTGTATTAAACGTTTCTAATGAGATTAGAAATAAGTTAATCTTCTAATTCATTTTAATAGGATTAAAATGAATTTCAGTAAGAGGTTAAATTTATAAAATAATTATAAGGGACCTTTGTTTAAGGAAAGTTCTATCTAGGCTGAGGAATTTAAGCTAACAGAAACAGAATACCTCTATTTGGGAACCGACCTGAAAGGTGAATTGAGCAAATATTTTATAAGCATGCAATAAGTGATTGACTTCATTAAAAAGTTTAATAAATTAAGTCACATATTGTTGAAATATTCAATATAAGCGTTATACTGAACAAATTAACAAAGGCTAGTTAGAATTAATTAGCTATTTTTTACTAAGTTAATAAATCCATTTTTGTAAAATACTCAGTAGGAGAAAAAAGATATATATGATATGTCAATTTTTTTACTCACGTTCTCCATAAAAAATTACACCGTGAGACTCATGTAGTGTCTCAAGGTGCCTTGGGAGCGTCCCCTTTCGGATAGTGTTTGCATGTGTCAATATCAAGATGAATGCAAAGAGTGTTTATAGTAAGTGGGAGAAGGATATGTGTCAACGTATGCAATGGTCTCCTTCATTGGTTTGCATCATGAGACCTTCCTGCACGGCTTCGAGGTGTCCTAGGAGCATCCCCCTTCGGATAGTTTGTGCATTAGGTCAATATCAAGGGCAAATTTCAGAAATGGTTTTTGAATAGGACTACTTTAGTTTTTGCTCAATCGATTTTTCCCATTGGTTGTCTCGTTAGGAAGGAACTCTAGGGTCTAAAATGAAGGGTCACACTTACAAAAATTGTTAAGAAAGTTAATGATTTCTTGACCAAATCAATGGTGACTAATCGTTATAGGAATAGGAGTTATTCTAGTGTAACGATTGGTTAAGAAGTATCTCAACTCAGGGAATAGGTGACTGACCACCCTTTGGTGGCTTTTGTCCTTAATTACTGAAGCATCATTGCAAAATGGAATATTGTTGGGTTCATTATTAGTTTTTGCTAAACTGATTGGATTAAAATGATTTTTTGCATAAGTGTCTAAAATAAGTAACTTTTTTTGTATCAACAAAAATGACTAGCACTTCAATGAACCTTCTTAATGATGAAATATTGATCGAATCAATTACACAACTTTGAAATAATCGATTATAACTATGTTTGTGGTTACGACCTTAACTTCGTCTTGATTGAGGAATGTACTCTAAATCCAATCCTTGAGGAATGTCCTCTAGTTCCAACCTTTGTCCATTCCAATTCATTCGTTTCCTCTAGTTCTAACCTTTGTCCATTCCAATTCATTCGTTTATCGTTATATTAGATTCTTTATGTTGAATTTAATGCCCTAAATTGAGTGTATCTTGTAGTTTGTAAAGACAAATTATATATCTAATAAAATAAAAGGTATTTTATTAATATTTAGAATGCATTAAATCAATCCAATAAACAAAGTTCCAAGGTTATTTTATGAAACTTAAACACGTATGTGGTGACATACAAGTGGATCACGTTTAAGGCTGGGTACCTTATTCTTGTGACACTACAAATACGACCTACTTTGTTGATGTTACAATTGTTGTAAAGTGCTACAAATGATATGATCCTGATTGTTCATGTGAAGACATGCGAGCGGGGGTATTCTATACAAAGAGTTTGTATAAGAACGGACTGTGAAATGAATAGTCCCTTTATATAACATTATTACTAGAAGAGACTTACATTTCACTAGGATGACCAGGTTTCACCTTTATCCCGATTGAGTTGTGAACTCTTGTCTATGAAGGCAATCTGAAGAGTGAAACTATCGATTTTTAGTGGCGCGATCGGTAGTTAATGAAAATTAATTAATTTAATTAAAAAGTTTAATTAATTAATCTTATATCATTGAAGCTTATAATCTATGGATCCATAAGGTCTTCTTGTTAGCTCAAAATGATATATAAGAGAAATGGTTTGAATTGTTCAAATCAATTGCATATTAATGAGATTAATATAATATGGTTAATTATAGATGTGATCTATACTTAAGAGAGAAAAATATTTGAATAAGATTCTAATATGAAAGAGATGTATACATATAAATAAGTGATAATTATATGTTGATTAATTCTATTAAATATGATTTAATATAGTCGTTTAATTGATTAATTAATGGCTAGTTATTTAATTAATTAATCTTTGAGAAATAGAGATAAATAAACATGTGATGTTTATTTATTTATTAATTAATTATATATATTAAATTGGATTTAATATATATGGTTATTTAATTGTTGGGCTAATAAAAGTTATTTAATTTAATTAGAACTATAGTAGGAATATGAAAGACTAGGAGAAGGGGGTCACCCCTCATCTCTATAAATAGGTCTTCATGGCCCATGTTTGTGACATGAATTGGGAATTATGAATCCTAGTCTCCTACTACTTCTCTCAAAATCTCTCCTTTTTTCTCTATTACTTCTTCTTCCTCTTCTAAGTCTTGGAGACCACACATCCAAATCATGGAATCCTAGAGAATAACATGGTTTCACTTACGGTGATGTCCCTTGATCATGGAAGAGACGTTTTGGAGAAGATGCGGATGGAATCGTAAAGAATTTGGGAATCTACAAATGTAAGGTTTAGCTCTTCCCTCTCTTCTTCTCTTAAATACATGCTAATCTTGATTTTTATCCATTGTGTTATTTATTCTATACCATATTTTGTTTATGTAAAATCCAAAACAAAATTGCAAGACGATCACACACTTCCGCTTGGGATTCAATCCCTTCACACTCAAATACTTGAGTGGTCCGTCTCCCAATATAGCGACTCTTCTTCTTCCAACGCATGGGTATGTGTTGGTCTAACTCTAATGCCCCAATTCAAGTACCCCAATTTCGAGTCCACAAAGTTGGTTTTAAAATATTCATTCAATAGATAAACCCAAAACTTCACTATCAAACAAAAATTTAAACAAGAACATAAAGGAAGCATGATATACAAAAAGCAAAAAGAAAGCAGGAAAAGTGAAGCGCCCCTTGAATATGTATCTGATTGCATGCAAGGATGACTTCGATGCAAGCTTCAAGCAAGCTCGCGTGGGTCAATGGATGTTTTACAACGTTCCGCATTCCCTTCAAAGTATGGCTTGACTCTTTGCCCATTTACTTTGGAGGCATTTGTTCCATCTTCTCGAGTAAGTTCCACGGCTTCACGAGGAAAGATTTCCTTGATAATATATCCAAACCACCTAGATTGTAGTTTTCCTAGAAACAATTACAAACGTGAGTTAAATAAGAAAACTTTTTTACCAACAAAAAGTTCTTTCTTACTGGTGCGTTGGTCATGCCAACACTTGGTCTTTTCCTTGTATATCTTTGCATTTTCATATGCGTTCAGCCCATTCGTCTAACTCATTTAGTTGCAGCTTTTGATGTTCTCCAGTGTCTTCCAGGTCTAGGTTCAACTTCTTTACTACCCGGTATGCTTTGTGCACCAATTCTAACGGCAAGTGGCATGTTTTCCTAAGCACTAAGGCATATAGAGAAATTTGTATTGGCGTTTTGAATGCGGTCTGGTATGCCCATAGTGCTTCACCAAGTTTCTACGGCCAATCCCTTGTTTACACATTGACTATTTTCTCCAAAATTGTCTTGATTTCTCTTTTTGACATTTCAACTTGCCTGTTTGTTTGTGGGGACTAGACGGTGGCCACATTGTGCCTAAAATTTTATTTTGCAAGTAACTTAGAAATAATATGGTTTATAAAATATGTACCTTCATCACTGATTAATGCCCTTGGTGTTCCAAAGCGTGTGAAGACGTACTTTGTCAGGAATTTTGAAACAGTCACTGAAGGATCAAACACGAGGATTTCCATGAGCAGCGGAAAAGATCGTTCCGAATTCCATTTGAATTAAACACAAACAAATACAGTCTAAACGAAAACTAATAGTTCATGCACAAAATGAAATTACAGCATGCTAAACAATGATACAAGGGATAGAGGATGCATACCTTTGAAGAAACATTCTTCAAGAATCCCTCGATCAGTCTACACAGCGTCCACAACAACACACAACGAATGCAACGAACAGACTGCTACCAACAACACGAACATAACGAACATCTGCTCGAACCCAATCGAGTTCAACTCAATCCACGAACTGAATGAGGACACCACCACAATGGTTACCTTGGTATTCTCGATGTAAGAATCCAGGAGTTGTGGCCTCTATGTGATCTTGGCTTGAGGAAGAGACTTGAGGTCTACGATCGAGTAGACGATTGAGCAAGTGGGAGAAACGACACTGTCTATTGTATACATGATGTGCTCAATCGTATAGTAAATGGCAGCCTATCATATAGACTTAGCCACTTGATCGTGTAGCAACGATCAACTGAATGACTATCGTATAGTCAAAGGTAAGCGATCACTTAGCTGATCATGTAGTCTCTCAATATTATCGCTTAGTGAAACTCTTTCACTTGATAGCTTATCCGTAAGTTCTTTCCAAATCAAGTAACTTCTAATTTTAGGAAAACAATTTTCCTTTTATCTCACGGTTACCATAAAACTACCAATAACCTCACACTCAATCGGTTATTAGAGAAAAAAAAAATTAATTATCATATAATCAATATATTATAAATCAATATGATAACCAACTTACCATATTATATTTATAATCTATAGTGTTAATATTTCATCTCATGAAACATATAACCCATAGTGCTTTTTCTATTCTATGGTACTTAATGTAAATCATCGTCCACTTGATGTATCTCATACATCCCACCAATTATATCATATATAATTAAATTTTCTCTTGTTTATTTGAACACTTCAAACTAACCCCAAGAACTGATTCTCAACTTGAATCCACTGAGTTACAATAGGAACCTTATGGACCTGTAGCTTGAAGCTCCAACGGTACGTGAATAACTAACTAAACTCTTTAGTTACGAGATCCACCATCTATTAACTGTTGGGCACTCCAATAAAGATTGAAAGTTGCACTCTTCTCACTACAAATATATTTATGTGTCCATATAAACCAATCAACAGTGCAATAACCCTTCACAGATCGCTCGTAAGTATAGTTGAGCCAATTTATCGTTTTGCTCCTGTAGTTACATCTAACTCCTTAAGTACCATTGATTCCTCTAATGAACAATAAGTCATAGTCCTACTATGATTGGGTCCTCTCTTCCAAAGAGAGGGTGTGGTCACTATGTTCAAGACCCGGAAGCAGCCCTTAAGGGAGCAATCTATCTACTTACCCCTGCTTCGGGGAAGGAGTGAATTCCGTCTTGTGTTACTGAGTTTCCAGCTCCCCAATCAGAAAAATACCCAAAAAGGTAGGCTTGTTGAGTTGGCAATCTTGCTACTCTCACCCATACTAATCAAAGAACCTCCTTCATAGGCAAGAGTGCCCAAAACACTCAAGATTAAGGTCATGTCACCTATGGTTGTTTTAGTGAGATGTAAGTCTCAATTATCAACAACATTATATAAAGAGATGAATCATCTCATGGTCTGGTCTTATATAAACTCTTTGTATGGGACACCGCCACTCACATGTCTCCACATGAATGGTCAGGATCAAACCATTTGTAATAATTCACAACACTTGTAAGCCTCTATAAAGCGGGTCGTATCTGTAGTGTCACCAAGATAAGGTATCCCTCATTTACCCTTATACTATAGACCTTTTAAGTTAATACTTAAGGCATGATTCACTTGTATATCTCATATACATGCTTAAGTTTACATACAATAACCAAGGATCTTTGTTTATTTGATATGAGTAAATGCAAATAAAATAACTTTTATTTTATTAATAACAATGTGTACAAATGTTTACAGACTATGAGACTCCAGGAGAATTAGGACACCAATCCCAACAGTCATCGCATCATTCTTTGCACAAGCTACTACCTCAACCCACTTTGATACATAATCTACTGCTACCAAAATATTTTTCTTACCATAGGAGAGAGAAAATGGCCCTATGAAATCAATACCCCAAACATCGAATAATTTCACTTTAAGTATGTTGTTAGGGGGCATTGCATTTCTTGCTAATATATTACCCCTGCATTGGCATGGGTCACATTTGTGTACATAGTGTCGTGCATCTTTGAACAGAGTGGGGCAAAAGTACCCACTTTGAAGGACCTTTGCGGCAGTCCTTTGTCCTCCGAAGTGGCCTCCATAGGGGGAGTCATGACAATTAGATAGTATACGTTGTACCTCAACTTCGGGAATATATCGACGCATGATCAAATCAGGGCCTTGCTTGTACAGAAATGGCTCATCCTAGAAGTAAAACCTGTTATCGTGCATAAGCCATTTTATCTGTTGGACGTTGAGATCTTCGGGAAGCTATTTGGTGGTTAAGTACTTAACAATAGCAGTATACCAAGGTTCTTGATCTTCAACTTTAAACAGGTGTTTTTCAAGAAATGTTTCTTCAATTTCAACCAACCCGACCTGTATTTCCTTATTCTCCAATCGTGACAGGTAGTCAGCCACCTAATTCTCTGTTCCTTTTCTATCCTTAATTTCCAGGTCGAATTCTTATAATAGTAGCACCCAATGAATAAGTTTGGACTTTACGTCCTTCTTAACCATTAAGATCATAATGCCAGAGTGGTCAGTATATATGGTTGCAAACGCACCAACAAGATATGCTTGAGATCTTTCAATGGCAAATACCACCGGCAACATTCCCTTCTCTGTAGTTGTATAGTGTTCTTGAGATTCATTGAGTGTCTTGAACGTAAGAGATAGGATATATAAGATTTCCCTTCTTCTGACCCATCATTGCTCCAATTTCCACACCACTGGCATCACACATCAAGATGAAATGTTGCATCCAATCAAGAGCTACCAATATAGGTGTTGTTGTTAACGCATACCTTAGAGTTTCAAATGCACTGGTAGTTTTCATTGAATGCATAGGGTCTGTTCAATTCTAACAATGCACTTTATGGACGTGCGATTTGAGAAAAACCATTGACAAACCTTCAATAAAAACCCGCATGACCTAAAAAGCTTCTTAGGGCCTTAATATTTACAGGTGTGAGCAATTTTGCATTCACATCTATTTTTGCTTCATCAACTTCCAACCCTACTTTAGAAACCTTGTGTCCAAGCACAATACTTTCTGTCACCATAAAGTGACATTTTTCCCAATTAAGCGCTAAGTTAATTTCTTCGCATCTAGCAAGGACGACTTCAAGGTTGTTAAGGCAGGTCAGATAAGAATCTCCAAAGACTGAGAAATCGTCTATAAATACTTAAAAAAATTGTTCTAGAAAATCGAAAAAAATAGCCGTCATACATTTTTGAAATGTCTCAAGTGTGTTCAGCAACCCAAAGGGCATGTGTCGGAACGCGAATGTTCTAAAGGGACAGGTGAATGTTGTCTAATCCTAGTCTTCTGAGCCAATAAGGATTTGGTTATAGCCAAAATATCCAAGTAGTAAAACTCCTTTTTGTCAAATCGATTAAGCATTTGATGCATGAAGGGGAGTGAAAAATGGTCTTTCTTGGTCAAGGCATTCAATTTTATATAGTCCATGCAGGTCCGCCGTTTGGTAACACTTCTAAATGGAATTAACTCATTGTTGCTATTAATCACCATAGTCATGCCGCCTTTCTTCGGCACACATTTCACTAGATTCACCCAGCTACTATCAGAAATAGGTTAGATGATCCTTGTATCGAGCCATTTGATAATTTCTTTCTTCACCACCTCTTTCATAATAGGATTAAGCCTGCGTTAAGGCCCAATTGATCCTGTTTTCCCTTCTTCCAATCTGATTTTTTGCATACAGCAAGATCGGTTGGTCCCTATGATGTCAGCTAGCGTCCACCCTATTGCGCACACATTCTTCTTGAGTATGTGCAATAAAAGTTGTTCGTTAGTAGGAGAAAGTTTAGCTGAAATTATAAATGGTAAAGTATTGTTGTTGCCAAGAAAAACATATTTAAGACGACTCGGAAGAGGTTTAAGTACAAGCATTGGTGGCTCATCTAGAAATGGGAGCGTTGCTTTTGACTGTCGCTCATCCAGACATAACGGCTCAAATTTTCTTGTGCTTTCATTCAACGAAAACTTCACAGCCTTGATCCATTTCTTGGTTCTCTTCCTCAAGTAGTTGAGTTAATTCAATGAATTGCCAAGATTCTGTGTCATCTGGGAACTTCATTGCATTTAGCACATTAAATTTTACTTCCTAATTATCCACACACATAGTCAATTCCCTTTATGTACATGAATTAAGACTTTTCTGGTAGCTAAAAATGGGAGTCCAAGAATGATTATAACGTCTCTATCAGCTTCATAGTCCAAAATAAAGTCTACTGAAAAGTTGAACTTGTCAACTTTTATTAATACATCTTCAAGCTTCCCTTCAGGGTATGTGATGGATCTGTCAGCAAGTTGTAGCATTATCGTGGTAGGCATGGCCTTACCAATCCCGAGCTTCTTGAAAATTGAGAGTGGCATGATAACAGGCAGAAATGCACGTTATCATAGTGCTAAGTTCTTAAACAATGTTGGATTGCGTTGATGAAATATGTTAAAATTTCGTCCATTAAGCATAAATTCTATAATATTGCGATCGCATGCGTCCAACGCATTAAAACTGTTGATCTTTATATTTTTGTACAGAATATGCGTTAACGCAATGCAAAGATTGCGATCATAGGAATTCACTGGTCGAGCGCAACTTCACTGCAAGGCTTTGCATTGATCGTGCTCATATACATTTGCCCAAGAAGGATCGCTGCAACTTGGTCAGCACAACAAGGTGGGTGCATTTGGGTGAAAGGCCAATTAAGAGCGATGGGACAGAAAGTTGATGACAGCCGAATCCAAATTAAGTCGACAGCCGATAATGGTCACAAAGTACATTCAACTTTATTGATAACAATCATTCGACGCGTCAATTAGGAATTAAAGTTGTCCCATCTGTACAACCGAGCGAGAGAAGTCGCCTTTCACCATGGATGCTCTATAAATAATAAGTGCATTCTTTAGAAGAGGGGTTCACCGTTTTTACAACCAGTTGCTTCTGTTCATAATTTCCTTCCATTTTAAGGTGGAGTAAGAGAAGAGTGGTAGCGCCGAAGATCGCTCAGGGCAAATCGAGAGAGAACTTTGGGGCGTAAGAGTAGAGAGCGGGCCGACTCTCGCGAGAGTGGGATTATCTTTAGAGCACGAGTAGAAACAGTGTAAATGCCATAATACTTGTACTCTCACAAGAAATTGCACCCAGGCTCTTTATTATACTCGCATTGTTATTTGTATTTCATCTTCATATCTATTCAATGGAAGTTCTATTTCTACATCTGCTCACTCTCTTAATACGCATGAGTAGCTAAACTAGTTGAATGGGTTGAGAAGATCTAAGCTAACATGACCTAGGAAGTTCATTGCTTGCGGTTGTCTTGTTTATGCTGTGCAAAATACCCTTTAGAGTTACTCGAGAGAGAGAGTCTAAAGAAAGAACCTAATGTCTCAAGAGAGCTAGGTTAGAATCTGGACTCGAAAGAGCAAGATTAGGCTTGTATAAACAAGAGATAGGGACTTAGAGATAAACTCTGTTTGTCAACACTGCATCGCATGCACCCTAGGAATAGGTACGATATTATGTGGTCGCATATTTATGTGGATGTCATTTCATCATTGCATAAATAGGAATAGAGGTTTATGTGTAAACCCTGTTGACTTATCACATATATATCGCATGCGTTCTAATATTAGAAGTTGTAGCATTCATGCCAAGAGGTGGTTTACTATTGTATGCATGTTGCATGATCGCAAAACATGAATGCATTCTAGGGAGTGTTAGCTGAAACCTTTCTCAACCCGTTCACCGCATATTCATTGCATTTCCCGTTTACCAACTCTTTTCAAACTCCACCACATTTGTTATTTATTTTTCATTAGCGTAAACAACAAACCCAACGATTTATTTATTCAATTGGTTACCGCAAGTCTTCATAAAAACACCAATGCAAACTATTTTCACAATTCGTTGTGTTCGACCCTGGACTTACCAGGAAACTAAGAGGAATTTACACTTGAATTCTGTTGGAGAAACTTGAGTGCACAATATGTATCATTCGTATTTCCATTCAATAAAATAACGCATCATGGCATCAGGTTGATACTAGCTCCCAAGTCACGTAACGCAACCAACATCTATTTCTCCCATTGAACATAGGACAATGAAGCTGCTTGGGTCTCTGTGCTTCTCATGAATTTTTCTACTGATTAGTGCATTACAGTCTTGAGTCAATACTATCGATTCAAACTCGCTGATATTCCTTTTATTTGATACAATATTTTAAAAAACTTCATGTAACTTGACATTTGTTCTAACGCTTCAATGAGAGGAATATTGATGTGTAATTGCTTCAAAACCTCGAGGAAGCATTTAAATTGGTTTTCGTCATTCTTCTTTTGTAGGCGTCGGGGGAAAGGTGCATTCAGACGCACATTAGGTACCCCTGCGTTGGATGTACTTGGTTGAGAATGACTATTAGAGCCAGGTGCTCTTTCTGGTTGAACTCTTTTAGGTGTCATAGTTCTTTGAGGTGTGTCTACAGGCATTGAAGGATGATGATATTTTTTTAGGTCTTTTCTCTTCTCTTCCACTAGGGGTCTACCACTGCGCAATGTCACTGCTTGATATTGCTCCTTTCCATTATTATGTCTAGGTGATTCGATGTTGTTAGGCAATGATCCATGCGACCGACTCTTCAGCTCACTATAAATTTGCCCAACCTGCTTCTCCAAATTTCTTATCGATGATGCTTGACCTTTTAACAACGCATCATTCTAGGCTATGTATTCTTTCAACAAGTTCTCAAACGAAGAAGATGAACTCGACGCATTGCCCTCTCTCTATTGAAAGCCTGATGTTGTGGCTGTTGTTGCATGGGTTGGAATCTAGATGCCAGTCCTTGCCTATGTTGCTGATGCATTCTAAACTGGTTTTGATCCTGTTGGTGACCACGCCAAGAAAAGTTCGAATGCTTTTTCCATCAAGGGTTGTATATGTTGAAGAATAGGTTTTTTTTTTTTTTCATGAAACTGACTGATTGCGAATTTTGGGGGCAATCACTATAGGTACGCGGCTCTCAGAAACCCATACAGCTCAACATGGTTTGTCTATGTGTCAATCTGTTGTATGCTTTGTGTAATGACCCGACCCCTAGGACTAAGGTTAGGACGTTACTAAAAAAAATACATGCATAGGATTTGAAACAACGCTCAGTAATGTTGAAATAAATGCTAAATAGACAAGAGAAGTTCAAAAGAAATTTATTAAATGAAAATTTTAAAACAATAATAGGGTACCCATAATTCGTAAAGACTATTAAAATATAAAAGTAACAATCCTTCATAATAAGTTTCAAATAGTAAAACTAGAAATTAAGGGTAACACAAACTAGTAAAACTGGTGAATCTCGAAGGAAACACAAACTGGTGAATCCCGAAGGAAACACAAACTAGTGAGCGTGTAACTAATCAATGAGGATAGTCACACAGTCTTAACATGATAATATTCAACATTGTACAGTTCTAAAACATACATAAAAATCCTTGATACCATGGCTTCATCACATACACATATTTCTTAATAACATATTATACATCATCCATGTATAACTTACATCATAAATCTACAACATTCAAGTATGCCTCAACATCAGCAGATCGGACCTTGACATATGAAAACACATACTATCACATACTAACCATCAAGTACTTAGGTGTGTATGTAAACAAATCAGAATTCGTGCTAGAACATACTTTGATTCAGGTCATACTGTCAATCAACATGCTAACATTTACCATAACATACACTTATCATGCTAGCGTACAACTAAAGCCTGGCCCGTGGGCAGTTTCAGTGGTAAGATTACTTACCTCAAATAAAGTCCAAAAGTTAAGACAAGCGAACAAACTCTTTCTAGCTTTCCACAACTTTTGAATGAGATCCTAGAACATGGACAAAAATCGATCTTAACCTTTAAGCCCAATTTTTAAACATTAAATCATTCCCAAATTACCAACACAACTTACCCAAAATCTTGTCGAAACCACATCCAAAATCCTCTTGACAACACCCTTTTAACTTCAAAGCTTCTCCAAAACTTGATTTTTAAAACCCAAACAAATATGTGTCAATAGGTTGAAGCAGAACACCATTAACCAATAAATCCAATTAAAAAAGCACAATCTTACTCCAAATCCATAAGTTCCGACGACCCTTACTGTTGGTAGTACAAATGAAAAGAAATGACTAATCCGAAGCACCCTTGCGTGACTGTCGAACTCGAGATGTTGGGCGTCAACCTGCAACCCACGGAGAGCAGTGCGGGTTGGCGAGCGATACCGTTGGGATTCGACAATCAGAGGCGTGGCTGAGCGTGAATCAAATGGCGGCGACTGCTTCGTGGTCCAGACGTGTGAAGGAGTGGTGCAGCGGTGTTCAGATCTGGGTAGTGAAGGGAAGCGGCGGTCAGCGCAGGTTATAGGGGAGGGTTGCGCCGCGAGATTGGCCGCGAGCGACGACTGAACGACTGGCGAAGCTTGGGCTAGCGAGGAGGAGATCGACTAGGTCGGGAGGAAGAAGAGGAGAAAGAAATCGGGGAGGGGTGTGTCGTGCGAGGAAGAATGAGGGAAAGGGTTGATTTAATATAATAATAATAATAATAATAATAATAAATAATAATAAATAGTAATAAATATAATAACTAAAAAGGAAAACAAAATTATAATTAATTTCTTTCCATTTCAAAAAGGAAATTAATTCCTGTCATTAATTTTCACATTGAAATTCAAAATTTAATAATTTTCTGCCAACTTAAATTCCCGCATTTATACTTGAGATCCAAAATTCCAAAAAGGCCCTCTGACTAAGCAATTATTGAATTACCAAAATATAACGTTACTGAAATTACATTATTATATAAAAATGTACTGAAATTACATTATTATTATATAAAAATATGAAATTACATTATTTGTGTCTGGGCTCCATTGTTCATTGTTATGTTTTTCAACAAGTTTGTCATTGCAACCACTAGTGCTAAAATAGTAGCTACTACGTTAGTATCGATCACACCCTATTGTCGCCTCCTATCTATAATGGAAACATAAGCCTTTTCAACCCATTCAATATTGTGTTTGGCAATCCTATCCAAAATCTCCTTGGCTTCGTTGTAAGATTTTTCCATAATGCCACATGCGACAGTTACGTCTACTACCATCTCGGATGGTCTATTTAATCCTCCATAGAAGGTCTCTATCTGGATAGTTAGAGTCAATTCGTGGTTAGGATAGTTTTTTACCAATCTTTTGAATCTTTTCCATGCATCACTGAGTATCTCAGATTCTCCTTATTCGAAATTCATAATCTCCCAATGCCTTCTTTCGTTGACTGTGGGAGGGAAGTATTTTTGCGTGAAATTTTCTACAAGCTTGTCCCATGTCATTAGTTCACCCGATTCCAAGGAGCTCACCCATTGCTTGGAAACAAGGACAATCTAATTTCTTTTGGCATGATTCCAAGAATCAGAAATGAATTACAAGTCTCTAGGAAGCATTTCATGTAAGCATGAGGATCTTCGTCTCGGGCATTGCCAAACTATCCTGCAGTCTGTAAAATTTGTAGCATGATAGATTTCATTTCAAACCTGGTCCAATCAGACATTGGATAAATGATCCCATGAGAAAAATCATATAACACCGATGATGCATATTCACACATCGAACACGTGCTGTTATTTGCCATGAGGATTGGATTTACTACAACATTAGCTAGTTGTTGAGCAAAATTTTGGTTATTTTGGTTGTTTGCCACTTGTTGTTACCTTAACCTTCAACATTGATTTGATATGTTTCTCTATCTAAAAGTCCTTTCAAAGATTGACGATCTAAAAAAAATTCAAAAGAGTTTTGGATTTTTTATTTATGTCTAATTTACTTCCCTCCCTATACCAAAATTGAAGTAAAGCCCACACCTCTTGCTAATTCTCATCCCAATAGAGAATACAAAGGTCTCTCTATTGGTGGTATTCAACCAATTGGTTTTGGAGTGTAGTATTCTTTATGATCGGTTACCAAGGAGGGTTTCTAACCGATAGGAGAGGAATTCGTGAAGACTAATTTCTTCAAGATGTCAGTAAATCAAACCTAAATCTTTTCTCTGAATTTTATCATGTTGTAATTCATTAAGAATGAATAATAGATTTAGAATTTGATCTATTTTGTGCAAATTTGAAAATTGGGAAGCATCTCGCTTACGTATGTGGTTTTCACAAACCTTCATGTGGAATGAGAGTGGCGTCTTGTGTTCGCATTTTTTAAATTTCCAGAACTAAAATTTGTTTTATGGTGGATAATACACATAGTTCTGCATTTATGTTGATGAATGTGGTTATTGCACACATTGGATGTTTTCAGGATTGATTTTCTATTTACCGCTTTAAGTTTTACAAATTGGTATGTAAGGACCCGTTGTTTTTTGGTGTATTATGAAATTGAGTACGTAATTTCATAAGTCTGGGTTGTCGTGGTTGTTTTGGCGAAGATCTGGAAGAGACAAGGCCAATTTTGGAGCAAAATTGGTGTTGTAAGCCGCTATATAGAAGTGTTGCAACGCTGTACCCTAGCAACGAGACGCTCCGATGCAAGGCAAATGGGAATTTTTCTCATAGTGTCACAACAATAGGGTATAGCGTTGTGATGCTCTAAGATGGAGATATTCATAAGGTGTTCAGTTCACTTGGGTGGTTCAGTTCGTTGTTTGTTTCGGTTTAGGCGGTTTCTACAGTGTTTTTTTCCTTATTATTTTATAATAATTTAGGATTTAATTAATTAAATTAATATAAAAGTTATATTAATTTTATTAATTGTTTTGAAAGTCAATTCCGATCCATTAATATGTTTTTTATTTCATTTTGAATTATGCATTGGATGTATGTTTTTTTTTTTTTATATATGTCATAATGTATGTCATATAGAAAAATCTCCCCATAGATTATGCATTTACATCATAAATATTATAATTGTTATAATATCATTGCATGATTTATTTTATAGTATGCTCATGCATCATATCTTATAAATGTTGTAATATAAGTTTGCATGCATTAATAATATAGTCATGCATCATTTATATTATAAGAGTTATAATATATAGTTTGGATGTATGGATGTATGTATATTATTAATACATCCATTACTTTAGTATATAAACGTTATGTATGATTAGGTAATGAAAATTAAAATTGAAATTGCATGAAGCATGATACTACTTTAGGTAATTTTATAAATGTTATAATTTTACTAAGTACGTTATTATATGCAATGTTTGACTTTAATTTATTTCATTTATTTTATAATTATTATAATTAAATGAAATTAGAAATTAAAATCAATAATAAAGGATTGCATGCAAATTTAGATTAAAATAATTTTTTTTAAATAGTTTAAAATATGATTCACATAGACCTAAGTTCACAATATTTCTAATATGATTAAAAATTATTTTAGTCTTTTTAATTAGTTTAATAGGATTAAATTGGTTAATAAAAGATTAAAATTAAAGTGTATCTATAAGAGACCTTTGTCTAAGGCTAGTACAATCTAGGCTAGTACTATCTAGGCTAGAATATTTAAGTTGAGGGAAAGGAAAAACCTTATCTGAGAACTACCCTGGAAGGTGAATTATATAGATTTGCTACAAGTATGCAATTGTTGATTAAAGTTTATTAAAATATTTAATAGACATTAATAAAAAAAAATTTAGCTATCGAAAATAAGTGTTACTTTTGGCAATCTTAAACAATCACTTAGTAAAAATAAGTAACTGTATTTTTTCTAAGTTAAATAACCTTAGGTAAAATACTCAGTGGGAGAAAAATGGAATATATGATACTTAATTGTGTCCCCTATGAGTGGTGTTTGTATAGATCAATACCAAGGTTAATGGAGAGGGTGTTTATAGTAAGTGGGAGCGAGACGTGTGTCAACACATCCCATGGTCTCTCTCATTAGTTTGTATTAAATTTTCATGCTCGATCTCGAGGCACATTTGCTTGTGTACCCCTACAGATGACATTTGCATGCCTTTTTACTCAAACTCAAGAAATAGATAGGGTTGCTTTAGTTTTTGCCCCAATTTGTTTTTTCCTATGATTGGCTCTTTGGAGTAAAACTCTAGAATCTAAAATGAGGGGTTACACTTACAAGAAAATGTTAAGCTAGTTAATAATTTATGAACCAAACAATGGTGACTAATATTTACAGGAACAAAGAGTTGTTCTGTATATTGGTTGAGATTGTTTCGTTTTAGTGAAAGGGTATCTGATCACACTATGAGGACTTTTACCCTATCTCTCTGAGACACCATTGCAAGATAGATATCACATAGGGTGCATTAAATTATTATGCTAAATTGGATTTTTTTTTTCAAAATAGGTAATGCATAGATTACTAATATAAAAAAGTTGCATGTTTCAGCAATATTATCAATATGACTGATGTTCCTGATTCGTGATGTGTGCTAGGAGTGTATTATAAATGAAGATGAAAGACAAGATTGATATGAATGAAGATGAATGGTAAATTACTTCTATAGGTGAGAAGATTGGGTGATGCATTATACTTTCTCTCTAATGTGTACAAGCTTTCCCTGAATCATATCCAAATATAAATCTAATTCAGGTTCCTGGTAAGTCCAGGGTCGAACACATGGATTTAGGCTAGTCTAATGCATACCTTGCGTTGCAGTAGATGTAGAAGAGTTCTAAATAAATGCTGGAAAAGTTTTATCTGGACTATTTTTATTGCATGCATACAAGAAAAGACAATAGTTTAAGTGAAATACAGGATTTAATGAATGAATGGTGCTAAGTGATAGGGGAATGTGGTTTGGGTAGGGATGAAGATGAGAGATGCTTGTGTACAATCCAAATGTATGTAGACGCGTTGGGTTTCTATTTATCTACTTATTCAACATTTCTCAATGGGAATGCCACATGTTCCTACTTCTAGAGTGCATGCGTTGGTTACAGAAAACAAGGAAGCACAAGTATTTTCGTCCCTAAAGCTACTGTGTGTTCTGACTCAATTCATTTCTAGCTATCCTCTTCTCTCGAATGGTTTTAGCTGAGATAACTTCAACCAGATAATCAAAATGATTAAAACTTTAGAAATTAAGCATGCACAGAGTCACAAACGCATTTAAACAATAGATTGTAAGCAGAGGCAAAGTGATAGATCAAATGCACGATTTTATAAAGGACGAAATTGTTTTTACAATGGCAACACTCAATTGCATGGAATGATAAATGGAAATGAAGTGAAAAGAAAAGACTCAATCCGCAGAGTTCAATCTCTTGTCCTCTTTGGCTTGATCTTAATGTGTGTACAATGATGCGTGTGAATTGTGATGCGTTATGGTGTGAGTTTACGGTGATGTGTGTTATGCGGTGATCATGCAAATTTTCCTAACAAGACCCAAGTATAAGCCTTATTAGGTTTCCTGGTAAGTCTAGGGTCAGGCACAGGGACTACTAAGTAAATATGCGACAGTCACTTTGATTCTCTTGCAATAGTAAAAACAAATGAGTTGGATGGTGTTTTGATTAAGATTTTTGAATGCAGAGTTGGTGAAATTGAGAGTTACAATGAGTATGCGATGAAGGGGTTGAGAAGGGGTTTGGCTAAAACTTCCTAAGATTATGCACAAGTTATGCGATCATGCTACACACAAATAACAACACGTCATCTCTTAATGCAGAATGCCATAATTCCTATTTCTAGGACGCATGCGATGTATATGAAAAATTCGATAGGACTTATATCTAAGTCTCTATTCTTATCTATGCAATGATGAATGATGCACACATAAAACAAGGTGACCGCATACAATCATGCCTATTTTTAGGGTGCATGCGATGTATTAATAGCAATAGAACTTATGTCTAAGTTTCTATTTCTTGCTTATGCGATTCTAATATGAATTTCTCAAACCTAGATTCTAATCTGACTCTCTCAAGTCTAGATACTATCTTTAGACTACTCTCTTAAGTATCTCTAAAGGGTGAATGACGCATACATAAGACAAGATAATCGCATAAAATGTAAATCTTAAGTCATGCTAGCTAAGTACTTCTCAACCCATTTAGAAATTTAGCTACTCATGCAAATTATGGAGAGATTGAACATAGATTGAAATAAGATTTCCATTTTCTGTAAATAAAGTGCCGAATACAAAATATTAAATGGAATTGAGAGATAAGAAGCCTGGTAAGCAATGTCTTGCTTCCCGTGGCCTTTTACACTGTTCTTTTTCACTCCAACTCTGTTCTAGATGTATATTCTTACTCTCGTAAGTGTTGGCCATCTCCTTTGTAACGCTTTCTGGCAGTCTCTCGATCTGTCTGGGAATGATCTCTCCGCTTCCTCGTCTCCTTGCTCTTCTTCATCTTCTAAGTATATGTACGAGTATGTGCGTTAACGAACTACTAACTCTCTATCTTGTTCAACTCTTTTTACAATGGTGGCCTTTGGTATTTATAGAGCTCAAGGTCAAGCAGCCTTCCCTTCTAATGATTGCAATGATAAGCGGTATTAATTCTCCTACTCTAATGCGCCGATTAATGGTCACCGAAAGTTGAGTGTACTTGCTACAGTGTGGCTTTAACAGCTTGTCAACTAAATTCGTATTTGACCGTTATCAGCTTTTCGTCCCATCGTGATTTATTATATTGTCACCTTGATGCATAGTCTTTATGCGGCCACCTTTTTTAGCACTTCTCACGATCGCATACGATCGCATGACTTTGCGATCGCAATCTTCAAGCACGCTGACGCCTAATTCCTTTGGGTCGCAATTTTACTTGCACAATCGCATTTTTCCTGCACAAAATAAGTAAATTAACTGCTTTTATGCGATGGACGCATGCGATCGCAATTCCTTTTAGTTTAACACTTTTGGACATGATATTTCTTATTTTACCGTCGCATTCTCTCATTGTTTTACTTATTTGAGCTATAATAACTTGTATTTCTACCAGTTGTCATACAACCAACTTGTTAAAGAAATGAAGAAGAATTCTCTCTCGAGCTTGGTCTTCTACAGTTCTCCTTGATCAACAATAACAATGGTTCTTTTCCTCCTAGTCCTTCTTGCAGCAACAAAAAAACTATAGTCTAAGCTCTAAAATGCCCAATCTATGTTATGCTTTCTTTCTTCAGTTGCAAGTCGTCCTATTTATAGGCATTTTCTCTTAGCAACTTTTGATATGACAGCATTAATTTCCATGCCCTTGTCAGCCGCCTGCCATTTCAGTTACTTTTCAGACGTCGACATTCAGATACCCATACTTGCAAGTGATGATTTGATAGGAACAACACGAACTAATATATCTTCTTTGCATTTGAATCCTTCAGACACATGCCTTTGCGTTAGTTGAGTCTGCGACACTTAGCAAATTTTATTGAAATCCTGCAATGAGATGCGTTGTTACGTAGTTTTATCAAAAATATTATTTTTGTAAAGGCTAGTAGTGTTTGAAGAATTCCATGCGTTTTCTTTTAAGATAAATGAGTTTTTATCATTAAGAATCCTGATTGGTCCCACTTTCAAGAGACAATAACTTGTGAATATTCGATGTTTGAGACAAGGCCAACCTTTTGTTCTTAAGATCTCAAATGATCTGGATCCCTAGAATAAACCGTGCCTCTCCCAAATTTTTGTTTGGAATTGGGCGGCCAACCATTTCTATATATCAGTTAGAAAACCTACATCCTTCCTAATGAGTAGGATATCATCCACATACAGCATGAGGAAAGCTACTAAGCTATTGATGATTTTCTTGTAAACATAAGGTATTGGGATTGGTGTCCTAATTCTCCCGGAGTCTCGTAGTTTATAAACTTTGTACACATTGTTATTAATAAAATAAGAGTTATTTTATTTTCATTTACTCATATCCAATAAACAATGATTTGTGGTTATTGTATATAAACTTAAGCATGTATATGAGATATACAAGTGGATCATGCTTTAAGTTATAAATTAAAAGGTTAGTATAAAGATAAAGGAGGGATACCTTATCCTGGTGACACTACGGATACGACCCGCTTTGTAGAGGTTTACAAGTGTTGTGAAGTACTACGGATAGTCTGATTCTGACCATTCATGTGGAGACATACGAGTGGAGGTGTCCTATACAAGAGTTTTTATAAGACCGAACCATGAAAAATTATTTTTCTCTTTATATAACGTCGTTGATAAGTAAAACTTACATCTCACTATAACGACCACAGGTGACATGACCTTAATCCTGAGTGTTTTAGGAACTTCTGCCTATGAAGGCGGTCCTTTGATTAGTATGGGTGAGATTGGCCAGATTGCTAACTCAACAAGCCTACCTTTTTGGGATTTGTCTAATTAGGGAGTTGGGAACTCAGTTACACAAGACGGAATTCACTCCTTCCTCAAAGCAGGGATAAGTAGATAGATTGCTCCCTTAAGGGCTGATTTCGGGTCTTGAACATAGTGGTCACATCCTCTCTTTGGAAGAGAGGACCCAATCATAGTAGGACTATGACTTATTGTTTATTATAGTAATCAGTGGTACTTAAAGAGTTAGATGTAACTATAAGGGGAAAACGGTAAATTGGCCGAGCTGTACTTACGAGCGATCTGTGAATTGTTATCGCATTGTTGATTGATTAATATGGACACATAAATATATCTATAGTGAGAATAGTGCAGCTATCGATCTTTAGTAGAGTGCCCGACAGTTAATGGATGGTGGATCCCATTACTAAAGAGTTTAGTCAGTTATTCACGTACTGTTCAAGCTTCAAGCTACAGGTCCATAAGGTCCTCTTGGTAGCTCAATGGGTTCAAGTTGAGAATTAGTTCTTGGGGTTAGTTTGAAGTGTTGAAATTAACAAGAGGAAATTCAATTATATATGATATAATTGGTGTGATGTATGAGATACATCAAGTGGAGGACTTAATGTAAATATGATTTACATTAAGTACCATAAAATAGAAAAAGAACTATGGTTTATATGTTTCATGAGATAAAATGTCTAATAACCGATTGAGTGGGAGGTTATTGGTGGTTTTATAGTAATCGTGAGATAAAAGAAAACTTGTTTTCCTAAAATTAGTAGTTGCCTCATTCGGAAAGAACTCAGGAGACAAGTTATCAAGTGAAAGAGTTTCACTAAGCGATAGTTGATCAGCAACTAAACAATCGTGTAGAGTTGACTATACGATAGTCACTCAGTTGATCGTAGCTAAACAATTGAGTAGCTAAGTCTATACGATAGGCTGTCGTTTACTAAATGATCGAGCACATCGTCTACACGATAGACATCTTCATATCTCCCACTTTCTCGATCGTAGACCTCTCATCTCTTCCTCAAGCTAATATCAAACAGAGCCCATAACTCTTGGATTTTCACATCGAGAATACTAAGTTAACCACATTAAGTTCATGGATCAAGTAAGACTCGATTGGGTCCGAGGAGTTGTTGGCCATTCGTTGTGTTCGTGTTCGTTGGCTATACTGATCGTTGCGTTTGAGTGTGTTGTTCGTGGACACTTGTAGATTGATCGAGGGATTCGTTAAGAATGGTTCTTCAAAGGTATGCATCCTCTATCCCTTGTATCATCGTTTAACATGTTGTAATTTCTAGTTGTGCATGACCTATTAGTTTCCGTTTAGACTGTAATTGTTTTGTGTTCAATTTGAATGGAATTAGGAACAATCTCTTCCGCTATAAATGAATAATGGACATTAAGACTGTAACATGATGATTTCCATTCGTAGTCATAATATGTGGCTATACAAAATGTGGATAATGGACATTGAGATGCTTGTTTCAGTCTATAAATGGATCGAATAATCTTACAAACCTTTTGCTCTTGATCTTGCTCAATGAATCCTTCTGGTTGATTCATGTAGATGGTCTCTTCAAGATTGTCATTCAAAAAGGCAGTCTTAATGTCCATTTTCCATATTTCGTAGTCATAATATGTGGCTATGGACAAGAGAATTCTAATAGATTTTAACATGACAACAGGTAAGAAAGTTTCTTCATAGTCCACTCCCTTAACCTGGGTATAACCCTTTGCCACAAGTCTAGCTTTAAAGATCTATACCTTTCCATCTACACCTCTTTTTCTCTTATAGATCCATGTACAACCTATAGGTTTTACCCCATCAGGTTGATCTATAAGCTCCTAGATAGAATTGAAGTACATAGACTTCATTTCTTGATTCATGACTTTAATCCATTCATCCTTGTCAACATCTTCCATTGCTTTTTTATAAGACAATGGATCCTCAACACCATCATAAACTATGATGTCTTGGGCTTCTGTTAAACCCATGTAGCATACAGGTGGGTTTATAACCCTCCCACTACGTCAAGACAATCTCAACTCTTGAGATGGATGTGAATGACTAAATGAACCGATATCAACAATTCTTGTTGATGTATTAGCCCTTTCAACAACCCTAGTTCAAGTTTCAGTCGATTCCTTAGAAATTTCACTTAAAACAATTTTGCTTCGTAGTTTATGATCCCTGATGTGATCTTCTTCTAAGAAGGCAGCGTTTGTCAATACAAACACTTTATTCTCACTTGGATCAAAGAAGTATCAACCTCTCGTTTCCTTGGGGTAGCCTACAAAGAGGCATACTTTTGAATGAGGTTCCAATGTTTTAGGGTTTTCCATTAGCACATGGGTTGGACATCCCCAAATTCTGAAGTGGTGTAAACTACCTTTTACGACCTCTCCATAACTCAAAAAGTGTTTTAGAAACACTCTTTGAGGGAACGTAGCTCAAAATATGAACAACGGTCTCTATTGCATATCCTCAAAATGAGTCAGGAAGTTGAGCATAGCTCATCATAGACTGAATCATGTCCAACGGGGTTCTGTTTCTCCTTTTCGATACATCATTCTGTTTAGGTGTACCAGAGGCTGAGAGTTGGGACGTAATTCCATGTTCTATCATATAATTTTGGAATCTTAAATTTATATACTCTTCATCACAATCTGATCATTTTGTTTTTATCTTTTTACCTAACAAGTTTTCAACTTCTATCTTATGCTCCTTGAACTTTTCAAGTGTTTCAGACTTATGTTGCATTAGGTATAGATACCTATATCTAGGATAATCATCTATGAAAGAGGTGGAATATTCATACTATCATCGTGCTCTTACATTCATCGGACCGCGAAAATTTGAATGTATATGCTCCAAGGTCTCTTTGTCTCTATACTCTTTTCAAGTAAAAGGTTTTTTTGTCATTTGCCTTCAAGGTATGACTTATATACAGGTAAATATACAAGTAAATAGCTGAAACAACCTCACGAGTATCGACTCTAAGAGTCATCTATCCAGCTACTAATTGTCTTTAGGAATTAAATCCCTGATAGGAAGAACAAACATGATTAGTAGCTCCTGAATCAACTATCCAAGCAGAACCATCATTCTCTACTAAGCATGTCTCCAAGATAAATAAATCAGATTTATTTTCTTTGGAGTTCTTCATTTTCTGGAGAGTAGTGGGATCAGCTTCATACCCTATACCATAAACTCTAAGTTTTATCTTAGAGGACAATCCTGTTTGATTAACTTTACTACATTTAGCAACATTTTCTTTTTCTATTTGTCCCTTGATATTCAATATGGACTGGAGTTTATTTAGGGAGCTAACAATACTGGTTTCATCGTCATCAACCCCATTTTGCTTGAATTGTGAGTACTTTTGCTCAAACAATTCTTGTATTGATTGCATGATCTGATGTGCAGTGACCATACTCTCAAATATTTTGGCTAAGACATCAGGTATGCTTCCCCAAATGTAGACTCGGGCCTTATTATTACCTTCATCCACATTTCGTATGCATCACGAACATTTCGTGTTGCATCAGGGGTTGGGACTTGAGGACAATCTTCAGTCAAGACGATGTTAAGGTCATTAACCACGAAAAGTGTTTTAATTGAATCTTTCCAAGTCTTATAATTAAAACCGGTCAAAATGCTAGAGGAAAAAACGAAAAAATACAGTTTAACATTTTTGCTAAAAAGAAACAAATTGATCTACGTTGGATTTTAGTATAACTTTAAAACATCTAATCAATTTTAGCAAAAATTATATAAACCCCATACAACATCTAATATTTTCAAAGATGCTTAAGTGATTTAGGACAAAAGCTAGCGAAGAGCAGTCAGTTATCCCTTCACTGAACTGAGACATTCTCAACTAATTATTATACCAAAATAACCCTTATTCCTATAACAATCAGTCATCAATTATCTGGTCAAGAAATCATTTACTAGCTCAACAATTTCTCATAAGTGTGACCCTTCATTTTAGACCCTAGAGTTTGCCAAATGAGCCAACCAAATTGAAAAATTGATTGGGGCAAAAACTAAAGTGATCCTATTCATTTCTAGAGTTCGTCTTGATATTGACCTAATGCACAAACCATCCGAAGGGGGATGCTCCCAGGGCGCCTCGAGGTCGTGCAATAAGATCTCACGGTCCAAACTAATGAAAGAGACTGTAGAACATGTTACAAACATCCCTCTCCCACTTAATATAAATACTCTCTCCGTTCACCTTGATATTGACCCATAAACACCATCCAAAGAAGAACGCTCCCAGGGTGCCTCGAGGCCAAGTCTGAGTCTCAGGTGTGAACATTAAGGGATAAACGTGAGTAGAAAATTGATGTATTGTATACATCTTTTTCCTCCCACTGAGTATTTTTTTTTTTAAAAAAAATAGGGTTTATTTAACTTGGAAAAAATATGGCTAATTATTTTCACTAAGTGATTGTTTAAGTTTCCCCAAAAGTAACACTTACTTTGGATAGTTAAATAATTTTGATTAATGTTTGTCAAATACTTTAACAAACCTTAATCAACAATTGCATGTTTGTAGCAAGTCTATCTCATTCACCTTTCCATGTAGGGGTGTTCCGTTTCCATCAAGTTAAATACGTTAGTCTAGATATAACTAGTCTTAGACAAAAGGTTCCTTATGGATACGTTTGCTACAATTTTAATCTTTTATTAAAATCAATTTAATCGTATCAAACTTATTAAAAAGATTAAACTGAATTTCTAATCCTATTAGAAATGTGATTGTAGGTCTACGTGAATCATATTTTAAAACTATTTTAAACAATGATTTTAACCTAAGATTTGCATGCAATTCTGAATTGTTTATTTTAATTTCTAATTTCATTTAATTATAACTTTTATAAAAGAAATGAAACAAATTAATATAATTCATTCCATGTTATCACATACTTAGCAAAATTATAACGACTATAAAATTACCTAAAGTAGTGTCATACATCATGCAATTCCATTTTATTACTAAACTTATATAACACTTATATAATAAAGCAATGAAACAATTAATAAGATACAATCATCCATACATACATACTATATATTATAGCTCTTATAATATAAAAGATGTATGGATATGTTATTGATGCATGCATGCATATACTATAACAATTATATTATACGATGCATAAGCATGCTATAAAAAAAATATATTATATGATGCATGAACATGCTATAAATATAAAATTATGTAACTATATATATAACATTTATAATATAAATGATGCATGAATTATGCATAACCTATGGTGAATATTTTACAATATGGCATACATTATGACATATAGTAATAAATAAGAATCATAAATCAAATGCATAATTAAAAAATAATAATTGGACTGAGATTGGACACCTAAACAATTAATTTTAAATAATTAATTAAATTAAAATAACACTTATACCATTTTAGTTAATTACAAAACATCTAACGATTACAAAATAATAGTCAATCGGTTCAACACAAGTGAATCGAGCCTTAAACCGCTCGAATTGAACCACTCATCATCCGAACTAGACCCAAAACGCTCGAACCAATCAAACCACGAATTGAACCGGACGAGAACCTTTTTGTTCTTTCCATCTCGAAGCGTTGCAACGTTGTGCCTACTGTTGCAACGCTACGGAAATAACGAGGCGTTCTTCCTCATCTTAGCATTACAATGCTAGGGCACAACATTGCAACGTTGCGGTACAGTCGATACTGTACAACCACGATATCCTTCGTTGTTTCTCCTATTTGGGCCTTGTTTTCTCCAGAAACTCACCGGGAATAGACGAGCGACTCAAAAACAATAAATTGTAGACTCGATTGCAAAAAATATGCCCAAAACACGAGCCTTTACAAACTAATTTGTAAACTAAAGCAATAAATACTAAATGGCCAATCCTAAAACATCCAACAAATAAACATTCAACAATAACATTCATCGCATGAATAAATTATGATGAATGCAAACCCACCAATTCACTGTAATTCAGATTCTGGAAAATAAGAAAAATTTGGGACCAAAACCACGTTCTGATACCAATTGAAGGAACCTGTGAAGGCCCTTAGTAGAAATGTGAGGAACGGTCCCAATTTTAGTTTTATACAGAACGCAAATTACAGTTACAAAATTATGTAGAAAAAGGAAATTTACAGCATGCCACAACATAAAAATAGAAAAGGAAATTAGGGTTTCAAAAAACCCTTACCATTGATGAACCTTTTTCATCACGTGATTCCTTCTCCAAAATAGTAACAATCAAAACTGATTTCCAAATGATCACCACCATGAATGTTCCCTCTGTATTCTCTAGGATGAGAATCACATGAGTTTAGTGGACTTTGTGATTCTTGGAGAGGGAAAGGAAGATAAGAGAGGAGATATTTTGGGAGAAAAATTTTGCACAGATTTTTCTGTATCCATCACACACACAGAGTATTTTTCTTCTAGTAGTCAAGAGTTGTGTTTAAAACATGAAAATTATGGCTTAAATCATGTGCAAGTGAAACTTTAAATTTAACATAAAAAAAATGTCTTTTTTTAAAAGAAAAAGAAATCTTAAAATTTGTTTAAAAAAAACCTAAAATACATGTACAAAATTAACGATGCATTGTTTTTTAAAACATTGCTTTAAAATTTTTCAATAAATGAATATGCAAGTGAAAATTTTTTAACGTTGAAAATGCCATTTTTTAGGAAAAGGAAAGGTTAGAGATTTTTTAGAAACCTTCAAAAGTTGCTTAAAATGTATGTACAAAATTAATGATGCATGATTTTTAAAAACATTACTTTAAAATTTTTAGAAAAAATAAATGTGCAATGTACATGTCGGCCTATGACAATAAATAAAATGAATCATAAAAAAAATAAGTCCATATATAAAATAATAACATGAAAAAAAAAAACATAAACTAACCCTCTTAAAAGTATATTTTCTAGTGGAGTCGCCAAACTATCGCTACGGGTTTGCACGTGGAGCGACTGGCTTTATTCTCAAGAGGAGGAAAATGGAATTGCCACCAATCTGGATTTATAGGGTGTGATTGGGCACCCAAAACCTGCTAAAACGATCTGCAAATAGAGATAAAGGGTTCGGGGTCTTTTGTGTATGGATAAGGTAACTAGCACCCCACAACACTCGTTCAGATAACGAAATTTAATTTTCTTGTGTTAATTTAAAGAAAATGACTTTGAAGAAAAAAATGATTTTTATGTTGATTTTTAAATGTCCCATATTTTATTGATCACTATTAAAATAAATAATAAACGATAATTATGAGTGGTTAAAGAACATTAGAAAAAATTATTTGAATTTAGGTTGGCCTTCCAAAATAAATTTATCACCTCAAGAATATTAAGGAATCAACCTCTTGAAACCCTAATTTCCATCGTAGGAAAATTTAAATAAAAAGATATTTTTTTTAAAAAAAAAAACCTTTTGTGAAACTTTTTTTTTTTATTTTTAAGGAAAATATTATTTATAAAATCAATTTTTATTTTATTTATTTATTTTAAAAGAAAAGTATGAAAAGAAAATTGTATTACCTTTTTCGTTGTAAGAAAAAGAATTCTTATAAAATCAATTCTATGTTTAGGTTATTTTATTTAAAGATCAAATATCAAGGGATTGATTTTAGAGAAATTCAAAATTCACTTTTAAAGAAAAATTCCTTTTATAAATTTTATAAATTCATTTTTTCAATAATTCATTTTTATTATTAAAGAAATAAAAGAATAAGTAAAAAGATACGAAATTTTATTTTTTAAAAAAATATTATTTACAAAAGAAAACATATTAAAACAAAATCTTGGCCTCCCAAGAATTTAAATTTATGCTTCAAGAATTCCAAATAACAGTCTTCCGAGAGTTTGAGTTTCATTGTCGAAGAAAAAACTTTTCTTTTTTCAAAATAAAGGTTAATGTTAATAGAAAAATGATTAATTATTATCACTTCACAAAAACACATTCACGAATATTATTTAACAAATTTCATGATATAAATATTTTAAGTATAGGTAATGATTGTGATACAAAAAAGTTTTTTTTTTTCATTAATGCAAAACAAATAAATGTGCCTCACAAAAAAAAACAACAATTTAGATAATGAACGACATCGATGAATGAATGTAAACAAGACATCGACCTAGATTAAAAAAATATATTTTTTGTGATCGCAATAGGAGGCTTGTCGCGTAAACAACGACGCAATGATACTTTCTTCGAACAAGAAAAACTTAAAAGTAAAAAAATGTGTCTATGAAATTAGAATATGGAGAGGAGAAAAAAGCATGGACAAGAAAGAAAAAGATGAGAGAAATAAAAATCCGAGGGAAAAAGGTGGTGGAGATTTTTTTTAAAAAAAAAATGGAGAGAAGTTATGATAATGGAGAAATTGTTGGAAGAGGGAAAAAAGATTGGAGAAAAAATGAGAGGGGATGAGAGAAAACAAAAAAAAAAAAAAAGAGAGAGAGAGAGAGAGAAAGAAGAAGAAGAAGAAGAAAGAGAGAAAAACAAAGTCTTTCTAGGGTTTTATTGTGTGATGTTGTGTGTTCAAATAATTCTTAGTCACGCAATTGATAGAAAACCTAAATCCGTTTCAATTAGAAAAAAAATCAATCAAATTAAATTAAGAGGAATAAATAATGTAATGAAAAATTATTTGATTGATTTGTAAGCTTTTATTAATTCCTTCTAAATCGATTTTGATATAAGTTTTCCATACAAAAATATTTGAATATTCAAAACTTTATCTTCCTTGCAAAATGAATATTTTTTTATTTTTAATTAAAAAATTATTTGAATATTAATTACTAAAAAAAAATTGTTTATTTTATCTTAAAAGCTAGCAAATTCTAATTATGACAATGTCACAAAAATTAACAAAAGAAAAAAGAAAAAAGAAAAAAATATAATGAAGTAAAGTACCAGACAAATTTAGGGGTCTACATTCTTCTTTCTTCCTTTTTTCGTTGAACATTTACATTATAGTCATGATTTTTTATTTAGCTAGTCATTTATTATCAATCATGAGCTAAATTCTTTAAGGGGTTCGGCAATGTCAATTCCCTGAGTTTTATAGCTTGAGCAATACTTATGTATCAATCCCCTTGATTTATGTATCTCCTTTGTTGATTTTTAAAGATAAAAATTGTTAAGTCAAATTAGCCACTTAATTTAGCAATCTAGTGGAGTCCTAATACAAGAAGGTTAGAGTATAAACTGATGTCACAAAGGGATATGAGCCTAAGAGCCTCAAGATAGGACTATCACATAGCCTTAGAAATAAGGGACACCATCGGATAAGAAACTGCATGTGAATTCATCTAAGATTTAACAACCATAGAAATATAAGCATTAGAAGCTTGAGCTCCTAAAGGAACGTGACATAAAACCAAATAGGCGGAGCATTTTGTCCATGACTAAGTTACTGTTCAGATATGATGCGGCCGCATTGCCCAAGGCACTTCACCAAATAGATTAAAACTTTGCCACATCCTGTTCAGCTATTCTTATTTACTGTTTGTAATCAAGAATATGCCTATTTACAACCATTCTTGCACCTGTTACCTTCAGTCTCATTGGTTCATTGTCCTAATAGAATTAAAAGTCAACTAGTGTCGAGTGATTTAACCATTGGAATGTTCTAAGGTTTATTATTGCAATTGACAATGTATGCTTGCACTTAGACCATACTTCATCCTTAATTTCTCTCATTCCATCACCCATACACAGTAGGCTCAATTACAGTAATATATAATATTATATATATATATTATTTATATATTATATTAATATTTGACAAAAAAAGAAACTGTTAAATAGCCCATAATCCAGTTCTACATGATAAGACAAAAAATATAGAAATCGATAAACACTTCTTAAAAGAGAAACTTGAAATTGGTGTAATTTGTATTCCGTATCTTCCGAGTATAGAACAAACTGTCGATCTATTGACTAAAGGATTACTGAAGGTATAGTTTGAGAGAATAGTTTCCACGCTGGCAATTGAAGATAAATTTAAACCAACTTAAGCGGGAGTATTGGTTGTAAATGAGATAATTAGCTACAAAGTCATAAATGATTTTATTTTATTCTCTTTATTATTCTTTCCTTTTATGCATTATTTTCTAATAACTTGTAGAAATACAAGTTATTGTAGTTGTTAAACTACAATAATGAGAGAAAGTAGTGAAAAATGTTTTAGATTTAATTAACTTCATGCAAAAATACCACCCTGCGTTAATGACAGGAAAAAATGTGATTTGTGAAATATTAAGTGCTAATCATTTGAAGCACGTGGGAATTCGAGCAAAACGTGCAGATAGGGATCACCCTTATGCCATGCAAGTCACTAAAGCTAAGGCAACGAGTGCATAAAGACGGTGATGTGGCATAGCATAAGTCTAACGCATGCCTAGAGATTTTTGATCATGGTATCATACATTGAGAAAAGATCATATGCGCCAATTAGTGTTGACCTTATGTGCAACATGTAGTCATATCTTTAACCACCCGGTCAGTGTTGACCTTATGCAAACATACTCCCATGACTTCAACTACTCGATCAAACACATCAAAACGTCATCCGAGGTTATAAAAGAAGAAGACTCAAGACAAAAAGAGGATCGATCAATACATTCACTCAAGAAGTCGGGGAAGAAACCGATAGCAAAACTGGCCAAAAAGGAAGCTCCTTTGTCAACCTTGAAGAGAACCATCTGGAAGAGGCAACTTGAGAGAGTTCTGACTACATCCCCATCACTACCATCCATCAACGCACGTAGTAGAAGCAAGAGATCACCACCCATGTCGACAGGAAGCAAGAAATGGCTATCGGAAGCTTGGCATCTTCATCTTCACCCATTTCTTTTATTATTATTATTATTTTTTTACTAGTTCAACTATGTTGGGCTTGCTCACTTAATTTCTTGAATAAAGAAAAGCCCAAATGATGAAAAACATGTCTTCAGCTGAACAAACCCATGATCCAAAAGTCTTAGTTGATTTGACCCAAGACTTGGTAGGTAGATCGCTTGAATCTGGCTGCTTCACAACCTTCCAGCTGATGTGCAACACGTGGTAATTACCACTTTCACTGTCTGATGGAAATGACACGACTTCTGATGGGAAAAAGAAAAAAATAACAAACAATTTGGTTTTCTTTCTCTCTCTCGTTTCAAATTTCTGATTACAAAAGTTCTCTCTCTAACCCTCTTCTTGTTTGATTCACAAATGTCTCACTCCCCAGGAATTTCAATTGCGCAACTATTCTTTTCTCCACTAATAACCCCTTGCCAACCAGCCCCAAAGCAAACGATAAACAAAGACCTCTGGGTTTTCCTACCCTGCAGGATTCCGTTTTGTCGAGCCCAGCTTTGGTCTCTGGTTTGATGGTTGTACGTGCTAAAAATCTTTGCATGAGTTTGTTGTGTGAATGAAGAAGAATATGAAACATTGATAACGGGCAGAAAGGCACGTTATCATAGTGCTAAGTTATTAAACAATGTTGGCTTGCGTTGATAAAACATGTTAAATTGTGTCCATTAAGCATCAATTTCATAATATTGTGGTCGCATGCGTTCATCGCAAAGGAACAGTTGATTTTTGTATTTTTATACAGAATATACATTGACGCAAGGCAAAAATTGCGATCATAGGAAATCATTGGTTGAGTGCAGCATTATCGCAAGGCTTTGTGGTGATCGTGTTCGCAAATATTCGCCCGAGAAGGATTGCCGCAACTTGGTCAGCGCAACATGATGGGCGCATCTGGGTGAAAGGCTAATTAATCGCGATGGGACATAAAGCTGATGACAGTTGAATCCGAATTAAGTTGATAGCCGATTAACGATAACAAGTACATTCAGCTTTTCGATGACAAATATTCGGCGCATTAGTCAGGGGAATTAAACCCTTCTCATCTGATCAATCATGAGAGAGAAGCCTCCGTTTACCTTGGATGTTCTATAAATACCAAAGGCATCCTTCAGAAAAGGGATTGATTAGTTAATCAACTCGTCTTTGTGCATAGTTTCCCTTTCGTTTTAAGGCGAAGCAAGAGAAGAGTGGTGACGCCAGAGATCGCTCAGGGCAACTCGAGAGAGAACCTTGAGGCGAGGAAGCAGAGAGCGGGCCGACCCTCGTGAGAGCGAGATTATCTTTTGAGCACGAGTAGAAAAACAGTGTAAAAACCTAGGCAGTAAGAGATTGCTACTAGTCCCTTTATTCTATACTTGCATTGATATTTTGTACTTCATCTTCATATTTATACAATGGAAGTTCTATTTCTACATTTTTTTTCACTCTCGTAGCAAACATGAGTAGCTAAACTAGTCGAATGGGTTGAGAAGAACTAAGCTAACGTGATCTAGGAAATTCATTGCTTGCGATTGTCTTGTTTTATGTTGTGCCAAATGCCCCTTTAGAGCTACTCGAGAGAGAGTCTAAAGAAAGAACCTAATGACTGAGAGAACTAGGTTAGAATCTGGACTCGAGAGAGCAAGATTAGAACTACATAAGCAAGAGATAGGGACTTAGAGATAAGCTCTGTTTGTCAACTTGCATTGCATGCATCCTAGAAATGGGAATGATATTATGTGGTCGCCTTATTTATGTGTGTCATTCTGTCATCGCATAAATAAGAATAGAGTCTTATATGTAGGTCCTATAGACTTAGCGCATATATCGCATGCGTTCTAGCCTTAGAAGCCGTGGAATTCGCACCGAGAGGTGGTTTACTGTTGTATGCATTTTGCATGATCGCATAGCATGAACGCATCTTAGGAAATATTAGCTGAAACTTTTCTCAAACCCGTTCACCGCATACTCATTGCATTTCCTGTTTATCAACTCTTTTCAAGCTTCGATGCATTTGTTTATTTTTCATTAACACAAATAACAATCCCAACAGTTTATTTATTTATCCGGTTACCACAAGGTTTTCATAAAAATTACTAACGCAACCTATTTTCACAAGTCTTTGAGTTCGACCTTAGACTTACCAGGAAACTCAGTGGAATTTACACTTGGATTCCGCTGAGGAAACTTGAGTGCACAACGTAATTTCACCATCGCATATCATCCATAAATCCACTTCATAAAATTAAGCATCAAGTTTTTGGCACCGTTGCTGGGGAATTTGGCAAAATAGTGTACTAACGGTAATTTTTCTGATTTCTTGAAGACTCTCAATCTCTGGCGAATTACGACCCAAAGATTGAGAGAACATTTAGATGGAAATTGAGAGACCACCAACAGCAACCATAATCAGATAAAGAAGAGATGGCGGAGCAGCTTAGAAACGGAGCACCAAATGATAACAATGTCATGGCGAATCCAATCCTGCTGGAAAACGATCGCAATAGACCCATTAGAGACTATGCATCGCCAAACCTCTATGATTTCTCTCCAGGAATCATGAGACCTGCCCTCGACAGAAGCCGATTCGAAATAAAGCTGGTGATGCTGCAGATGATCCAGACTGCAGGACAATTCGGAGGAAGGCATGGCCAGGATCCGCATGCCCACCTCCGAAGCTTTATTGAAATATGAAATACTTTTGTGTTCCCTAACATCTCTGCCGAAGAAGTTCAACTAACTTTATTCCCATTTTTTCTCTGTGATCAGGCTAGGAAATGGGCATATTCTCTCGAGCCAAGAAAGATTACTTCATGGGAATAGGTTGTGGAGAAGTTTATGAAGAAATATTTTCCACCTACTGTGAATGCCAGACGAAGGAAACTAATTACAAATTTTGAACAAGACATGGACGAATCGCTCAGCGATGCCTGGGCGAGGTTTAAAAGGTTGGTTAGGGATTG
>NC_052351.1:57956724-57985554 GCF_009727055.1 Benincasa hispida
AGCAACTGAATGTGGGGCAACTTGTGCCCACAACTGTGACTCTCCAATTGGCCAATAGATCTCTGGTGCATCTAGAGGGAATGGTGAAGAATGTACTGATAACCATTGACAAATTTATCCTGCTAGCTGACTTCATCATTTTGGACTACGAGGCCGACAAAGATGTGCCCATCATTCTCGGGCGACCATTTCTGTCAACAGGTCGTGCTCAGATTGATGTGCATAAAGGGGAAATCACTTTGAATATCAATGGAAAGAAGCTCAAGTTTAACATAATTCGTGCCATGAAGTTTCCGGATGAAGAAGACCTACATGACTCAGATGATGACCATAATGTGATTGAAGAAGGAAAGTTTGGTGAAGAGATTTAAGAGGAGGATGCCAGCACATCCGTTGTTGTCTGTAATGCGATCACGAAAAAAAAGCAAGGAAGAGGAGATGATCGAAAATCAAGAAGAAGAGCCAACAGAAAAAGATGAAAGAAAAACAACGCAACCTTTTCTAGTGGAACCACCAACACTGGAATTAAAGACCCTACCGACCCATCTAAAGTACGCATTTTTGGGGCAGAATGAGAAGTTACCTATTATTATTTCCTCTGAGCTCAATAATGACTAGGAGAATTCATTGATGAGCATTCTAAGGAAACATGTGCGAGCAATTGGCTGGACGCTCGCCGACATTAGAGCAATTAGCCCTGCGTACTGTATGCACCGCATTCGTCTTGAAGAGGACCACAAAGAAACGATCAAACATCAACGCAGACTCAACCATGCGATGAAAAAGGTCGTCAAGAAGGAGATCATTAAATGGTTAGATGCGGGCATTATCTATCCTATAGCAGATAGCACGTGGGCCAGCCCCGTGCAGTATGTGCCGAAAAAGGGCGGCATGACGATAGTCTCAAATGAAAACAATGAATTAATACCACAAAGGATCGTCACTGAGTGGCACATTTGCATGGACTACCGCAAGATGAATGCGGCCATAAAGAAAGATCATTTCCCTCTGCCGTTCATGGATCAAATGCTAGACCGTCTAGCTGAAAATGACTTTTATTGCTTTCTTGATGGTTATGCCGGGTACAACCAGATTATGATAGCTCTAGAAGACCAAGACAAGACCACATTCACCTGCCCATATGGGACATTTGCTTTTTGCCGCATGCTGTTTGGTCTCTGCAATGTGCCAAGCACGTTCCAAAGGTGCATGATGGCCATCTTTTCAGACTATCTCGAGGACTCTATTGAAATCTTTATGGACGACTTCTCTGTTTATGGGAACACTTATGAAGTCTATCTAGCCAACTTGGAGAAGATACTGAAGAGATGTGAAGAGACGAATCTAGTGCTTAATTGGGAAAAATGCCATCTCATGGTGAAGGAGGACATAGTGTTGGGGCACAAGGTTTCCCGGGATGGGTTGGGGGTGGACAAAGTAAAAATCGAAGCAATTGAAAAACTTCCACCTCCAACAAGCGTGAAGGCTGTGCGAAGATTCTTGGGGCACGCTGGATTCTACAGACGCTTTGTCCAAGATTTTTCAAAAATAGCACAACCACCGAGTGCATTGTTAGAGGCTGACAGAAAATTTGAGTTTGACAACAACTGCCTCGACGCATTTCAAGTTTTGAAGAATGTGTTGATTACCGCACCCGTACTAACTGCACCCGATTGGACACTTCCTTTTGAAATTATGTGCGATGCAAGCAGGTATGCGATGGGAGCAGCTCTGGTACAAAAGAGAAAAACAATCTTGCACCCTATTGCATATGCAAGTAAAACATTAAATCTTGCAGACAAATTATACCACCACAGAGAAAGAGCTTCTGGCTGTAATTTTTGCTTTGGAAAAATTTCGAGCATGTATTCTGGGGACAAAGGTACTCATCCATACTGATCATTCGGCAATAAAGTACTTAATGACAAAGAAGGATGCAAAGTCGAGGATGATCTGATGGGTTCTCCTCCTTCAAGAATTTATCATAGAAATAATTGACCGGAAGGGGACAGAGAACCAAGTTGCGGATCACTTGTCTAGACTGGAAAATCCTGAGGTCGACCACAAAGAGTCTGAGGGGAGTGCGGTATTCTCGGATGAGCAGCTGTTCCATATTGAAGAATTGCCCTGGTATGCAGACATAGTCAATTATCTGGTTTGCAAGCAATTCACTGAAGATTACACCTACCACCAACAGAAGAAGCTCAAACATGAATGCAGACATTATTATTGGGATGAGCCGAATCTATATAAAAGAGGGGTAGACCAGATTTTTCGATTATGCGTACCAAATGCTGCTCAACAACGCATATTATCACAATGCCACGACTCACCATATGGTGGGCACTTTGGAGGGCAGTGCACCACAGCTAAAGTTTTACAGAGTGTATTCTTTTGGCCTACATTATTCAAGGATGCAGCTGACTACACTATGAAGTGTGATCGGTGCCAACGCACAGGTAACATTTCATGGAAACATGCAATACCAATGAACACCATCTTGGAGCTTGAATTGTTCGACGTATGGGGGATTGATTTCATGGGACCATTCCCTCCTTTGAATGGTAAAAATTATATTTTATTAGTCGTCGATTATGTATCCAAGTGGGTAGAGGAAATAGCATATGCCACAAGCGATGCGGCAGTCATCTCCCAATTCCTAAAGAAACATATTTTCACTCGTTTTGACACCCCTCGTGCCATCATAATTGATGAAGGGTCCCACTTTGTCAACCATAATATCAAGGAGCTGCTATACAAATACAACATTCTCCACAAAGTGGCCATCGCATACCATCTGCAGACGAATGGTCAGGCTGAGGTGTTCAATAGAGAAATTAAGCTGATACTTGAAAAGGTAGTAAGGCCTTCACGAACAGATTGGGCAACATAGCTTGACGATGCGTTATGGATATACCGGACTGCATTTAAAGCACCAATAAGTATGTCCCCATATGCGTTGGTATTTGGTAAGGCATGTCTTTTGCCTCTAGAGCTGGAATATAAGGCACTGTGGGCGGTAAAGAAGCTGAACTTTGATTTGAAGAAGGCAGGAGAAGCGCGAAAAATGCAACTGGTCGAGCTAGAAGAATGGAGGATGAACGCATATGAAAACGCGAAGATTTATAAAGAGCGCACCGAGCGCTGGCATGACAAACACATATGCAGCAAAAACCTCCAAGTCGGGCAGAGGGTCTTACTTTTCAATTTACGCCTGCGGCTCTTCCCGGGAAAACTAAAGTCACGTTAGTCCAGACAATTCATAGTTAGACAAGTATTTCTGCATGGCGTGGTTGAATTATCAAATGATGACGGAACCAACATATTCAAAGTTAATGGGCAGCGAGTAAAGGCATATCGTGGAGAAGGCTGGCATAGCCGAGTCGACTCCATCGAACTAAAGAACTTTGAATAAAGAAGGAAGTAGGTGGTCCCTGTATTATCAGACGTTCGCAATCCATCAGGGACGCAAGTTTTGGGAAGCATGGAATCTTCAACTTTTCTCTACTATTCTGAATTTTCATCGCATGTTAGTTTTTAAAAGTTTTATCACAGTATCCTCTTTGATTACCGAAATAATTTGACATAGATAAATTTAGTAAATCGTCGCATACTGTTTCTCTACCAATTATGATTTCAATGATGAAAAATATGCTTCTAATTCTTTCATATATACTAGAGTTAACTTAACTTTAAGATAGTCACCTCATAAAATATTTCTAGAAGTTAAGGGTTTGCTAGCTTTCTTTCAAACCTTTTTACAAAGCTTTCTAAGAACATCGCATGACTCATTTCAATCTTTTGGCAATGAGGACATTACCGCATTTTAAATTTGGGGGTGATATATTTATTTTCGACCTTGCTATTTCTACAAAATAAAATAATAAAAAAATAAAAATAAAATAAATTTTTTGAGAATAACAACTCTACTGTCAACACAATGGGAAACCCATGTTGATAAGAGTTAAGTTGTGAAAGGCACTTACCCTTAGTTGGATATCCGCATGACACATGTGGGGGCAAGCCAAAAACGAAAGTAAGCCACCAGGATCAACACATAAATAAATGACCGCGACTCCACTACCAAGTAGGTATGAGTTTAGTCTGAGAAAGAGTGCATTGCACGTAGTTGGATGTCTACATGACACACGTGGGGGCAAGCCAAAATGAAGGCAAGACACTCGGATCAGCGTAAGGTCAGAAAAAATAACAATATCAAGAAATATGCAAGGATAAAATTATTTGTCACCCTGGTGGAAAATTCTCTTTTTGAAATAAATCATGCAATGTTCTGGACGTTAGTAAAGTCTTTTTGAAGGATAAGCTTGCGTTCCCTAGGTCTTAGAAATATTTTGAGAGGAGGCTTAAACGAGACTTAAGGAAACTTTGGTATATAGGAATTGAACGAAGTATCCTTGAGAAATCTAGGAAAAAGAACATTGCAGTCGTTATGCTAAAAGAAATCTTCAGCTTATGCTTGAGGACAAGCATTGTTTAAATTTGGGGGTGTGATAATGGGCAGAAATGCACGTTATCATAGTGTTATGTTCTTAAACAATGTTGGTTTGCATTGATAAAATATGTTAAATTGCATCCATTAAGCATCATTTTCATAATATTGTGGTTGCATGCGTTCGTCGCAAAGGAGTAGTTGATTTTTGTATTTTTATGCAGAATATGCATTGATGCGAGGCAGAAATTTCGATCATAGAAAATCATTGGTCGAGCGCAGCATTATCGCGGCTTTGCGGTGATCGTGTTCGCAAATATTCGCCCGAGAAGGATTGCCGCAACTTGGTCAGCTCAACATGATGGGCGCATCTGGGTGAAAGGCTAATTAATCGTGATGGGATATAAAGCTGATGACAGTCGAATCCAAATTAAGTTGACAGTCGATTAACGATAACAAGTACATTCAGCTTTTCGGTGACAAATATTCGGCGCATCAGTCAGGGGAATTAAACCCGTCTCATCTAATCAATCATGAGAGAGAAGCTGCCATTGACTTTGGATGTTCTATAAATACTAAAGGCATCCTTCAGAAAAGGGGTTGATTGGTTAATCAGCTCGTTGATCGGTTAATCAGCTCGTCTTTGTGCATAGTTTCCCTTTCATTTTAAAGTGGAGCAAGAGAAGAGTGGTGACGCCAGAGATCGCTCAGGGCAACTCGAGAGAGAACCTTGAGGCGAGGAAGCAGAGAGCGGGCCGACCCTCGTGAGAGCGAGATTATCTTTTGAGCACGAGTAGAAAAACAGTGTAAAAACCTAGGCAGTAAGAGATTGCTACTAGTCCCTTTATTCTATACTTGCATTGATATTTTGTACTTCATCTTCATATTTATACAATGGAAGTTCTATTTCTACATTTTTTTCACTCTCGTAGCAAACATGAGTAGCTAAACTAGTCGAATGGGTTGAGAAGAACTAAGCTAACGTGATCTAGGAAATTCATTGCTTGCGATTGTCTTGTTTTATGTTGTGCCAAATGCCCCTTTAGAGCTACTCGAGAGAGAGTCTAAAGAAAGAACCTAATGACTCAAGAGAGCTAGGTTAGAATCTGGACTCAAAAGAGCAAGATTAGAATTGCTTGAGCAAGAGATAGGGACTTAGAGATAAGCTCTGTTTGTCAACTTGCATCGCATGCATCCTAGAAATGGGAATGATATTATGTAGTCGGCTTATTTGTGTGTGAGTCATTCTGTCATCGCATAATAAGAATAGAGGCTTATATGTAAGTCCTATAGATTTAGCGCATATATCGCATGCATTCTAGCCTTAGAAGCCGTGGCATTCGCACCGAGAGGTGGTTTACTGTTATATGCATGTTGCATGATCGCATAGCTTGAACGCATCCTAGGAAATGTTAGCCGAAACTTTTCTCAACCTATTCACCGCATACTCATCGCATTTCCCGTTTATCAACTCTTTTTAAGCTCCGCCGCATTTGTTTATTTTTCATTAACGCAAAAAACAATCCCAACAGTTTATTTATTTATTTGTTTACCGCAAGGTTTTCGTAAAAATTATCAACGCAACCTGTTTTCACAAGTCCTTGAGTTCGACCCTGGACTTACCAGGAAACTCAGTGGAATTTACACTTCGATTCCGCTGAGGAAATTTGAGTGCAAAACACAATTTAACCATCGCATATCACTCATAAATCCACTTCATAAAATTAAGCATCAAACAAGCAATGTGATAAAGAGAAAGCAGGGAAGAAGAGCCACATGGAGATGTACGTGATTCAGCAATAGAGTGCCTACATCCACGGGAAGGAGAAAAACTATTATTATTCAAGAGCTAAGTCACTTTCTTTACAGATGTTGTAGCTTCCTTATAAGTTTATGTAAGATTACTCTGCTAAATGTAAATGATGCATATTTATACTTTGAGCTGTTACAAGTAATTACATAACAAATTTGTAAAGAAAGTGTAAAAAAGCCGTTAAAGTCTTGATTTGTATGCTTGAGCTTATGTTTATACTTCAAACTATTATCTTGAACTCATTATATTGCAACAATCCCATAATCTTTATATATTTAATGAACTTTATCATCTTCTTTATTTCCTTTCATGTTCGTATCCATTTCAAGTAACTAAATCTCTTAAGCGTTGGGTTGAACATATCATCTTTCCAGTGCACATAGCTCAGGTTAAGATTTAATATTTATGTTTTTTTTTTATTTAGATAATCAAAGCAAGTAGCAGTAGTTAACTGCTTGAGACATTAATTAACTATAGATCTCACTAAACAAAGTAAGAAGTACCTTTAGAGATAAAAACAACCTTACGTTCAAATAACCTTCAAGTATGCATCATAGAGATATGATTTATGTGGCTCATCTACCATGAGGTGTGACTTCATGTGGGGTTAAGAATATGGATCAAGATCTAAGTGAAAGTTTAAAGAAATGGTGATTGTTTATCCTAACCCTGTTTTCATTTATTGCATTTTACTCACATCTTTTCACTCTTGCATCCACTACTGCATAACTTACCATCATTCATCTTTCATCTCACAGTTTATGCATTTTAATCATTTTGAATACATGATATTTGAACTCGTTAGAACTATTATGAACAAATTTATAAGTCATACATAAGTTAGTTGAATAAAAAAAATCCTCATGTTCGACCTTGGTCCTCACCAAGAAAAACCCTTTATTAAGTTTATACTTGGGATTAATTGTTGAGAACTTGTAGGATAATAGAGTCTAAATCTTCCATGTCATGGAAAGAAAATTATCTTTCGCAACACTTCCTTTTATATATTGAGCCTTTCTTCTATATAAGAAGGCTATGTATCTTGGAATTAAATTATTGGAATACAAAAACTAATTGATTCCATTCAAACTGAGACAACAAAAAAGTTTGAACAACTTGTTTTCCTTGTTACTTCTAGCTCCATTTGCTGTTGTTCTATTCATCTAAAGTAAACATCTTTCTCAAGTTGTCCGTTTGACGATGTACACTTGATAACATGATGCAAGGTGTAAGACTCTAACAAAGCGAGTCTCGGCTAGTCAAGCCAACACCTTTTGATTAGTAAACTATCTCATCATGTTTAACATTCCACGATGAACATAAATGAAATTACTAATCTCCATGTCCCTTTTCGTGGTTTTGAGAATATGTGGGATCTTGTATATATCCTCTAACATCAAGTCTAAGCAATGAATGACATACATGGAAACCAAACTAATTGTGGTCATTTTTCTTCAAATAATCTCCTCTATTAACAAAGTCAAATAAGAATGTATTTAGGCCTCTTAAATGTATACGACGATAAGAGTAACTGTAAGACTAAAAATTTCAAAACGAGCTAGTACTTTGCATTCTTACCTGTCTTAACATTTGATGAGACAATATCTGTAACAACCTATACAATATTGGCTTCTCAACATGCTCTATAAAATTATTGATTAAGTCAAACATTTTCTTCCAATCATTCACATACGTAGAAGCATCGATAGACTCAACAAACATGGTGCCTTTTGGACTAACTAAAAAATAAACTAATGTCATATTTCTTATATTTGTCTATCCATCAACCATAATAGTGCATCCAATCTTGATCCACTCTGCTTTATGAATATTCATCAACTCATGTGTAACTTCTAATTTCTTTTTCAAATACGACACTCTTATTCCATGATAAGATGGTGGTTTCATTCTAGAACCGAATTGCTCTATCGCCTCAATCATAAGGGAAAAACATTCATAAGGACAAACATTTAGAGGTTCTCCAGCATCACAAAACCATCGAGCAATTCTTTGGATGGTGTGCTCTCTTGTCTTCTTTTTGTATGCTTCATTCATCGTTGTTGTTTTTTCCTTTTACTATGTCATCTTTCAATTTTGAACCACGGTTTTCACGTTTGGTGTAATATATGCATCAATTGGACCGTTTTTTCTTTGCTTCTTTGAACTTGATGCCTCCCTTTTATTTGAATTGTTTCCACAAACTGAAAAAATAAAATTATTTACGTGGTGGAGCTTCTTATTGAAGAGAGAGAATAAAGTATAGACACTAATACTCAATCTTCTATTGATTTCATTCTCAAACTTGCCTTGGTAAAGATTACAATACCACTATATATAGTCTTACAAAGTGTCTCTCTAAATTCCTTGAATAAATCACTAATAAAAGCAAATGAAAGAAATTACAATAACTAAGACATAATTTCAAAAGTTGCAGTAATTCTTGACCCTTTGTTACTCAAATTGCCATAACTTTCCATAGAAAATACCAAACGACTTAAGACTTGAACCATCAGAAAGTACACATCTGAGACATTAAAATTCATAGGTCACACATTTAATTTGGACATCGTTTGACCTTCTAAACCGCCCAAAACCCTGAAAATTTGAGTTTAATGCTTAACAAATTCCTCCCTTAAACTCAATTCTTTCAAATCCTTCATTCCAATCATCTTTTTCAAATTTTCAAACAAAACTCTTGATAGAGGCTTTGTAAAAATCAGCTACTTGGTCATGACTTGAAACTTGAATCATTTTCACTTCTCTATTCTTTACATGTTCTCTAATAAAATGAAACTGGGCGTCAATGTGCTTACTCCTTTCATGATGGACCAGATTTTTTGCCAAATAAATGGTTGATTTATTTTCAACTCGTATTTCGGTTGCCTCATATTGTTGTAGATTTAACTCACATAGTAAGTTTCTTAGCCAAATTGTGTGACACACACACCAAGATGCTGCCACATATTCTCCCTCACATGTTGACAAAGTTACGATTGGCTGCTTTTTTTAGAGACATGTGAATGTTGTATTCCCCATGTAGAACACATATCCTCCAGTGCTTTTTCTATCATCTATATCTCCGCACCAATCACTGTTAGAGTATCCTATCAACTTGTATTCATTCGTCCTTATGTAGAGAAGCCCGAGTGATTCCGTCCCTCGAATTTATCGAAGAATTCGTTTAATGGCCTTGAGGTGCGAGAGCCTTGGATCCTCCATGTATCGACTCACTACACTAACACTATATGCAATATCTGGTCTTGTGCATGTGAGATATCGTAGACTCCCTACCAAACTACGGTATTCACGTGCATTTACTTGATCTCCTCCCTCAAATCTAGAGAGTTTTGTGCCAAGCTCCATTAGTGTTGCTACAGGCTTGCATTCTTCCATTTTATTTCTCTTCAACACAACCTTCGTATATGCTTCATGTGAAACAAAAATTCCAAATTTTTCTTGTCTAATTTCAAGACCAAGAAAGTATTTCATCAATCCTAATTTTGTCATTTCAAACTCCCGCGTCATAGCATCTTTAAAGTCCACAACCAAGTTCGCATTACTCCCCATGAAAATAAGATCATCAACATAAAGGGCAACGATAAGCAGATTACCTTCTTTTTTCTTTATGTATAATGCATACTCATATGGGCATTGTATGAACTTGTTCTTCTTGAAGTAAGTACCAATTCGAGTGTTTCATGCTCGAGGTGCTTGCTTTAACCCGTAGAGCACCTTCTTTAGTTTCAATACTTTATTTTCCTTTCCACATTTCATATATCTAGGAGGTTACTCCACATAGACTTCTTCTTCAAGAACTCCATTTAAAAATGCTGATTTTACATCCATTTGACAGATAGGCCACTTGAATTGTGTAGGTAGAGATAAAAGAAGTCGAATTGTCTCCATTCTTGCAACTGGAGCAAAAACTTCATCATAATCGATTCCTGCTTTTTGTCTGTAACCTTTTGCAACTAGACGCACCCTGTACCTTTCAATCTCACCTTGGGCATTCAACTTCTTCTTGTATACCCATTGTACACCAATGGGTCTATATCCATCGGGCAATTCCACTAAATCCCAAGTTTTGTTTCTTTCGATTGCTTCTATCTCTTCATCCATTACGGCTTTCCACTTCTTGTCTCTTATGGCTTCTTCAAAAGTAATGTTCTCCAAGTTTGCTAATAAGGAAACTAGGTGTACTTCATCGGTTGAGTCGTATAGATCTTGTAGATTCCACGTCATAGAATGACTCGCTCTTCCACTTCATCAGATATTTGAAAAGTCATTGGAGTGTTTATTGGTGCAATTCTCAATGACTCTCTTTGTAATGCCTCCTTTTGATTCTTCCAGTCCCACACGCTTTCTTCATTCACTTGAACGTCGTAACTTACAATCACTTTCCTTTTAATGGGATCGAATAATTTATAAGCCTTCGTCTTCTCGTCATACCTAATAAACACATATTCCTTACTCTTATCATCGAGTTTGGTTCTTCTTTGGTCTGGTACTTGTGCATAGGCCACACTACCAAACACTTTAAGGTTTGAGATGGTTGGTTTATGACAACTCCAAGCCTCTTGCAATGTTTGATTCGCTAATTTTGTATGTGGACATCAGCTTTGCACCTACACAATGCATTATACTGCTTCCGCCCAGAATTCCTTTGGCACATCTTTACTCTTCAACATTGATCGAACCATATCAGGGATCGTTCGATTTTTTCTTTCTGCAATGCCATTTTGCTGAGGTGAATATGGTGCAGTAAAAAATCTTTTGATACCTTGTTCCTCACAATAATTTGTGAAAACGGTTGAATGTATTCTCCACCTCTACCTGACCATAAAGCCTTGATGTAAAGTTTGGTTGTCTTATCTACCATCACTTTGAACTTTTTGAATACTTCAAATGCTTCTAATTTTTCCTTCAAAAAATAAACCCAAGTCTTTCTTGTATAGTCATCAATAAAAGTAATAAAATACATTTTCTCACTGAAAGATTTCGGAGTGATTGAGTCACATATATCTAAGTGTACAACTTAAGAGGTCCCTTTGAACAATATTTTGCTTTCTTTTGGACAGTTGTCCTTGCTAGTTTGCCAAGTACACAACCTTCACAAAACTTCTTGGTGTCGTCCATTTTTGGTAGCCTATGGACCATGTCCTTATTTGCTAACTCTTTTAGCCTGCCGTAGTGTAAGTGTCCAAACCGTAAGTGTCATAAGAATGCTTTGTCCTCCATGTTGACTTGTAAACACTTCTCTTGTACATTCTTCAGGTTGAGTTTGAACATCCGATTATTCCCCATCTCAACGTGTGCGAGCACCCAGTCATTTCTGTCCTTCAAGTGCAACATTCGATCTTTCATGAAGACCGAACATCCTTTCTCCAATAACTGCCTCATACTAAGAATATTACTCGTCAAGTCAGGTACATAGTAGACATCCTCCATAGTACCTTCTTTTCCATTCCTTTGGGAAAAACGTATTTTTCCTCGACCTTTGGCTTGAACCTTTGATGCATCTCCAAAAGACACATGTCCATCTTCTATCTCTAAAATATCAACAAAAATTTGTTTGTGCCTACACATATGGTTGCTTATACTGGTGTCAAAATACCACACCATGTCGCTATCTAGAGTGATGCCTTCATGGGCCATCATGAGAACACCGTCATCTTTGGTCTCATCTTCTGCAACTAAGTTTGTGTTTTCTTCCACCTTCTTCTTGGCATAGCAATCTTTTGCTTATTGTCCATATTTTCTACAATTGTAACACTCGACATTTGGACGATTTGAGCGACCGTCTCTTCCACGACCTTGGCCTCGTCCATGCTAATTTAGTTGGCTCATTTCTTCTTTCTCTTCATTGTTATTTCTACGACCACAATGTCTACTGCGACCACCACGACCACGTCCTCTTCCTCGGTTGTGTTGCACATACATTTCCTTGTCTTCTTTGATGGTCATCTTTGTTTGTAAGGCCTCCTCCAAGACCTCTTGTTTCTTTTTCTTCTTTCTTTGTTCATGTGCTTCAAGGAACCTACAAGATCATCAATAGTCATTTCTTCCAAATTCTTTGATTCCTCGATAGCACATACCACATTCTCAAAATCATTTGTCAAGGATTGAAGGATTTTTCTCCACAACCCTCATCTTCAAGAGTTTCTCCTTTGCATTTAAGTTGGTTCACCACCGTTTGAACCCAGGCGATGTAGTTAGATACTCCTTCTGACTCCTTCATTTTCATGGTTTCCAAATCGCCTCGAAGAGTTTGGAGTCGTACTTGTTTGACTCGATCAGCACACTTGAAAACCTTCTCCAGTGTGTCTCATGCTTCCTTCGATGTCTTTGCACCTGCAATTTTCTCGAAACCTGACTCATCCACAGCTTGGAACATGAGATAGAGAGTGGTTTTGGTCTTTCATGCACATCTCTTTTATCATCCTCAATTGGTTTACAGTCGGATTTGCAATTGGAGCCTCCTCTTCAAGACTTTCTTGGACTATTTCTCATGCGTCTTGAGCACCGAGCAAGGCACACATTTGAATACTCTAGTTATCATAGTTTATCTTGGTGAGTCGTGGTAACTGCATCTATCCCAAAAATGTGCTCCCATGGTTCGCCATAGCTCTGATACCAAATTGGAAAAAAAAAACAAAACTATTTGAGTGGTGGAGCTTCTTATTAAACAGAGAAAGAATAAAGTATGGACACTAATACTCAATATTCTATTGATTTCTTTCTCAACCTTGCCTTGGCAAAGATTACAATACCACTATATATAGTCTCACAAAGTGTCTCCCTAAATTCCTTCAATAAATCAATAATAAAAGTAAATGAAAAAGATTACAATAATTAAGACAGAATTTCAAAAGTTGCAGTAATTCTTGACCCTTCGTTACTCAAACTATCATAACTTTCCTTAGAAAATACCAAACGACTTGCGACTTAAACCATCCGAAAGTACACATCCGGAGAATTAAAATTCATAGGTCACACATTTAATTTGGACATCGTTTGACCTTCCAAATGCCTGCTAAAAATCGCCCAAAAACCTAATAATTTGAGTTTACTACTCAACACAAACTTCATCCCTGTCCTCATCCTAAATACCATAATCTTTTGCATCAATGTCCATTGTAATTTTAATTTCTTCCTTCACTTGATTCGGACATTTTCTATAGGCAGTGGCATTTTTACCACACTTAACAAGGTATTGCTTCATTCTAAAAGCCTCTCCTTTCCCTAGCTACAACAAATTCGCTTTTTAATAGCATGTTAGCATAGCTGTTCTTATAAAACGCTATTAAAAATGAAAAGAAAAGTGGGAATGCTAAAATTTGTAGTGAGCGAAAAGTTTTTCATCCGAAAATAGCAAATTACTTTTTTTTTAATCTCCTTCTCAGTCTTATAATTCACGTCGCTCCATTTGTCCTTCACATTTTCTCTCTCCATTAGTTCTTCTTTGCAACTCTGATCTCCAGCTTCATCTCTGTTGCTCCCTTCAGCTCAAGCCTTCATTCTCTCTCTCTTCTCATTCATCCTCTCAAGCCTCCAAGCTCCATCTTTTCTCTAAGCCGTCAAACTCTATCTTCTCTCTAAGTCGTCAAGCTTCATCTATCATTTTTCTCTCCGTAAGCCCTAAACCCTATTTATTCTTCCTAAGGTTATGATTAATATATACGACATGCTTAGTAGCTAAACTGCTTCATGTAAGAATAAGTTCGGTTAAGTTTAAGAAGTGGGGAAAATTGGCATTTTGATCAAAGGAACTATTGATAAATGTTGGGAAGTGTTGAATCAAGGGTTAAGTTGGAAAAATTGTGCTAAGCGTTGTTTGGAAAAAATTAATATTTATAAAAAAAAAAAATTAAACAAGTCGAGAGGAAGGAAATTAGAATTGCTAATCTAATTTAATTGTAATGTATAGGAAATTTGTGATAAGTGTTAAAAATCATTCTTAATATTTAATTAGATGAAGTAAGTAGGAAGGAAGCGGAGGATTACATAAAAATCATTCTTAATATTTAATTAGATGAAGTAAATCACGATGCAATTAGTAGAGTTTTCGGTCCCGATCATGGCTATGTACGAGGATTAGGATTTGGTGTGACTAGATCGATGAAGTTGTCTACATCAACTCAGAAAGATAAAATTATTGCATCTCTTGAAAGAAAATGCAACAACCTAACAACAGATGTAGATGAACCGAAAAGCATGATAGCTTCCTTAATAAGGGACAAGGTAAATTTGTCCCAACTCTCTTTATCTATTGAAATTGTGTCCCAAAATCCACTTTGAATATGTTGTTTCTATAGGGAAAAAATGAAGGAACAAAATTCTAATAATCCAGTTAGAGTATCAGCATCGGCAGATATTCCAGCTCCATTCCTAAATTCCCCACAGGTAAATTCATTTATAACTTTTTCTATTAATTTATTATTCAAAATTATTAATGTTTGAAAATTTTCTAACCATATTATTGGTGAAAAAGAGTGTTACTACCAACACTCTTCATAAGTGTTTACTGCTAGATTGAGTTGGTACAGGAGTAGTCGTTGTTGAAGATAGATGGTCTTCCATTGATCCATCAATCCTTCTCCATCACATACCTCTTGACCCAAATGCAGTTCTGTATGGGTTGATACGATAAAAATAACAAATTCCTTCTTATGGAGGCCTACATCTGACATTATTTTTATCGATGATATTGTGGCCACTACTATTGCATGGCGAATGGAAAAAGTCAAACTATGTAAGAAAATTTGGCAAGTACTTTGTGAATTAAGTGTTTATTTAGTTCATTAGCTAATCTATTGTTATACATAGATCATGATGATTTATGAAAGTTATTTTGTTTTATTTTTTATTAGGTGATTGGTTCAATGACAAACATATTTTGTGTGGGAGAATTTTGGTATCGCTATAATCTAAACATCTCTTTTAATTGTATCAACATTTTGGGATTATATATGTAGTCATTTTATTTGGATTAAGAATTTACAAACTGTTCTATTAGGTAAGAACTTCGTTGGAACATACTTTTGATGACTATATCAAACATTTTTTTATGGATATAGTGTTTTATTTCTTTTGTATGCTATAAATTTGAAGATTTTAGTTATAATTATGATTGTAGATTTGGATGAAATGTGATTTTCTTTTTTCTTCGTCTAGACAATAATATGGGCAAGTGACTTCTATAAATATATATTCATAATTAGTTCTACAATAATATTTGCAAAACAAATTGTAAAATCTAAAAAAATGTTATTAACAAGTGCTTTTAAAGATCAATTATTGCATTGCTTTTAGTATTACCAAAAATGCTATAGAAAGTTCATTAACATTAAAATTCATGCTTGAAGATGGGGTATTTATAGATTTTTTCCACTACGATGAAAAAATGCTAATAAAAATAAGAGACTTTGAATAGCATGTCTAAAATCGCTATAGAATGTCTTTTATAACATATTTTATATTGCTATGAAAATTTTTCATGGTACTTTTTCCAATACAATGAACGATTCCATAACATTGAGTTAAAGCTATCATATGTCAACTTTCTATAGCAATATTAATAGATGCACAAAAACGTTATGGAAAGTTGAGGAATTTTAATAACATCAGCTACGACAACATTTATAAAACGTTATGAAGACTTTTTTATAGCATTTTTACAATGGTATTAAAAATGCCATTGAAACACTTTGATAGCATTTTTTATAGCGTTAGAAAAGTGCTATTAAAACGTTTCAATAACGTTTTTTAGATCGAATAAACGCTATTGAAACGTTTTGATAGCGATTTTTCAATGCTATAAAATATGCAATCAAAATGTTTCAATAACATTTTTTTTACGTTATGAAAAATTTTTATACCATCATATATGGGCTACCAAAACAAACATTTTATAGCGTTTTTATAGCATTGAAAATACGCTATGGAAAGTCATGGACTTCAATAACTTGGGCTAGGACAACATTTCGAAAATGCTATAGAAAGTCTCCGATAGTGTTTTTTTAATGCTATTGTAAGTGATACCTCTTATAGTATTTTGTTTGTTTTTTAACACATTTGTAATATTAACATCTTGGTCATTTTACGATCGAGGTGTGCTGGATCTTTTTTTAAACTGTCCTCAACAATCTATGTAAGAAAATTATACCTAACTAGTTAGTAACTTAGGAAAGTGATAAAAAAAAAAAAAAAAAAAAAAGAGGATTGAGGATCGAATAAATATATTTGGCATAAAGAACCGGTGATAGAGAACTAGAAACCAAAATTTTCCTTTCGTTTTTTTTTTCTTCTTCCACTTCTCCACTTTTTTTTTCTCTTTCTTTCATGTTGCTTGCGGATGGGTGTTGGAAAATATCTCCCACTTCTACCGTAAGAATAAGTAGAAAAATAACAGTAAAATTAAAAGAAAGCAATAAAATTGGAAACACAAGAATTTACATGATTAAAACTTCCAACTCAGAGAAAAACCACGGCCCACCAAAAAGAAATCCACTATGTGAAGAACTTTTACAATCACACGGAACAATTCTCTCCCCTTTCCCAATTATAAGAGCACTCTCTCAAAGCTTTTGATTACTCATACTTTTTTCCCACTCTCCAACTAGATAATACAAAAGGAATTTAATTAGAGTTAGCATATTAAGCTTAAAGTGTTTCTAACTGTGACGACTTAGAACTAGAGGCATAAGTTCCTTTTACAAGATTGGCGCTCATCCCTATTCTTCAATTTAACCAATGGGACAAATTGCATTTATAATATTTTGCCAAAAACCCAATAAATTCCACCTTGGCAAGATATTTGAAGAATCTACAGTTTCTGCAGCATCCATTGTTTCAATCGACAGTCATAATTCTCAACTCAGAGAACTATAACTCACTCCATCAAAAGTGTAGACCATTTGGAATACCACCTCCTAATAATTTTTTTTTTGTCACATGTCAATAAACCTCGCTGATATTTAGGGTGCAACTTCCACCTACTTGGCTTACCTAGAAGTCCTTCAGCCATCGACATAACTTCCACAACACACCTTGCATAACCACCAAGTCAATGCCCGTGTGTAAACTTGTAGAACCGCTAATATCATTTCTTCTATCATGGTAAAGCAGGCATACCATAAGGATGAATTCTATCTTCTTTAGAGAAAGTCACTGTCTCCCCTGACGAGAAAGACACTATCAACATCCGATCTAGAGCCCTTTGACAAACTTGCTTTATTTTCATATACTTGGACTGTCCACATTCCCAACAACCTATCTTCTACTCGAAAACTATCTTCTTAGAACCTATGCTAGAATCACTTCAGAATTGCATTAAAACACCATCACCGCTTAACTTGCAATTGTGTAATCCATTTTGTATCAACACACCCTTGACTTCCACTTGCCACAAGCCAAAGTTGATCATTCCATCAAATTTCTCCACATTAAACTTTATTGGACTCATAAAGCTTGTCACACATCCAAGTCCTAACAAATCAGCAAACAGTAAACAACTCACGCTATTCACAAAACATTACAACTCGTTTAAAAAATTCTTACCCGATGTGGAAGCTCAAACAAAGTTGCAACCACAGAGCATACTTAGAAATTTAAGACCACGAACTTGACGCTCTGACACCACTTCTTGGGAAAACCTCTCACGTCTACCACAAGAATAAGCAGAAAAATAATAGAGAAATTAAAAGAAAGCAATAAAACTGGAAATACAAGAATTTATATGAAAAACTCCCAACTCGGAGAAAAACGACTACTCACCAAAAAGAACTTTGTGACAAATTATTACAATCACACAGAACAATTCTCTCATTGATCCCAATTACAAAAGCACTCTCTCAAAACATTTGACTAATCACCTTTTTTCTACTCTCGAACTAGAGAATACAAAAGAAATTTAACTAGAGTTAGCATATTAAACTTAAAATGTTTTTAACTGAGACAGTTTGAAACTAGAGGCATAAATTCCTTTTATAGACTTCGAGTCCATCTCCATTCTTGAATTTAACTGATGTGGGATAAACTCTACTTCTAATACTTTTCCAAAACACCCAACTGGAGTGAATCGTGGGTCAATTCAACAACGGGATGCGTTCCTAGCGCTGTAGCTGGTAGTCATGGGTTGCAATTCTTGTGCCTGAATTCGTCGGAGAAGTGCAGAGGTGTTAGAGCGCTGCTATAACTTCGTAATGTTGCCGCTCATGTGTGTTTGCATCATCGAAGTGGATGTCCGTTTGCACGACTGACTGACAGCAACACGACATCAAATGAACTGCCCGGTTTGGCAATTCGGCCAACGCGGTTTTCTCTATAAAACCAGTCAGCTCGATTTGCCATATTTATTTCATGATTTTAGTGGTTGAGCTTCAGTTTTGCCTCCTAATCAAGCCGAACCGACCCGCCTACACCCTTAAATGGGCCTATTACATTTAAGAACATTTTGGTAAGAAAATATTCTAATAAAATGGACATTTTTGAAATGATGACCTATGATCTATCCCATTTGGTACGATTTCTATTTTTGTAACAACAATAAAATGAAGATTAAAAAAATCTGTCCCCTGATAATGTAGATATCAATTCGAGCTACTTCTATGATTTCTCTATCATACATACAATTAACGATACAAAAACAACCAGCCACAATACTCAAATTTACCGGTAGTTGTTGCTCATTCCATTGAAAACCATTTGCAGCAAACAGTAGCCCCACCATCACAATGGAACCCAAAAGGGCCCATAAACAAGAGCCTATGCACCTGATTAAGAATCACCTGAAGGCTCATCCTTATCAATTAGACTATCACCTGATTAGGAATCAATTTTTATCCTTAAACTTGCCATTTTTTTAATCATTTTTATTATAAATTTCAATATTATTGCATACTATTATAAAACTATGTTACCTGATGTTTTAGAACCAGTTTAATATATTTTATGTTTTTTTAAGTCAATGTCAAGAAATTTTGCTACAACTTGACCAAGAACATGTATCATATGTTATTTCTTAGATATTTTTCAAGTGTATAGGATATTGAAATCATTGACATGTCTGATTAGTGTAATGAATATAAATTCTCCGTAATCCATCGACCATATTGGAACTAGATCATTTTGTTGTGGAACACAAGTGCCTTGAAAGAAAATTCGGTAAGACCTCAGTGCGAATTGTGTAAGTAGGTTGCTCTGGAAGATTAACACAACACTCACCTTGATCGCACACCTGAAAAGGGTCGAATTCTCCGATGGATCAAATGAATTTTTGTTCCTTCCTTAACCATAGTAGTGGAAGTATATCAAATCCACAAGGAACCTATGTGTTTCTCAAATAAAATGCTTACGATCCCGAGGTAACCGAGAGGAATTGGTTTGGTATGCTTTGTAACTGTAAATCATAGGAAAAGTAAATTTGCATGAAAATGAAGGATAGTGAGTGAGAGTTGTGAAATTAGGATTAAAAAGGCCTAGCTTGGGTTTATTATGAAATTTCCTCAATTAGCTTAATCGATGATCGAACTCTAGATTACACTTATTGCCTACGTCAAGTCAAATTGATTAAAAATATTAGTCAACCGTCTTAATTAACTAATTAACAATATGAGTAGAAGAATCTGAACTAATCAATTCATCTAATAGTAGGTCTTCACATAAAGACTCTTCTATGTGAAGGCTTCCTATGAGCCAAAGGCCAAAATGGTTATAAGTAATATCCAACAATCCCACTTGAATGACTAACAAGAACCAGAAAAAGAAACAAAAACAAAATAATAAATTTTGAGCAAAGGAACAAGATTAAACTTCATCATTAATACTTTACGATTTGAACTAATGCATCGTGAAATAAGGAAACAACCTAAACCAAGAAAGTGGGAGACCCCCACAACACATTTCAATTATTTTGATATCACTTAATTCTATGATAATACCATACATAGAGTGCTATTAAACCCATGCACATAAAATCTTAGTTCACCACGAAAGCTTTATAAAGATACCTTTTAAATTCTTTCGTAGAAGGTAGCCACACCTTCACATTCACAATAATTAATTCATCACGTCTATCAAGATACATTAATCAAAACATAAGTTATGAAGATTTTTCATGTTGTCCACCAAGTCTATATTTAAACCACCCAAATACGTAGCCGTAGATTTGTAGCATCCCAATTTCAGGAAAATTTAAGTTAGTTATCTAAAATTATTGAGTTTTAATTTCCTTTTCATTTTTGGAAATTAGGATTAAATTGAAATAATTGAAAAACTTTTACTGGTTAAATTGAATTTAATTGATTAGATATTCGAAGTAATTATCTTGAAAATATCCTAATTTTTGGCCTAATTCTCCTTCTTTTGATTTTGGATTTTGGAGCCAACTTAAATCAATTAAGGAGATAATTAATTTTTTATGATTTTAAATTGATTTAAATATTTGAAATAATTTAATTTGTATCAAATTGATGGATTTTGATGCTATTAAATTTTGGTTTTTGAAGCCTAAGTTAAGGTAAATTTAGAGGTTAATTGATTTATTAATTTATTTGAATCTTTGGAGATTTTGGAGACATTGTGATAAAATATTCTATAAATATTTTTCAAATTTGAAAAAAAAAATGAAAGAATTGAGATTTTTTTTTTTTTTTTTTTTTGAAATTTAAGGAGAGTGAAAAGAGGTCGAAAATCAGAGAGAAAACAATTAAGTTTTTCAGTGACAACTTCCACAAAATTATCGATTGTCAGAATTTGAACCGTTGGATTGTGCTGAAATTTGGTCAGTCTCTTCGAGACATATAGGTTTCATTTTGAATAGTTGGATTGTTGTTTGATGCTCTGGTTTAGCTGTAATCACTGTTTAATAAAATTTGTAAAATTGGAAACTCCCCTTCTCTCTTTCACTCTCGCAAACCCTCCTCATGCAAGACCCTCACTACCAGCCGCTAGCCTAAACAATTTGTGTCGTCCGATAGCAACACCCGTCGCCTATCTATGGTTGCCACTGCCACTGGCACCATTGACAACGAAATTGATATCTTGGGTAAGTTATTTGGTGTTTTATGGATTTTCTTTGAAGATCTTGAATGCCCATCAAATTTTAGATTAAGTTTTCGCATACCCATATTGTTTTGATATTGAAATTGTTGGATCAACACCATCATGCAGCAGAAGAGAACAGGATCCATAAGCACTCTAATTCATTAATTTTGGCTGAAAAGAAACATGCTAAAACAGAGTATAATGGGTTTCAAGAACATACCTTGGCTGAACCATCGAAATCTCTATTTTTAGCTGCTAAATCCTCTGAATCCTTGTGTAGACCACCACAATATTTTCCCTATTATCCTCTTGGTACTCTAGATTGAGTTGTGGGACTCAAAATAAGCTGGAATCAAAGAGAATATGGAGAAAGGTCACTGAACCAACCCATTGAAGAACACATTCTTTATCTTAATTTTTCAGCAAAAATTCAATCGGTTCATCGTCTCTTTCTTCACTCCAATCTCTTTAATATATTGCAGACTATCATGCAAAAAGATTTGTTGCATGGGATGCAACTAATGCTTGGAGTAAAACAAAGGAAGATGTGGGTTCCTTGTAAGCTAGTTGAAGATGAACATGAAAAACCCATTTTCAATTTTGTGTAATTTTTCAATTTCCAAGATCTATTTTGATTTTAAAATCATATTTTATTTCTAAAATCAAAATTTATTAATTTTACAAATTAATTTCATAAATTAATTTTCTAATAAAATTGATAAATAATTATTTAAACAATTTAATATCCAATATTAAATTAATTTTTACACAAATTCATCTTCATATATTTAAATCAATTTAAATATATTTTCTCCAATTCTATTTGATTCTAATTTGGACGTTTCAAATTAACTTATCACGCTAGTCTAGAGCTAATCCATTTTCGAGCTAGTAGGGAGACCTCATGGACCTACAGATCATGGGCTTCAACGATCTGAGATTAATCGGCTAAACTCATTACACCAATCTAACCCCCATTTGTTAACTAATGGGTAACTCCATTAAAACCCATAGTTGAACTCCCTTCACTATAGATATATTATGTCCACTCGATATAACCATGAATAATAAGTTAACCCTTCATAGGTTTTTCGCAATAACGGCTGGGTCAAATCTCTGTTTTAGCCCTAAAATTACCTCTTATTTTTTAAGTCCCCACTGATCTCCTAATGAATAATTGTATTGTGATCCAATCACAAAACGAGTCCCTATCATGCCAAATGAGAGGGCGGGATCCCTTGTTCAAGCCCTAAAATCAGCACTTAAGGGAACAACCTCTCTACTATCCCTTTAAGTGGGTAGGAGTGAATTCCCTCTTGCACCCTTTGTCCCCAGCTATCTATCAAGTGTTACCCCTAAAATGACAGTCTTATTGAGTCGGCACTGTTGAGCCAACCCTCACCTATGAAAATCTAAGGGCAATCTCGAATAAACGGAGTTCATAGTTATCTCAGGATTAAGGTCAAGTTACCTAGGTCATCGCTCTGAAATAGTCAGTCTTAAACAGTAAACAACGTTATAAAGTAAGAGTGACTCATTTCGTGGTCCGATCTTGTACAAACTCTTTTGCACAAGGACACCCCACTCCTCATGTCCAACATGAATGAATTAGGATCACTTCGTTTGTAGCACTTTACAACTTCTTGTAACAACTATAGAGCATGCCGTATCCAATAGTGTTACCAGAATAAGGTACCCAACATTATCCATGTACTATAGATCATTTTGACTATTTACTCAAACCTGATCCACCTTTATGTCTCCACATAAAGTTCAAGTACTCATCCAATAGTCAAAAGACTTTTAGGTTTATTGGATTTCTATTCAAGCAATAGATCTATTCAATAACACCTTTATTAAATTTTCAGTATAAGCTACATTGTTTACATACAACGAGTTTTAGGACATAAAACCCAGACTAGGAATACCAGATAACCTAGGGCAAGTGGGAGAAATATCGGGTATAGAGATACCGAATGGTAAAAGATGGGTACGGGATGCCCTACTTTATTGTATTTCTCTATAAAACTCAGAAACTCAGTCTTATATATCAGATGTATAAGTACCACTGGGTTTTAGTCCAAGTGGGAGTTTGTTGGGTTTTATGTCCTAAAACTTGTGGTATGTAAACAATGGAGCTTATTCTGAAAATTCAATAAAGTTGTTATCGAATAGATCTATTGCTTGAATAGAAATCTAATAAACCTAAAAATCCCTTGACTATTGGATGAGTACTTAAACTTTATGTGGAGACATAGAGGTGGATCAGGTTTAAGTAAATAGTTAAAATGATCTATAGTACATGGATAAGGTTGGGTACCTTATTCTGGTGAAACTATTAGATACGGCCTACTCTGTAGTTGTTACAAGGAGTTGTAAAGTGCTACAAACGAAGTGATCCTAATTCGTTCATGTTGGACATGAGGAGTGAGGGTGTCCTTTTGTAAAAGAGTTTGTACAAGATCGGACCACGAAATGAATCACTCTTACTTTATAACATTGTTTACTTTTTAAGACTAACTATTTCAAAGCGATAACCTAGGTAACTTGACCTTAATCTTGAGCTAACTATGAACTCCTGTTTATTCGGGATTGCTCTTAGGTTTGCATAGGTGAGGGTTGGCTCAACAGCGCCGGTTTAATAAGACTGCCATTTCAGGGGTAAGACTGGATAGATAGCTAGGGACATAGGGTGCAAGAAGGAATTCACTCCTACTATTTACTCGAACCTGATCCATCTTTATGTCTCCACATAAAGTTCAAGTACTCATCCAAAAGTCAAGGGACTTTTAGGTTTATTGGATTTCTATTCAAGCAATAGATCTATTCCATAACACCTTTTATTGAATTTTCAAAATAAGCTCCATTGTTTACATACCACGAGTTTTAGGACATAAAACCTAACAAAAATTGGGTTTTACAGACACTCAAGGTGCTTTCCAATAAGATTTAAATTTGTAGGCATCCTTTTTTTTTTTTTTTTTTTTGTAAAGTTTGGGGTCTTTGTTGAGAATTTTTGGATACCCACTAAGTATCGACTTAACTTTTGTTTTAATTGTGATTTTTGGAGAATGAATTAAAAAGTCTAAAGCTATTGTCCATTAAAGTTAAAGCTCGATTTTGGTGATATAGTTGTTGGATTGTGTTGATTTTGAAGCTTCAAAGTGGTTTTGAGATCAAACCACGTGTTGGGAAAGTTGTTTTGAGGCATTCGGGTTAAGTTATGAATGGAATTATGTCATAAATTATGGAATTAATTTTGAGTTTTGGTATAGGGTTTGATTCAAGAATCAAAGGATTTTGAGGTGTTGTTCACCAAATTTTAGATCAATTTCGAGACAATTTGGGTAAGTAATTGGACCTTGGATCTGTAATTATTTGGCCTTAATGGATGATGTAAATTGGGTGATTAGGAATTTTGGCCTTATTTTGGAAATCCTAATTTTTGGCTTATCACTTAGGACTTGGTTCATGACCTTTTGGGCAAATAAAAGTTAAGGTTGTTTGATCTTGTATTAACTAAAACTTGAGGTAAGTGTCTTTCTATTGGTTTGCCTACGAATCAGTCATCCTTACAACTTGTTCTGTTTACTTAAGAATACTCCGACTGTTTCTTGAGGCTGTTCAGACTAACTTGACTGATTATTCTAGACTGTTTATATTGATAGTTTATGACTGATTGAACTACATGACTTAATCGCAGTGACTAACTGGATTGGACTATTTTGTTGATGATGATTGTGTTGTATTACCCCTAAGATAAATGACTGTAAAATATAATACAGAATTTATATGAAATTGATGCATGCTAAGTTATAGGGTTCCTGTTAGTTTTTCTTATTTGGGCAGGTGTACACATTACGACTGATTTATGTTCCTTAGGGTTCATGTCTACGACTGATTCATATTCCTTCGGGTTCATATCTATGACTGATTCATGTACCTTTGAGTTCATGTCAATGACTTTTTGGTGGACCTTCGGGTTACACATTGTGACTAATGCGTGTTCCTTCGGGATCACTACAACTGATATGATGGGTGTATATCGATGCCTAGATAAACTAGCTAATAGCTAACCTAGAGGACCCAGTAGCGGGTCACTTACTGGGTATTATTATATCATCCTTTCTTCCTTTATGTTTTTCAGGAAATAACATGAATAGGTCGGCAAGTGACAGGTGGGATCCGTGAGAGAGCCATATGGGGACAAGAGAAATCGCTTCCGCTCTGTCTATGCTTTTGTCATTTGAATGTTTTGAAACTAGAATTTAATATGAGATAGCAAATTTTAATGTTTTGAATGTTTTCTTTATAAAAATTAATTTTAGGGGACCCCAAATAAAAGTTTTATTTATTTATTATTTATTTATTTTGAAAACATTATTGTTATTGTTTTAATAAATTTTTATGGTCAAAATATATGAGTTTTAAATGTGTATTTAGTTGTAACGGCCCCTATCAGAGTACTCAAAAGGTCATGTCGTTACAGTTGGTATCAGAGCCTATGTTTTAGGTTCTGTAGACTGACTTACGATGTAACTCTTAGTTTTGTTTCCCTTATGGCTAATTACAGATCCTTCATTCTCGCCAAGTATGTTCTTTCATTAAATGTTTAATGGAAAATGTATTTAAAAGCCTTCCTGTCTAAGCTTTATGTACTAATTGATTGTCATTGCTAGTTTAATGACTTGAAAGAAGTTAATATGAGATAACTATTTTGCATTGGTATTATGGAAACAAAGAAGGATCACAATAAGGCCATTTGGCATTAGTTTAATTCATGGAAGAACAGATAGAAACAGACATATATTTCCATTCATAGATATTGAAACTTGATAGAACTAAAAGGATGTATTTGGTTAAGCCATAGAATAAGGTAGGTAAATTGGAAGTTCACTGGAGAATAATATTAAGTTTTGTATTACGAAAATAAAACTAGTGCTACAAGAAACTTTATCACATGGCACACGTTCTTAGGTACGAGATTAAAGTTTCTTTATAAGATTCAAAAGAGGTGAAGAAAAGACTTTAGTTCTATTAAAAATGACTGAAAATTAGAGTCAAAATGTTTCAAGAGAAATTTGAAAGGATTAATAAGTCATGATCACTTTCATGGTATCAAAGTTGGTGGACCGAGTAAGGTATGTGTTGGATTTTATGTCCTAAAACTCGTAGTTTGTAATACCATATTCTTGTTCAATAAAGCTGTTATTGAAAATCTTTAGTAAATTTAAATTCTATATTCATGAATCCAATAAACTAAGGATCCGAGGCTATTAAGTTTAAGTTTGGACTTTATGTAGTGACATAAATGTGGATCAAGTTCCAATATATATAGCCAAAATGGTCTATAGTATATGAATAAGGTTGAGCGCCTTATTCTGGGGACACTATGGATATGGCCCGTTTTGTAGTTAGTACAAACGATGTGATCCTAAACCGTTCATGTGGAGACATGAAAATGGAGGCATCTTATGTAATGAGTTTACATAAGACTGAACCATGAAATAGTCACTTTTACATTCTAAATTCTGTTTAATGTATAAAACTGACTATTTCGTTAATTGATGACCTAGGTAACTTAATCTTAATCTTGAGCTAACTATGAACTCCTGTTCACTCTGAATTATCCTTAGATCTTCATAGGTGAGGGTAGCTCATTATCGTTGGCCTAATAAGCCTCCCATTTCAGGGGTAAGATCAGGTGGATAGCTGAAAACATAGAGTGCAAGACGGAATTCACTCCTACCCGTTATAGGGATAGTAGATAGGTTGTTCCCTTTAGTACTGAACCCAGGTCTTGAACAAGGGGCCCTACCCTCTCATTGGCCCGAGAGGGGTTTGGTTTATAGGTTGGACCTTAAACCAATTGTTCATTAGATGATCAGTAGAACTTAAGGAATAAGATGTAGTCTCGGGGGTAAAATGGTTTTTATGACCAAGCTGAGATTACGAACAACCTGTGAAGGATTAACTTACTAATCATAGTTATATCAAATGGATACAAATATATCTATAGTGAAGGGAGTGCAACTACAGGACTATAGTGGAATGACCCGTTAGTTAATGAATGTTGATTAGCTCCGTCTAAAGTGTTTAGCCAGCTAATCTCGGATCGTTGGAGCCCATGATCTATAGGTCCATTAGGTTCCCCTACTAGCTCATATGGAATAAACTTAGGACAATATGATAGAATAATTCGAATTGTTCGAATTAGGTGAAGAGAGAGAAACGGACAAGTATATGTGATATAGTGATCGGTTTTTTAGTTTAGAGATACAGCTTTAATATCAAGAATATGAATATGTTCATATTCGGAAGGTCGGAAATAATAGAAATGATCAAAGATGAAAAGTCAAACTTTGACTGACCTTATATTCAAAGGTGATTTGAGTTTTGAGAAAATGAATGCGGATTCATGCTCGGGAGATCAAAATTAGTCAACACGAAAAAAATCATAAAAAGTCAAAATGTTGACTTTTTGGTCAAAGTTTGACTTTGACCAAATGACTATTTTGCCCTTTGACTAAAGTTAGTGGGAAAATCCAAACTTTTATTGGATAATTCCACTAACAAAATAGTGGGCTAGGTTTTGGCTTATAGTTGGGACATTAAGCCCACTAAGATAGTGGATTCTAGGTGTTAGGATTTTGTGAAGTTTTTTCATGCAATTTTGCATGGCCCTTTTCTATAAATATGGGCTTGTGATTTTGAATTAAAAAATTTTGAAAATTTTGCAAAATTAGTTTTAAAAATTGGGCTGAAAAAAAAAATCAAACGCAACCCAATTTCACTATATTATTTCCATCTTTTTTTCTCTCTCTCGGGTTCTTCATCCATCGGGTCCCACAACCCGTTTCTAAGTCCAGAAGATAGTAGGTAAGCTCTAGTGGTTGTCTGGTTCATGTTCGAGCAGAGATAGACAAGTTTCGGGAGCTTCAAAGATATTATTTCAAAATAACCCTAATTAATTCATTTAGGGTTGCATGTTTAATTTGGGCAATTAAAGTAAAATCGATTCTTATTTCCACTGCGCATGCCATTTTTTCCATCATGTGGTATTAGAGCATGTTTTAATTTTACTCAATTGCATGTGGTGGGTATCAATTTTTTAGATAAAATTGAGATTGGAACTAAAATGGTTTTTAGATTTTGACAATTAAATTATGTTTTTTTTGTAGTATTAATTTGTAATTGCTCACATGTTTATGAGCATTAATGTGTGAAAAAGGGTCTGTAAATTTGATAGAGTCATTAGAGTTGAAATTAGATTGTAATTGCTTGGTTCCAGGAAAGAGGACGGCTTCAAAATGGAGAAAAAAATGCTCATAGACCCGGAATTAAGCTCCCAGACCCAACCCTCAGCCCGAGATCCGACCCAGTTTGGAGTAGCCTGCATGCGCCAGCTGTCGTTAAAAGTATCCGGCCAGTTTTCGTGAACCGACCCGGTTCATCTGCCCGCTCCGGTCCGACCCGCTTCGAATCTGCCTCACGTATTCACCCATTCGCCACCCGCCTGCTC
>NC_052351.1:57986939-58007373 GCF_009727055.1 Benincasa hispida
TGAAAAGGCTCGTGTTTACATTCTTGCCAGCATGTCTGATGTTTTGGCAAAGAAACATGAATCCTTAGCTACGGCTAAAGAGATAATAGATTCATTAAGAGAAATGTTTGGGCAACCATCATGGTCCCTTAGTCACGAGGCAATTAAACACATTTACGCGAAGTGGATGAAGGAGGGGACCTCTATTAGAGAATATGTCCTGGACATGATGATGTACTTCAATATTGTTGAAATAAATGGCAGACCCATTGATGAGGCGAACCAGGTTAGCTTTATCTTACAATCTCTTCCGAAGAGTTTTATGCATTTCAAGACAAATGCATCTTTAAATAAGATAGAATTTAACCTCACTACCCTTCTTAGCGAGCTCCAACAATTCCAAAACCTTACTTGGTAAGGGGAAGGAAGTGGAAGCAAATGTTGCTACCACTAAGAAAAAGTTTTTATGAGGATCGTCCTCTAAAGCCAATGTTGGACCCTTTAAAGCTCAAATGAAAAAGAAGGGAAAAGGACAGGCTCCCAAGATAAAGATGGGAAAGAAGGATATAGATAAGGGAAAATGTTTTCACTGTAACCAAAACGGGCATTGGAAGAGAAATTGTCTGAAGTACCTTGTAGAGAAGAAAGCTGAGAAAACGGCACAAGGTAAATATGATTTACTGGTCGTTGAAACATGGTTAGTGGAATATGATACTTCAACCTGGATACTAGATTCAAGAGCCACTAATCATATTTGTTTCTCGTTTTAGGAAACTATTTCTTAGAAAAAGCTTGAAGAAGGTGAGATAACCCTCAAAGTTGGAACATTAGAGTTGTCTCAGCTGAAGCAGTGGGAGATCTGAAGTTGTTTTTTGAAGATAGATATCTAGTACTTAAAAATGTTTTATATGCACCTCTTATGAAGAGGAATTTGATACCTATCGCTTGTATTATAGAACAATTATATACAATATCTTTTAATATAAATGAAGCGTTCATTTTTTGTAAAGGTATTCAAATTTGTTCTGCTACACTTGAAGACAACATATATAAGTTAAGACCAACTAGAGAAAATTTTATTTTAAATACTGAAATGTTTAGAACATTAGAAACTTAGAATAAACAAAAGGTTTCTTCCAACGCCTATCTATAGCACCTTATACATGGTCACATAAATCTTAATAGGATTGAGATATTGGTCAAGAGTGGACTTTTAAGTCAGTTAGAAGATAAATCTTTACCTCCATGTGAATTCTGTCTTGAAGGAAAGATGACCAAGAGATCTTTTACTGGAAAAGGTCTCGGATCCAAAGTACCCTTAGAGCTCGTACATTCAGACCTTTGTGGACCAATGAATGTCAAAGCTCGAGATGGGTATGAATATTTCATCAGTTTTATTGATGATTATTCGAGGTATGGTCATGTTTACCTACTTCATCACAAGTCTGATTCTCTTGAAAAGTTCAAAGAATATAAGGCTGAAGTTGAGAATGAATTAGGTAAAACAATAAAGACACTTCGATCATATCGAAGTGGAAAGTATATGAACATACGATTCCAAGACTATTTGATAGAAAACGGGATCCAGTCACAACTCTCTACACGTAGTATGCCTCAGCAGAACGGTGTATGAGAAAGAAGAAACCGAACCTTATTAGATATGGTTTGCTCTATAATGAGTTATGCTCAATTGCCTGATTCCTTTTGGGGATATGCACTTGAATCAGCAGTCCATATTTTGAACAACTTTCCCTCTAAAAGTGTTTCAGAAACATCTTATGAGCTATGGAAAGGGCGTAAAAGTAGTTTACATCACTTTAGAATTTTGGGTTGCCCAGCACATGTGTTGATACAAAATCCCAAGAAATTGGAACATCGTTCAAAGTTATGCCTATTTGTAGGTTATCCAAAGGAAACAAGGGGTGATCTGTTTTATCATCCTTAAGAAAAAAGGTATTTGTATCAACATGTGCCACATTTCTAGAGGAAGACCACATTAGAAATCATCAACCAAGCAGTAAAATAGTGTTCAAAGAAATTTCAAAAGACGCTACAGATAGAGCTAGTTCATCTACTAAAGTAGTAGATAAAACTAGTATATCTGGTCAGTCACATCATTCTCAAGAGTTGAGAATGCCTCGACGTAGTGGGAGGATTGTTTATCAGCCCGACCGTTACTTGGGTTTAACAGAAACACAAGTCGTCATACCTGATGATAGCATAGAGCATCCATCGACCTATAAACAGGCGATGAAAGATGTGAACCGTGATCAATGAGTCAAAGCCATGGACCTCGAAATGGAGTCTATGTACTTTAATTCTGTCTAGAAACTTGTAGATCAACCAAATGATGTAAAACCAATTGGTTGTAAGTGGATCTACAAGAAAAAACGAGACCAAGCCGGTAAAGTACAGACTTTTAAGCCTCGACTTGTGGCAAAAGGTTATACCCAAAGAGAGAGAGTAGACTATGAAGAAACTTTCTCTTCTGTTGCCATGCTTAAATCGATTAGAATACTCTTAACCATTGCTACCTTTTATGACTATGAAATCTGGCAGATGGATGTCAAGACAGCCTTTCTAATGGTGATCTTGAAGAGAGTATCTATATGGCTCAACCAGAGGGGTTTATTGCACAGGGTCAAGAACAAAAAGTTTGTAAGCTTCAAAAATCCATTTATGGGTTGAAACAAGCTTCTAGATCCTGGAATATAAGGTTTGATACTGCGATCAAATCTTATGGCTTTAAACAGAATGTTGACGAGCCTTGTGTTTACAAAAAGATCGTCAATTCTACTATAGCGTTCTTAGTTTTATATGTCGATGATATTCTACTCATTGGGAATGATGTAGGATATCTTACTTACGTCAAACAATGGTTAGATACACAATTCCAAATGAAAGATTTAGGAAATGCACAGTATATTCTTGGGATCCAAATTATTTGGAATCGCAAGAATAGGACACTAGCCATGTCTCAAGCATCTTATATAGACAAAATGTTTTCTAGATATAAAATGCAGAAATCCAAAAAGGGTCTGTTGCCTTTCAGACATGGAATTCATCTGTCGAAAGAACAATATCCTAAGTCCTAAGACACCTCAAGAAGTTGAGGATATGAGAAATATTCCCTATGCCTCCGTAGTTGGAAGCCTGATGTATGCAATGTTATGTACTAGACTTGACATATGCTACTTAGTAGGGATCGTCAGTAGATACCAGTCTAATCCTGGACATGATCATTGGACTGCCATTAATAACATCTTAAAGTATCTCAGGAGAACTAAGGACTACATGCTCGTGTATAGTGCTAAGGATCTGATCCTTATTGGATACACTGACTCTAATTTCCAATTTGATAAAGATGCTAGAAAGTCTACATTTGGATCAGTGTTCACTCTTAACGGAGGAGCAGTAGTGTGGAGAAGCGTAAAACAGACCTGTATAGCTGACTCCACAATGAAAGATAAATACGTAGCTGCTTGCGAAGCAGCAAAAGAAGCAGTATGGCTGAGGAAATTCTTGACAGATTTGGAAGTTGTTCCAAATATGCATCTACCCATCACCTTGTATTGTGACAACAGCAGTGCAGTTGCAAATTCAAAAGAACCTCAAAGCCATAAACGGGGAAAGCACATCGAACGCAAGTACCACTTTATCCGGGAAATCGTACACCGTGGTGACGTTATAGTGACCCAGATATCTTCTGAGCAAAAAATTGCTGATTCTTTTACAAAAACCCTCACGGCTAAAGTTTTTAAGGGTCACCTACAGAGTTTAGGTCTACGGTGTTTGTTAACTAGGACAAGTGGGAGAACTTTTGGGTATATGCCCTAGTTTATTGTATTCATATGTTTATTGTACTCATATGTAATATTAATTTCTCACAATTAAATTCAGCATCGTTTGATCTTACTAGGAGTTTTAGTCCAAGTGGAAATTTGTTGGATTTTATGTCCTAAAACTCGTAGTTTGTAATATCATATTCTTGTTCAATAAAGTTGTTATTGAAAATCTTTAGTAAATTTAAATTCTATATTCATGAATCCAATAAACTATGGATCCGAGGCTATTAAGTTTAAGCTTAAACTTTATGTAGTGACATAAATGTGGATCAAGTTCAAATATATATAGCCAAAATGGTCTATAGTATATGAATAAGATTGGGCGCCTTATTCTGGGGACACAATGGATGCGGCCCATTTTGTAGTTAGTACAAACGATGTGATCCTAAACCATTCATGTGGAGATATGAAAATGGGGGCATCCTGTGTAAAGAGTTTACATAAGACTAAACCATGAAATAATCACTTTTACATTCTAAATGTCGTTTAATGTATAAAACTGACTATTTCGTTTATTGATGACCTAGGTAACTTAATCTTAATCCTGAGCTAACTATGAACTCCTGTTCACTCAGAATTATACTTAGATCTGCATAGGTGAGGGCAACTCATTATCGTTGGCCCAATAAGCCTCCCATTTCAAGGGTAAGATCAGGTGGATAGCTAGAAATATAGGGTGCAAGACGGAATTCACTCCTACCCGTTATAGGGATAGTAGATAGGTTGTTCCCTTTAGTACTGAATCCAGGTCTTGAATAAGGTGCCCCACACTCTCATTGGCCCGAAAGAGGTTTGGTTTATAGGTTAGACCTTAAACCAATTGTTCATTAGAGTATCAGTGGAACGTAAGGAATAAGATGTAGTCTCGGGGGTAAAATTGTTTTTATGACCAAGCTGAGATTACGAACAACCTGTGAAGGATTAACTTACTAATCATAGTTATATCAAATGGATACAAATATATCTATAGTGAGGGGAGTGCAACTACAGAACTATAGTGGAATGACCCGTTAGTTAACGAATGTTGATTAGCTCTGTCTAAAGAGTTTAGCCAGCTAATCTCGGATCGTTGGAGCCCATGATCTATAGGTCCATTAGGTTCCCCTACTAGCTCATATGGAATAAACTTAGAACAATATGATAGAATAATTCGAATTGTTCAAATTAGGTGAAGAGAGAGAAACGGACAAGTATATGTGATATAGTGATCGGTTTTTTAGTTTAGAGATACAGCTTTAATATCAAGAATATGAATACGTCCATATTCGGAAGCTCGGAAATAATAGAAATGATCAAAGATGTAAAAAGTCAAAGAGTTGACTTTTGACTTTGAAAAGTCAAACTTTGACCGACCTTATATTCAAATGTGATTTGAATTTTGAGAAATTGAATGTGGATTCATGCTCGAGAGGTCAAAATTAGTCAACACGAAAAAAATAATAAGAAGTCAAAATATTGACTTTTTGGTCAAAGTTTGACTTTGACCAAATGACTATTTTGCTCTTTGACTAAAGTTAGTGGGAAAATCCAAATTTTTGTTGGATAATTCCATTAACAAAATAGTGGGCTAGGTGTTGCCTTATAGTGGGGACATTAAGCCCATTAAGATAGTGGATTCTAGGTGTTGGGATTTTGTGAAGTTTTTTCATGCAATTTTGCATGGCCCTTTTCTATAAATATGAGCTCGTGATTTTGGATTTAAAACCTTTGAAAATTTTGAAAAATTAGTTTTTAAAATTGGGCTGAAAAAAAAAACTAAACCCAACCCAATTTTACTACTATTTCCATCTTTTTTTTCTCTCTCTCGGGTTCTTCATCCATCGGGTCCCACAACCCGGTTCTGAGTCTAGAGGATAGTAGGTAAGCTCTAGTGGTTGTCCGGTTCGTGTTCGAGCAGAGATAGACGAGTTTCGAGACCTTCAAAGGTATTATTTCAAAATAACCCTAATTAATTCATTTAGGATTGCATGTTTAATTTGGGCAATTAGAGTAAAACCGATTCTTATTTCCGCTGCGCATGCCATTTTTTCCATCAGTATGGTGTTTTGGTTCTTCATGTAACGTGCCTAAAAGGAAGAAGAATTACTAGTTGGAGCATAAGCAATAGTATGAGGAACTCTTTACATGTCCTAAGTAAGATGAATTGGTCAAGGAAGGCCAAAATGGTTGAAATTATAGTTGCCTTTAAATGGGAGAAAACGAGTTGTTGGATTGAAATTTTCTTAAAGTTCTTGTGTTTGAACTATGTATTTGTTGCAATGAAAAGATTCAAGTTTAATTAACCATACCAAGAGGAAGGATAAACGTTTTGATGTTTAAAAGCATTGTTATATTGTGGGGATACCCTACTAAAGTTCCAAGTTTGGAATGGAATTTTACATTTTTGGAAAATGTTATAAAGGGTCATATATCTTGGTTTAGGGATTATGTTTCACTCGAGAAGTGAAAAGTGCACCTTCAAGTTTTTGGGTTAAGCAAGGATAAATGTGAAGAAAAATAAAAGTATTTAAGAAAGGTTTTATTAATTGGAGAGGTAAATGGAAATTAATGTGTTTAATACTCCTAAATAGTTAAGTATGGTTTGTATTTTAAGACATGATATAGGTGGATACAAGGCATTAGTTTTAGTGTAAAGGAGGAATCTCTCATTACCATTTGGAACTTTGGATTGTAGTGGGCATTGTTGGAAAAAAAAATATAGCTTGCTTAGGTTGATGGATTGTAGACTATGAAAAGGGATTCAAATAGTCACATGCTTTGATATGGATATATTTCACTAGGAAAGTGGAAAAGAGTATCTTGGATTTATTGGTCTTGGAAAATATAAGGGTGAGGGAAAATGAAAGTATTTGAGAAATATTTTGTGGTTTTGAGAAGGAAAGAGAATTAATATTTTGAGCAAATACAAGTTAAGGTTGTTTGAGCTCGTATTCACTGAAATTTGAGGTAAGTGTCTTTCTACTGATTCGCCTTCGAACTAGTCGTCCTTACCACTTGGACTGTTTACTTAAGAATACTTGGACTGTTTCTTGAGGCTGTTCAAACTTACTTTACTAATTATTCTAGACTGTTTGTACTGATAATTTATGACTTATTGACCTACATGACTTAATGCCATTGAATGACTGGATTGGACTATTTTATCAATGATGATTGTACCGTATTACCACTAAGATAAACGACTGTAAAATATAAATACAATAGTTATATGAAACTAATGCATGCTAAGTTATAAGGTTCCTGCTATTTTTTCTTATCTGAGCAGGTGTACAAATTAATTCGGGTTCATGTATATGGCTGATTCATGTTCCTTCGGGTTCATGTATATAACTGATTCATGTTCCTTCAGGTTCATGTCGATGACTAATTCATGTTCCTTTGGGTTCATGTCTATAACTAATTCATGTTCCTTCAGGTTCATGTCTATGACTAATTCATGTACCTTCGGGTTCATGTTCATGACGGATTGGTGGACCTTCGGGTTACACACTATGACTAATGCGTGTTCCTTCGAGATCACTACGACTGATATGATGGGTGTCTGATGCCTAGATAAACTAGCTAACAGCTAACCTAGAGGACCCAGTAGCGAGTCACTTACTGGGTATTGTTATACTCATCCTTTCTTCCTTTATGTTTTTCAGGGAATGAATGGAACAAGTTGGTAAGTGACAAATGGGACCCGTGATAGAGCCATATGGGGACAAGAGAAATCGCTTCCGCTCAGTCTAAGTTTTTGTCATTTGAATGTTTTGAAACTAGAATTTGATGTGAATAGCAAATTTTAAAGTTTTGAATGTTTTCTTTATAAAAATTATTTTTAGGGACTCCGAATAAAAGTTTTATTTATTTACTATTTATTTATTTTCTAGTTTATTTTGGAAAAACCTTATTGTTTTAGTGAATTTTTATGATCTAAATATCTTAGTTTTAAATGTGTATTTATTTGTAACAGCCCCTGTCAGAGTACTCGAAACGTCAAGTCGTTACAAGATCTATAAGAGTTGGGTCTTATACTTGCTCAAGACTAAAAAATTACTCTCCTTGTTAGACCTTCAGTGAGAGGATTTGCTAAGTTCCTCTCAAACTTCACATACTCCAAAGAGATAATCCCCCTTTTTAACAACCATTTCTCAACTCCATGTCTCAAGAATATATTCTCTTTTAATCATTATACACATTATTCTTTGTAATACCTATGGAAACTTATGAATCATAATTAGAGAGACTGATACTAATGCCTTCTATAATGTCACATCTCACAATAGGTTTCTTAGTCACTTAGACTCCATGGTGGATCTTGTTATGCAAGTTTGCTTTGTCGATTTCCATGAACTAGCAGATTCATATAGTATAAACATATATTTGCTAGTGGAACTTACCTCATCATTACTATTACCTAGTTTACATCACAATATCCTTCTAACACTACAGGAAAATTACTAAAATGTTGAATCACTACTAGTAGTTCACTTTGATTTGTCTGGGCACTCCACAGTGAGAGCATAGTCAACCTCCAATTCCTCATAAAAGATTAAAAAAAATTTGGGACTAGCAGCGATAATTGCCTCATTCGAGTGATTTCAATTTAAACAAATATAGTATACCCTTTTCCAGACTTGGTTGACATTGATTGAACATTTTCTTTTAAATATTTACTTGTCAACAGTACCGGAACTAGAGCATTGGGTTGTGGAACATCACTACATTGAAAGCAAATTTGAAAAGATCTTACTGCGAATCGTTTAAGTCGATTGCTCTTTAGGGTTGACTCAACATCCACCTTGAATATGCACTCGCTAGAGACAGTTTAGAATCAAGAGAATAGGTGCTCAAAACACTTATGGAAATGGAGGAAGAAGATTAAAAAAAAAATTATGATTCGGATCTAAAAGTTCTCTACTCTCTTTGAAGATAAAACCAAAACGTTTAGATCTGAAAAATGAATTAAAGTTTTTATTTCGACCAATGACAAAAAAAACAATTTTTTATATTTGAAATTAAAACAATATTTTCACATTTTAAATTGAAGCTTTAATCGTTCAAAAATTGGAAAGAAAACATATAACATCAGTAATTTTTTTGCAGAAGCGTAATTTACTCATATGGGCAACAACAACACACAAGTTGGGGGAGAGACATAAACTCCCATTATATCAACTTTTATAAGTTCTTTAAATAGCCCTAATATATATATTCACTTCTCAACTCATAATCTTCTAATATAGGACAAAAGCACATTTATAACTATGTGCTTTTTACCTATGATCTTGTGAAAGTACCTTGATGAATTTTCAACTAACTCTCTAGTTAGGCCTTTTACAAGCAGATCCGCAATATTATCTTTTGACCTTACAAAAAGTCAATTGTGATATTTCGCTAGAAAGTAGTTGTCTAATTGTATTATGGTTTCGTCAAATTCTGATTCCTATGTGCTTTTGCTATTGTTATGTATATCCAAAGAACCTGCATCGAGATAAGTAGTAAACACTTTGAACTTTCCCTAGTGAATATCAATCGAGTTTACTTAGCTAATCAATGGACTTGATGCCTTGAACTATCAGTCATTCTAGAGTAAACTAAGACAATTGAAGTCACACAGTTTCTCATTATAACAAAGTTTGTTCTCATAATTGTGTTCATTTTAGCCTTGAACACCGTCTGGTCTCATTAGTGTTTTAGATAATTCACCTTAAAATTCTCATAGAAGCAACCCTTTCACACTCACATAGGTGATTCTGATAAAGAACATCGTATATGCTCTTTTCATAAATAATTATTCAAAAACTTATAGAAATCATTAAAAGCATAGTACTTACCCTAAAACCACACCAGCACTGTCTCATCATCCTTAGAATGGGTAAGAGATCAAAATTTCAACGTAGTGCTCATTAAGTTGCCTAAAGATCGATTTGCCCGTTGAACCTACATCTTGGGATCTCCAGTCAACTAGGTTGGGTTACCTCTCTGGTTCACTTTATATTATAGGCATTAGTCTCATTCTTCTTGTTGAACTTTCAGCAACCTCTCTAGTTAGGCCTTTAGTAAGTGGATCCGCAATATTATCTTTTGACCTCACAAAGTCAATTATGATAATTCCATTAAAGAGTAGTTGTCTAATTGTATTATGTCTCCGTCTTATATGTCGAGACTTCCCATTATATATAATATTTTGTGCCTTTCCAATAGTTGCTTGACTATCACTATGTATACATATGCATGCACTGCCTTAGACCAGTTTGGAATATCATCGAACAAAATTCGAAGCCATTCTACTTCTTCTCCAGCCTTGTCTAAAGCAATAAATTCTGATTCCATTGTAGATCATTCTATACATGTTTGTTTGGAAGATTTCCAAGACACAACTCCACCTTCAAGAGTGAAAATGTAACCACTCGTGGTTTTTAGTCATTAGTACTAGATATCCAATTAGCATCACAGTGGTCTTTAAGTACAAGAGGATATCTAGTATAGTGTAAGCCATAATTTTTAGTGTGCTTTAAATGCCCTAAAATTCTCAATATAGGTTTCCAATGATCTTGACTTGGATTGCTCGTATAATGGCTTAGCTTGCTTACAACATATGTTATATCTGGACGTGTACAACTCATGATGTACATTAAACTGCCAATTATGCGAGAGTATTCTAGTTGTGCTATACTATCTCCATTATTTTTAGCTAAATGGAGACTAATATCTATCGGAGTCTTTGCTGTCCGAATATCATGCCTTTTAAATTTCTAAAGTATTTTGTCAATGTAGCGATTGAGACAAGACTAACCCTTGTGGGGTTCTAGAAATTTTAATTCCTAGAATAACATCTACAACAACCATATCTTTCGTCTCAAATTTCTTGGCTAACATTTGTTCGTAGCCTTAATGATATTGATATTGTTACCTAAAATTAGCATATTATCAACATACAAGCACACAATGGTATGGTCATTCTTATTACTTTTGACATATACATATATCGCATTCATTAATTCTAAAGCTATTTGCCAATATTACACTATCAAATTTTTCATGACATTATTTTGGTGCTTGTTTTAATCCAATAAAGAGACCTTATTAATTTGCAGACTTTTGTTTCTTAATCGAGGGAACAAGCCCTTCAGATTGTTGCATGTAGATCTCCTTATCTAACTCAACATTTAAAAAAGTTGTCTTTACAACCATCTGATATATCTCAAGCCCATACAAAGCTGATAATGCTAGGAGCATGCAAATGGAAGTAATTCTAATAACTGGTGAATAAGTATCAAAATAGTCAAGTCCTTCTTGTTGTTTGTAACCTTTGGCTACAAGTCTTGTCTTGTGTTTATCTATTGACCCATCGGTCTTCATTTTTCGTTTAAAAATCCACTTACATCCAAGCGGTTTACTTCCTAGGGGAAGATCAACCAATTCCCATGTGTGATTATGCATAATGGACTCAATTTCACTATTCACAGCTTCTTTCCAAAATGGAGCTTTTGGAGAGGACATAGCCTCCTTAAATGTTTGAAGTTCATTTTCTAACAAATATGTCAAAATATCATGCCCAAATGATTTTGAGATCTTCACCCATTTGCTTCATTTGAGTTCATCTTCCCTATTTAATTCAACATTTGATCTGTTTTGAGTTTCACTCATTATAGTATCAAGAGTACGTTTTTGTAAACTGGCTTCACAGAACTTGTTAAATGGAAATATATTTTCAAAGAATGTTGCATACTTGATTCCATGATTGTATTAAAATGTATATTTGAAATATCTTATTTATAGACTATAAATCGATACACACAACTATTGCTAGAATAACCAATGAATATGCAATCAATAGTTTTTTGTCCTATTTTAACCATTTTTGGTTTAGCTATTGCGGCCTTTGCTAGGCACCCCCACATTTTTAAGTATTTGTAAGAAGGTTTCCTTCCTTTCCATTCTTCCTATGGAGTGTTTTGTGATTTTCTTAATTGTTCGGTTTTTACGTTCAACAACTTCATTTGTCTAAGGTGAGTACAAAGTCATAGTTTGGTGGATGACGCCATATTTTAAACAAACTTTTCAAAGGAAGGACCATATTCACCACCTCTATCACTTCTGATTACCTTAATCGTTGTGCTTAGTTGATTCTTAACCTCATTTTTATAAAGTTTAAACATTTCAATTGCCTCATCTTTGTTTCTTAGTAGATAAACATAACAATATCTTATGCAATCATCTATAAAAGTAATAAAATACTTTCTACCACCTCTAGATTGCATAAATTTGAAGTCACAAATATCACTATGAACTAACTGTAAAGGTTTAGTCATTCTATCAGTGGAATAAAAAGGTGCTTTAGTCATTTTTTTCCACACACACCTTGCATTTATGATTTCAATCTGAAGGAACTCTTACCAAAGAGAACAAGTGAGCGGAAGTAAGATCGTTCCAAACCCTATTGTGACAGAATATACACATTTACAATCAAACAACAATAGTTATGCATAAAATCTAAATTATAGCATGCTTCACAAAAACAACACTAAGGATCGAGTGAACATATCCTCGAAGAAGTTTTATTCTTGAACCCCTCGATCAAACAGCACGAACGTTCAATTAGCATGAATGCTCAACAACATAGCAATCTCCTCAAATAGCAAAGAACAACACTCGACCCTCAAACAGCAAGTAGCACCACCACGAGGGTATCTTGGTATTCTCGGTGTGAGAATCTATGAGTTGTGGGCTCTGTATGGATCTAGTAGATGGAAGGAGGAATTGAAAGATCATATAGACAATCGAGTAAGTGAAAGAAGATTGGAGTCTATTGTAAACTTGGTACTAGATCGTTTAGTAACGATTATCTATCGTATAGCAAACTCTATGCACGATCATTTATGCTCTCAAGCTATCGTATAGCCATTTTGTTAATCAGGGATCGATTATCGTTCGATTATGAAAAAATGAAACCAATTTTTATTTTATCCACCAGTTACCATAACTGATCACAACTTTCCACTAAGTTGGTTATTAAGAGAAAAAATTGAAACCAATTATCTCATAATGGATTTAATTATAAATAAATAATATATTTGTAGTCTATAGTTTTAATATCACATCTCATGCAATATATAAACCATAGTTCTTTTTCTCCTTTTTTGCATTTAATAATAATTCCTCCAATTAATGTATCTAATACATCAAATCAATTATATCACATATAATTGAAGCAATTTAATTATATCATATACAATTAAATTCTCTCTTGTTAATCTAAACACTTCAAATTAACCCAAAAACTAATTCTCAACATGAATCCATTGAGCTACCAAGAGGACCTTATGGACCTCTAACTTGAAGCTCCAACGGTACGTGAATAATTGACTAAACTCTTTAACACGATATCCACCATCCGTTAACTATCGGGCATTCCACTAAAGACCGACAACTGCACTCTTCATGCTACAAATATATTTCTGTGTCCATTGGATATAACCAATCAACAGTACGATGACCCTTCACAAATCGCTCGTAAGTACAGTTGAGCCAATTTACCGTTTTGCCCTTGTAATTACATCTAACTCCTTAAGTACTACTAATTCCTCTAGTGAACAATACTTCATAGTCCTACTATGAGTAAACCCTTCTCAGGCCAAGAGAAGGTGTGGCGCCACATTGTTCAAGCCCCGAAATTAGCCCTTGAGGGAGCAATTTATGTACTTACCCCTGATTCAGAGAAGGAGTGAATTCCGTCTTGTGTAGTTGAGTTCCCAGCTCCCCAATCAGACGAATCCCTAAAGTGGTAGGTTTGAGTTGGCGATCTGGCCACTCGCACCCATGCAAATCAAAGAACCACCCTCATAGGCAGGAGTTCACAGCTCACTCAAGATTAAGGTCATGTTACCTATGCTCATCCTAGTGAAATGAAAGTCTCTGTCATGAACATCGTTATATAATGAGACTAAACATTTCGTGGTCCGGTCTTATACAAATTCCTTTGTATAGAACATCCCCGCTCGCATGTCTAATACATGAATGGTCAGGACCAGACCATTTGTAGCACTTTACAACCCTTGTAATATTTACAAAGCGGGCCACATTTATAGCGTCATCAGGATAAAGTTTCCCTTCTTTTATCCATATACTACAGACCATTTAGGTTATCACTTAAAGCATGATCCACTTGTATGTCTCCACACACATGCTTAAGTTACAATGATAACCAGGGATCTTAGATTATTGATTTGTGGTTAATGCAACTAAAATATCTCTTATTTCAAAGACTGTAGTGAATAAAATATCTCATATTATTACATCACAAATAGTTTGTTCATACAGGTGTTTACAAATTATAGGACCCTACGAGATTTTGGCCATCAAACACAACATCATCAACTTCAAATTTTAGAATCAAATTCATATTAATTAACCTACACAAAGAATTGATATTGACATGTCCTAATCTACCATGCCAAATAGATGACTCAATGATATAAGCAAAAGTATAACCTTTATTATTATTATTAATTTTGGGTACAATTGTGAGTATATTTAACTTAAAAAAAATCATCATTCAAATAACTCTTTCCAACATACATATCATTTTTGGAAAGTACAAACCAATCAGATACAAAGACGAATTTGAACCCATTCTTGCTAAGCAATGAACCAGAGACTAAATTCTTGCGAATATCAAAAACATGAAGCACATTTTTTAGAGTGAGTTCCTTGCCAGACGTCATTTTAAGGACCACTTTGCCTTGTCCTTCAACCTTTGAAGTAGAAGATTGTTATGAGACAGTGTTAGTGTGGTTTTAGGGTAAGCCTTATGTTTTTAATGATTTCTATAAGTTGTTGAATAATTATTTATGAAAATAGCATATATGATGTTCTTTATAGGAACCACCTATGTGAGTGTGAAGGGGTCGCTTCTATGAGAATTTTAAGGTGAATTCTCTAAAACACTCATGAGTCTAGGCGGTGTTCAAGGCCAAAATGAACACAATTATGAGAATAAACTTTGTTATAATGAGAATCTGTGTGACTTCAATTGTCTTAGTTTATTCTAGAACGGCTGACAGTTCAAGGCATCAAGTCCACTGATTAGCTAAGTAAACTCGATTGATGTTCAATAGGGAAAGTTCAAATTGTTTACTAGTTATCTCATCATAAAAGTAATTTGAAGAATAATTTTGTGAATTTTTTTCCTTATAACATTCACTTTGACAATTTTCTTTCTAGTTTATATGTTTTCACTGATTTCCTTCATTTAGCAAAAAAGAGGAAATTCATTTTGATACTATGTAAATCTCATTTTGTTTTGTTCAATTTTTTGTTATTATGTTTATATATTTTATAACACAATTTTGATTATGTCTTGTATGTATCTTCAAATTACAATTTTTTTTAATTCAAAAACCAAATATTCTGTTTATAATATAAATAATGTTATATATTTGGTTTCGTTTGCTTATAGTGTGTACAATCAATGTGATTTTGTTCATATATTTCTTTTGCGTGATGGTTTTCAAGGCAGGGAATCAATAATAAAAGTTATCCTCTTTATTGAATATTTATGAAATTTGTTATTATTTTATTTTTCCTTTCCCATTTTTCTATGTATTTTTGGTATTCTCCACTAGAATATTGCTTTCTATATTATATATATATATATATATATATATATATTATTTAATTCATTTTGTGATTTACTCCCAATTGGCAATTGGCAATTGGCATAAACAATAGCCTTATTTTCTTTATTTTGTTTTACAATCCAGACCCAATAATAATGTTCTGTAGGTGTTTCATTTTTTTTAAGTTGTTTTATAATTTATTATGTTTTATTTATTTTGAAGATATGACTTCAAATAATCTTAATTCTATTTCCGTTGTTGGGGTTGTCCATGGAAGAAGCCTAGAAATTTTGGCAGTGTTGATTTCAAACATTGGTAACAAAAAATGTTGTTTTATCTCACTACTCTGAACTTAGCAAAATTTTTCAAAGAGGATACTCCTATTTTATCTAAGGAAAAATCTGATAAAGAAAGACAATTTGCTTCTGATGCAAGGAAACATGTGGAATACCTATGCAAGAATTATATTCTGAATGGACTGGACAACACACTTTACAATGTGTATAGTTGTGTTGATTCAACAAAGAATCTGTGGAATTCACTAGAGAAAAAGTATAAAATAGAAGCTGTCGGTTCGAAGAAATTCATAGTTAGACAATTTTTTGGATTATAAAATGGTGGGTTAAGAAACATTGATAAGTCATATTCAAGAATTGCAAGTAATTCTTCATGATTTACATTATGTGAATATGCTTTTGAGTGAATCATTTTAGGTAACAACAATAATTGAAAAATTGTCACCCTCATGGAGAGATTTCAAAAACTATCTCGAACATAAACGCAAGAAGATAAAGCTTGAAGAACTTGTGGTTCGTCTTGGAATTGAAGAGAACAATAAAATTGCAGAAAAAGGTTCTCTAGACAGTGTTATAGTCCCCAAAGCAAATATTGTTGAGAATAGACAACAAAATAACAAGAAAAGGAAATTTCTTGGTGAGAGTTCAAATCAAAGGCAACAAAACACAAGAAAGTTCAATGGCAAATCCTTTAAATGCAATAAAATTGGACATCAATCAAAGGATTGTCGCAAGCCAAGGAACTTTCAGAAGAGAAATGCCCAAGTCCATATAACTGAGATGGAGAATCTTTCTGATGGAGTTGCCGATATTGATTTATCTGCCTAAAGTGTGAAAAATGTCTAGTCTTTGATTTAGTAATTATTGTCAACTTCATAAGCTTTATGTTTGTACAAACATGTAATACTCAAGCACCCTATCTTTAATAAAGTAAATATTGTTTAGTTTGCTTACTTGGTTGATTCTCCTAAAGTTTGGTATTAGTTGATATGAATTTGATTCCTAATTTGCAGATGACTATTATGATTCTCAATTTTCATATCCAACGATGGTAAAAGAAAGATATAATATAACACATTGATACCATTATAAGTGTTTGCTAAGAAGTAAATAAAAATCAATTGCTAAGATGTAACAAAACCTTAGTGGGTAGGTTATGGAAATGGTATTAGTGTGGGGGTATTTGATCATATTGGTTATTCCTAAATTGACAATCCAAGTTTAGAACATTGGAAAACAATTTAAAAAGAGGTTGGGATATTTTTGAGTTGGCTACAAAATTAGTATTCTTAAAATGTGAATATATCTTATACCCTCTTTAGTAAATGATAATATGTCTTGACATATATGACGAAGTCATAATACAATTAGATAACTAGTTTCTAGTGAAATTATCATAATTGATTTTTGTAAGGTCAAAAGATAATATTGCAGATCTACTTGTAAAAGGCCTAACTAGATAGTTGGTTGAAAATTATCAAGGAGAATGGGATCAAAGCCTTTAATTTTAAAAGTTAACTAGAGAGCCAACCCAACCTAGTTGACTAGAGATTCTAAGATCTAGGTTCAACGGACAAACCGACCTCTGGATAACTTAGTGAGCACAATGTTGAATTCTTTTTTCTTCTTACCCATTCGAAGGATGATGAGACAATGTTGGTGTGGTTTAGAGTTAAGCACTATGCTTTTAATGATATCGATAAGTTGTTGAATAATTATTTATAAAAAGAGCATATACGATGTTCTTTATAGGAATCACCTATGTGAGTGTGAATGGGCCGCTTCTATGAGAATTTTAAGGCGAATTCTCTAAAACACTCATGAGACCAGGCGGTGTTCAAGGTCAAAATGAACGCAATTATGAGAATAAACTTTGTTATAATGAGATACTGTGTGACTTCAATTGTCTTAGTTTACTTTAGAATGGCTGACAGTTCAAGGATTCAAGTCCACTAATTAGCTAGGTAAACTCATTTGATGTTCACTAGAGAATGTTCAAAGTGTTTACTACTTATCTTGATATAGGTTCTTCATTGGGAAATACCGAACATTTTTTTGCATCTTTTATCTTAATTTTTCAACTTACCATTTATGGGGGGATTATTAGAATAAATGGTATGTAACTCTTCATGTAGCAATACATCTTTTCATTTCCATAAGTTATGTTCTTTGATAAATGGTTGCATCCTTTCATAAATAATCAAATTCAAGAAAGGCCACAACTATTCGAATGGCTACAAATTAGTCTATAAATATGTCATTTCTTCAATTTAATTTAAGAACAATTTTCCATAGTATTCTCTTACTTTAAAGATCTCTCCGTCTTTAGAATTTAAGAAGAAGTTCATTATATCCACAAAGTTTAATTCGTTTATCTTGTGGACGAGGTGCTACATCCACAAGAAAGGTGATATATTCTATCCTGTGAGACAATTACTCTCTAAACTCAGGCACTATGGTGAGTAAATTTGTGTTAAGGAGACAACGTGAATTCCTTGGGCTCAGATCTTTAATGTATATGTAATTTTTTTTTTGTGTATGTATATGTATATGTGCTTTTTCCTCATATCAAAATGTGAAGGGGCCGCTTCTATGAGAATTTAAGGTAGATACTCTAAAACACTCATGAGACCAGGCGGTGTTCAAGGCCAAAATGAACATAATTATGAGAACAAATTTTGTTATAATGAGAAAATGTGTGACTCAAGTTGTCTTAGTTTACTCTAGAACGACTTACAGTTCAAGGCATCATGCCCATTGATTAGTTAAGTAAACTCAATTGATGTTTACTAGGGAAAGTTCGAAGTGTTTATTACTTATCTCGGTGCAAGTTCTTCATTGGGAAATACCAAACATTTTCTTGTATCTTTTATCTTAATTTGTCAACTTACCATTTATGGGGGGATTGTTAGAATAAATGGTATGTAACTCTTCATGTAAGGTTATATCTTTTCACTTCCATAAGTTATGTTCTTTGATAAATGGTTGCATCCTTTGAAAAATAACCAAAATGAAGAAAGGATGCGACTATTCGAATGACTACGAATTAGTCTATAAATATGTCATTTCTTCAATTTGATTTCTAAACAATTTTCCATAACATTTTCTTACTTTAAAGTTCTCTCCACCTTCCAAATTTAAGAAGAAGTTCGGTATATCCACAAAGTTTAGTTTGTTGATCTCGTGGACGAGGTGTTACATCCATAAGAAGGGTGATCAGTTCTATCCTTGGAGGCAATTACTCTCTAAACTCAGGCACTAGGGTGAGTAAATTTGTCTTAAAATTTTTATGAAGAACAAACACATATACGTATACATATACAAAATCATGTTACATATACATTAAATATCTGAGCCCGACGAATTCACATTGTCTCCTTAAGACAAAGTTACTCACCCTAGTGTCTGAGTTTAGAGAGTAATTGTCTCCTAGGATAAAATAGATCACCTTTTTTATGGATGTAGCACCCCATCAACAAGATCAACGAACTAAACTTTATGGATATACCGAACTTCTTCAACAAATTCTAAAGATGGAGAGAACTTTAAAGTAAGAAAATTCTATGAAAATTTGTTCACAAAACAAATTGAAGAAATGACATATTTATAGACTCATTCGTGGTCGTTTAAATGGTCGTATCCTTTCTTGAATTTTGTTATTTATGAAAGGATGCAACCATTTATCAAAGAACATAACTTATGGAAGTGAAAATATGTAACCGTACATGAAGAGTTACATACTATTTATTCCAACAACCCCCTCATAAATGGTAAGTTGACAAATTAAGATAAAAGATACAAGAAACTGTTCGGTATTTCCCAATGAAGAACCTGCATCGAGATAAGTAGTAAACACTTTGAACTTTCCCTAGTGAACATCAATCGAGTTTATTTAGCTAATCAGTAGACTTGATGCCTTGAACTTTCAGCCGTTCTAGAGTAAACTAAGACAATTAAAGTCACACAGATTCTCATTATAACAAAGATTGTTCTCATAATTGTGTTCATTTTGGCCTTGAACACCGCCTGGTCTCATGAGTGTTTTAAAAAATTTTCCCTAAAATTCTCATAGAAACGACCTCTTCACACTCACTTAAGTTATTCCAATAAAGAACATCGTATATGGTCTTTTCGAAAATAATTATTCAGTAACTTATAGAAATCATTAAAAGCATAGTGCATACCTTTAAACCACACCAGTATTACCTCATCATCCGTAGAATGGGTAAGAAGAAAAAAAATCAACGAAGTGCTCACTAAGCTATCTAGAGGTCAGCTTGCCTATTGAACCTAGATCTTGGGATACTAGTCAACTAGGTTGGGTTGCCTCTCTGGTTAACTTTTTAAAATTAAAGGCTTTAATCCATTTCTCCTATATGAATTTTCAACCAACTTTCTAGTTAGGCCTTTTACAAGTGGATCCGGAATATTATCTTTTGACCTTACAAAGGTCAATTGTGATAGTTTCACTAGAAATTAGTTGTCTAATTGTACCAGTTTCGACCTTTCGCTTGTTGACATCAATGGGAATCATACAGGTATCAGAATACGAGCCTTGTTCAACTGTGCCCACAGACCCGTAAGCCCTTAAGGCAAGGCGAAAAGGAAGAGAAGCTCTGGCTTTCTTTGGTCTTGAACTCGCTCCCCACTCGAGAATGAATGTTGGAAACTCTTCGATGACATGCTCCTTTGAGTGCGCAATTATTCC